>NC_057810.1:600555804-600870591 GCF_018294505.1 Triticum aestivum
ATGAGATTTTCTCATCCGTAGCGATGCTTAAGTCCGTCGGACATGTTAGCATTAGCTGCATTTATGAAATCTGGCAGATGGATGTCAAAACGAGTTTCCTTGCCAACTTTCGTAAGGAAAGGTTGTATGTGATACAATCAGAAAGGTTTTGTCGATCCTAAGGATGCTAAAAGGTATGCTAGCTCCAGCAATCCTTCTAAGGACTGGAGTAAGCATCTCGGAGTTGGAATGTGCGCTTTGATGAGATGATCAAAGATTTTGGTGTATACAAAGTTTATGAGAAACTTGTATTTCCAAAGAAGTGAGTGGGAGCACTATAGAATTTCTGATGAGTATATGTTGTTGACATATTGTTGATCAGAAATGACGTAGAATTTCTGGAAAGCATATAAGGTTATTTTGAAAGTGTTTTTCAATGGAAAGCCTGGATTAAGCTACTTGAACATTGAGCATCAAGATCTATAAGGATAGATCAAAATGCTTAATAATACTTTCAAATGAGCACATACCTTGACATGATCTTGAAGGTGTTCAAGATGGACCAGTCATAGAAGGAGTTATTGCCTGAGTTGTAAGGTACGAAGTTAAGACTTAAAGCTCGACCACGGCAGAATAGAGAGAAAGGACGAAGGTCGTCCCCTATGCTTAAGACGTAGGCTCTTCAGTATGCTATGCTGTGTACCGCACCTGAAGTGTGCCTTGCCATGAGTCAGTCAAGGGGTACAAGAGTGATCCAAGAATGGCTCACAGGACAGCGGTCAAAGTTATCCTTAGTAACTAGTGGACTAAGAAATTTTCTCGATTATGGAGGTGGTAAAAGAGTTCGTCGTAAAGGGTTATGTCGATGCAAGCTTGACACCTATCCGGATAGCTCTGAGTAGAGAGACCGGATACATATAATGGAGCAATAATTTAGAATAGCTCCAAGTAGAACAGTTATTTGGAATAGCTCCAAATAGAGCGTGGTAGCTGCATCTAGGAGATGACATAAAGATTTGTAAAGCACACACGGATCTGAAAGGTTCAGACCCGTTGACTAAAACCTCTCTCACAAGCAACATGATCAAACCTAAAACTCATTGAGTGTTAATCACATAGTGATGTGAACTAGACTACTGATTCTAGTAAACTCTTGGGTGTTAGTCACATGGCGATGTGACCTGTGAGTGTTAATCACATGGCGATGTGAACTAGATTATTGACTCTAGTGCAAGTGGGAGACTGTTGGAAATATGCCCTAGAGGCAATAATAAAAGTATTATTATTATATTTCCTTGTTCATGATAATTGTCTTTTATTCATGCTATAACTGTATTATCCGGAAATCGTAATACACGTGTGAATACATAGACCACAATATGTCCCTAGTGAGCCTCTAGTTGACTAGCTCGTTGTGATCAATAGATAGTCATGGTTTCCTGGCTATGGACATTGGATGTCGTTGATAACGGGATCACATCATTAGGAGAATGATGTGATGGACAAGACCCAATCCTAAGCATAGCACAAAGATCGTGTAGTTCGTTTGCTAGAGCTTTGCAAATGTCAAGTATCTCTTCCTTTGACCATGAGAGCGTGTAACTCCTGGATACCGTAGGAGTGCTTTGGGTGTATCAAACGTCACAACGTAACTGGGTGACTATAAAGGTGCACTACAGGTATCTCCGAAAGTATCTATTGTTTTATGCGGATCAAGACTGGGATTTGTCACTCCGTGTAAACGGAGAGGTATCTCTGGGCCCACTCGGTAGGACATCATCATATGCGCAATGTGACCAAGGAGTTGATCACGGGATGATGTGTTACGGAACGAGTAAAGAGACTTGCCGGTAACGAGATTGAACAAGGTATTGGATACCGACGATCGAATCTCGGGCAAGTAACATACCGATAGACAAAGGGAATTGAATACGGGATTGATAAAGTCCTTGACATCGTGGTTCATCCGATGAGATCATCGTGGAACATGTGGGAGCCATCATGGGTATCCAGATCCCGCTGTTGGTTATTGACCGGAGAACGTCTCGGTCATGTCTGCATGTCTCCCGAACCCGTAGGGTCTACACACTTAAGGTTCGATGATGCTAGGGTTATAAAGGAAGCTTGTATGTGGTTACCGAATGTTGTTCGGAGTCCCGGATGAGATCCCGGACGTCACGAGGAGTTCCGGAATGGTCCGGAGGTAAAGATTTATATATGGGAAGTCCTGTTTTGGTCACCGGAAAAGTTTCGGGCGATATCGGTATTGTACCGGGACCACCGGGAGGGTCCCGGGGGTCCACCAAGTGGGGCCACCTGCCCCAGAAGGTTGCGTGGGCCAAGTGTGGGAGGGGACCAGCCCCTAGGAGGGCTGGTGCGCCCCCCACAAGGGGGCCAAGGCGCAAGGGAGAGTGGGAGGGGGCAAACCCTAGTCCAGATGGGCCTTAAGGCCCATATTGGTGCGCCTCCCTCTCCTCTCCCCCCTTGGCCGCCTCCCCTTTGCCATCTAGGGCTGGCCGCACCCCTTGGGGGTGGGAAACCCTAAAGGGGGCGCAGCCCCCCCTTCCCCCTATATATAGATGAGGTTTGGGGCTGCCATACACATGAGTTCTCTCCCTCTTGGTGCAGCCCTACCTCTCTCCCTACTCCTCCTCTCCCATGGTGCTTGGCGAAGCCCTGCGGGATTGCCACGCTCCTCCACCACCACCACGCCGTTGTGCTACTGTTGGATGGAGTCTTCCTCAACCTCTCCCTCTCTCCTTGCTGGATCAAGGCGTGGGAGACGTCACCGGGCTGTACGTGTGTTGAACGCGGAGGTGTCGTGCGTTCGGCACTTGATCATCGGTGATTTGAATCACGACGAGTACGACTCCATCAACCCCGTTCACTTGAACGCTTCCGCTTAGCGATCTACAAGGGTATGTAGATGCACTCTCCTTCTACTCGTAGCTGGTTTCTCCATAGATAGATCTTGGTGACGCGTAGGAAAATTTTGAATTTCTGCTACGTTCCCCAACACCTGAAGGTCTGTGGTAAACTACTCACAACTCATCAGATGGGCCTTAGAGATGAAGGCCCTCCATGGTCGATTCCCCCTCCGGCGGAGCCCCAGCGAAGGCTCCAAGATGGGATCTCGCGGATACAGAAGGTTACGACGGTGGAAATAGTTTTTCGTGGTCGCTTCTGATGTTTTTAGGGTACATGGGTATATGTAGGAGGAAGAAGTAGGTCGGTGGACGCTCGAGGGGCCCACGAGGGTGGGGGCGCGCCCACCTGTAGGGGGCGTGCCAGGCACCCTCGTGGCCGCCTCCTCTGTTGCTTGATGTCCACTCCAAGTCCCCTGGATCACGTTTGTTCCAAAAAGATCGCTCCTGAAGGTTTCATTCTGTTTGGACTCCGTTTGATATTCCTTTTCTTCGAAACTCTGGTTAGTAGGTTAGTCCCAAAAATGATAAAAAAGTGTAAAGTAAAGCCCATAAACATCCAAAACGGGTAATATAATCGCATGGATCAATAAAAAATTGTAGATACGTTGGAGACGTATCAAATCACATCTCGGTGAGACGGAGATCCCTATCGGTGAGATCGAAAAGACTAGGGTTTCTGGCAATGGCTATGTCAACTGAACTCGGTGGCTTCGGATAGAAAGTTTTGGTGGGGCCGAGTTTTACTTTTGGTTTGGGACATATGTGGATGTGAGAAAGTAGTTGAGGGTTTTTGGAGCATATCACTAAGCACTTTGAGCAAGAAACTCATTAAGCAACACCTCACCCCCTCTTGATAGTATTGGCTTTTCCTATGGACTCAATGTGATCTTGGATCACTAAAATGAAAAATGTAGAGTCTTGTTCTTTGAGCTTGAGCCAGTCCTTTTGTCCTTACCATTTTGAGGGGTCGACGTTTCTCATCCATGCCATGCCAAACATTGAGCTTTCCTGAAATATTTATCTTGAAATAGCATTAGCTCAATGAGCTATATGTTGTTAGGAATTACCAAAACCACCCAGGGATAGTTGCACTTTCAGAAATACTCTCATGCTTCACATAGATTAATTTGAGAGTTAGTAAATTTTTGAAGAAATTCTCTCATGCTTCACTTATATTGTTTTGAGAGATGAAAATTTTATGCTCATGTTCTTCACTTAAATTTGTTTGAGAGCTTGTTATAAGCAATGGTAATATATGAAATTAGTCCCAAACTGATAGATATCCAAGAGGGATATAATAAAACTTTCATGAAGATCATTGGACATTATGAACTTGATTCTTTGTGATAGTTTTCAGATATGATGATAGTAATATGTGAGCCATGTTGGTGAGTAATTATGCTTTAGTAAGAATAATTGTGTTAAGGATTGTGATTCCATGTGCAAGCACAAAAGTTAATAGTTATGGAATGAAATTACATCCTACTTGTGGTGCACTATTCGGTGTTAATTATGCTTAATGCTTGTTTATGAGAATTTTTGTTTCTTGGTTGGTTGCTTCTCAATCTTTTTGCTAGCCTTCCCTTGTACTAAGTAGGAATACTACTTGTGCATCCAAAATCCTTAAACCCAGTTATGCCATATAAGTCCACCATACCTGCCTATATGCGGTATTTCCGTGTCGTTCTAAGTAAATTTCTATGTGCCAACTCTAATTTTTTAAACAAATTTCCTTTTTCTGTGCCTGTACCACTCATGAAGCGGCAGGGAATGACCAATATTTTTCCATGCTAGATGTGTTATTCTCAAGATGAGTGTTTATTCACTTGTCATTGCACGAGAGTGTGGCGGTAATAGGGATGCCCAGTCCTGAAATGAAAAACAAATTTACTTTATGTTGTCAAATAATAAATTTCGTTGGAAAGTGTTGGTATGGAAGGCACCCCTCGATACGGCTAGCCATGGATTGTGAAAGAATGGTGGCAAAAGGAATAAACTGTATTTTATGTTTGGGAACCGCCTATGATGTATCTAGCATGGAAAGAATTGGGAATTACTCAGTCATTTTCGTTGACGGGAAAAGTATGCCTCTCAAAATATCTTCTTATCTCTCAATTTAATCTTTGAGCTCTGACACCTCTACAAATCTTTGTTTCCCTCTGCGAAGGGCCTATCTATTTACTTTATGCAATTTATATTTTTATTTGAGTCTCCATCTCCTCTTATAAAGCACTAACCAGGGAGCACTATGATCATACTTGTGCATTGAATGTAGCTAATATTCGAGTGTGTTTCATGAATGGATCAATGATTGAGCATGATGTGCTAGGGTAACTTTCTTTAGTGTTGATATTCTGAAAGACATGGTTGCTTATTGATATGCTTGAGTATTGAAGTCTTCATGTCAAATATAGGCTATTGCTTTGAATCATCCAAAAGTCCTAGTGTCCATGCTACAAAAGAAAATAATATGAGATGAACATGTTAGGCAACATTCGACATCAAAATTCTATTTTTATCATTTACCTACTCGAGGACGAGCAGGAATTAAGGTTGGGGATGTTGATACGTCTCCAACATATCTATAATTTTTTATTGTTCCATGCTATTATATTATCTTTCATGGATGTTTTATATTCAATTTATAGCAACTTTATACCATTTTTTGGGACTAACCTATTGACATAGTGCCCAGTGCCAGTTGTTATTTCTTTGCTTGATTTTACTTCGCGGAATATTCATATCAAATGGAGTCCAAACATAGCAAAACTGTTTGGAGATTTTTTTCTGTTCAAAAGACAAGTTGGGAGCCAAGGAAGTGCACGAGGGGAGGCCCGTGGGGCCCACAAGACACCAGGGCGTGCCAGAGGCCCCTGGCATGCCCAGGTGGGTAGTGGGGCCCATGGGAGTCCTTTCCATCGCCTCTCAGCTCTATAAATACCCAAATATCCTAGAAACCCTAGAGGAGTCGACTAAAAATAATTCCAGCCACCACAAGTTCCAGAACCACGAGATCCAATCTAGAGCCCTTTTCCGGCACCTTGCCGGAGGGGAACACGATCTCGAAGGGGTTCATCATCCTCATTGGTGCTCCTCCGATGATGCGTGAGTAGTTTACCACAGATCTACGGGTCCGTAGGTAGTAGCTAGATGGCTTGTTCTCTCTTTTTGATTCTCAATACAATGTTCTCCTCGATGTTCTTTGAGATCTATTTGATGTAATGACTTTTTGCGGTGTATTTGTTGGGATTC
Source organism: Triticum aestivum (assembly GCF_018294505.1). Taxonomy (NCBI): domain Eukaryota; kingdom Viridiplantae; phylum Streptophyta; class Magnoliopsida; order Poales; family Poaceae; genus Triticum; species Triticum aestivum. The sequence continues at coordinate 600,561,963 of NC_057810.1, forward strand.
GATGAATTGTGAGTTTATGATCTATTATATGCATGATTATTATAGCCTCGTATTTCTTCTTCGAAACTTTAGTCTGGTTTGGCCAACTAGATTGATTTTTCTTGCAATGGGAAGAGGTGCTTTGTGTTGGGTTCGATCTTGCGGTGTCCTTGCCCAGTGACAGAAGGGGTAGCAAGGCACGCATGTACCATTGCTATTAAGGATAAAAAGATGGGGTCTGTTCCTACATGAATAGATCTTGTCTACATCATGTCATCGCTCTTATTGCATTACTCCGTCTCTCCATGAACTTAATACACTAGATGCATGTTGGATAGCGGTCGATGTGTGGAGTAATAGTAGTAGATGCAGGCAGGAGTCGGTCTACTAATCTTGGACGTGATGCCTATATACAACATCATTGCCTTGGATATTGTCATAATTATTTCCTCTTCTATCAATTACCCAATAGTAATTTGTTTACCCACCGTATGCTATTTTCTCGAGAGAAGCCACTAGTGAAATCTACGGCCTCGGGATCTATTTTCTATCATATTGTTTTCTGATCTATTATTTCAAAAACCAAAAAATACCTTGCTGCACTTTTTATTTATTTATTTTATTTTGTGTTTTCGCTAGATCTATTTTTCCAATCTCATCTAATTTAATCTATCTCAATACCGAGGAGGGATTGACAACCCCTCTTATGTGTTGGGTTGCAAGTATTTGTTATTTGTGTGCAGGTACCATTTACATAGTGTAGCTTGGTTCTCCTACTAGATTGATAATCTTGGTTTCATAACTGAGGGAAATACTTACCGTTGATGTGCTGCATCATCCTCTCCTCTTCGGGGAAATACCAATGGAGATACAAGCAATCAAACAACATCAGGGGTGGTGAGGGAGGAATCACCCTTAGTTAATCACACTCGATGTGCTACACTACAGAGATGTCATCGCTAGTGGGATAAGAGGCATCACCGTCGACACTCGATAGTAGCTCTGCAGAGTCATACAACTAAGGGGGGTGCTGGTGATGTGTCGGTCTCTGGTCATTGATCACATTGATCGAGTCACCGGTAACAAAGCGGGGCAACCAGGACAAGGGTGAGAGGTCACTGATGGGTCACTAACCAACCTATACTAAACATATAGGATAACAAGTAAAGTAACGGCATCGGGTTACAAAAGTAGGTTATGCATCAGAATAGGAGCTATCGAACAACAATAGCAAAATCTGATGCAAGCATGAGAGAGAAAATGGGCGACATAGGAATTATCAAGGGGGTTTTGCTTGCTTAGAAGCTCCATGGGAAGGGGCTGGTCGTCAGGAGTGTAGTCATACTCGGGAGCAGCATTAGTATCGGGGTCTACCGAGGGAAGAAGGGGAAGAAACAGTAAATATAAAGCAAACAAATGCATCACGATGCATGACATGACAACATGTTGTGCTAGGGGTGACCTAATGCAGTGCTACGCATAACAGACGGAGCGGGGAAATATCTGGGAATATTTTCCCGGCTTTAGCCAGTTATCGAACAAACCAACTGGAGGGGGAGGTTCCATTTTTGCAGTGTTAGAGACATGTGACAGATATGTGAATGGCATAAATAGATTCATATTATTATTTGGTCAATTTTCATATATAAATTGTTTCCATCCGAGTTATGGATTATTTTATATGGTTTTTCAAATATTTAAACAATTTCTAAAATTTAATTTTATTCAAAAATTAAATGGCTAAATGCTAGATACACCCAGAAGTGTACCCAGACATGCCGCACAGGGGCTGACTGGTGGCCCTGTTGACTGGGTCAATAGCCAAGTCAGTAGAGGCTGACTGGTGGGGCTAGCTGCTGAGTCAGCTTATTCATTTAAATAGTGCTAGGGCACCACATGTCATACTAAGAGAGCTTAACCAGTGTTTAAATTAACTAAAAGGCGTTAATTAGCAGATGGACCCCAATTTTCAGTGCCTGGTTAGTTAATAGATTAAGTTTAAATTATAAAAACAATTAATTAGCGTGCGGGGCCACTTGTCAGTGACTAGGGCTGCCCAGTCAGCACATTGACCCAGTCAATGGGGTCAACGGAGCCCACAGGGCCCGCTGGCAGTGACCCAGGGTCGGCCGCGTCAGTGGTGGCGCGGAGTTGGCTCTGCTGACCAAAACCGCGGCGGAGGTGGCCGGGGTCTCGTTGGAATTCAGCTGTGGTCGCCTATTTGAAATGCGGTCGGGCACATCCAAACGAGTGAACGACGCCGCGTCGAATGGTGGCACTAGCCGGAGCCGGCGCTGCCAGAAATGGCGCCGGCGGAGAGCAGAGTCGGCGGCAGCGTTCGGTCTAGCATGGGGGTGCGGCTCTGGCTCGTTTTCGAGCGCACTAAGTGGCTAGGCGGCCTCCTGGGAATCCCAGGAGCATGGCAGCATGCTCAGACGCGAGCTTTGCTCATCGTGGCTGCGGCGGTGAGGTGCACAGCGGTGGCTGGTTCTCGGACGCGGCAGGGAGCGGTGCTAGGGGTGCGAAGGCTGGCTAGCAGAGGGGAGGTGATGTGCAGCTCACCGAGGAGGCACAAGGAGACTCGGTGAGTGAACGGGAGCGCAGAGATGAGGCGGATCGAGGTGGTGGAGCTCGTCGGAGCTGAGGAACAAGAAGATGTCAGAGCGACGTTCGGGGGCGTCTGGCGTCTTGCGGCTCGTCGAGGAGACGTAGCCGACGGAGCAGAACGAGTGGACACGGTAGATGGGAGCGGGGACGACGGTGGGCGTGGCTACGATGCGGCCATGGCAACGACAGCGCTCGGGAATGGTGATGGACGCGGGGGGAGATGGGAGAGCGAGGGAGAGTGGGGGATAAGGACGGGGATGTGTACCCGAGGTCCTCGGTGGCCTCTTATCCCCCCGCAACGCTGTAGCGGCGGGGCCAGCGAGGTTGTCCGACAAGGACGGGCGCGGGCACGGGCCCTCGGTCGTCCTCCGGCAAAACCTATTTGACGCTCGTTAGCGTCAAAAGGTCGCGCTTTCGCTGAGGGGAGCCACCGGTCGGGCCGGCCCATGTACGGGCTTCGCGTTTTTTCCGTTAGCTACAGCTTCCTTCGCTGTTTCCTGCGTTCTTTTTTTCGTTTTCTTTTCTGTGGTTTTTTGCTTTCGTTTTTTTCAATGTTTGTCCGGTTTTCAGTGGTTTTGTTCTGATTTTTTTGGTTCGTTTTTCCTTTCGGCTTTTTCTTTTTCTTTTAGTTTTATTTCTTCTTCTCTTTACTGTGTGTTATATAAAAAGTTCACCTCCTATTACGAAAATGTTCATCGTATATTAAATAAATGGTTCGCCATACATTATGAAAATGTTCAATATGCATTCCGAAAATGTTCATCGTGTATTACAAAAATGTTCATCGTACATTTAACAAAATGTTCACAACATATTAATAAAATGTTCACTGTATACTTAAAAAATGTTCAGCGTATATCACACAAATGTTCAATGCCTATATCACACAAATGTTCAGTGCCTATTTAGAAATTTTTCATTATATATTTAAAATTGTTCATTGTATATTAAAAAGATGTTCAATGGTTGAATTTATTTGTTTTTTTATCTGTCGCTGCGCTTAGTTCTTAGACATTCTCGCACCGAATTAATCACTAGTATTGGTGAGCTCAACTGGTAAAGAAGACATGCAGTCTATCGTTGGTCGCGTGTTCGATTCCTCGACTGAGCATACTTTTTTGCTAATTTAGTTGCAGCCCGCAGTGAAGCCACCGAATGGGCCGGCCCAATTCGATGCACGCCCTGCGTGAAAGCTCCTCCTGTTGACGCACGCGAGCGTCAGATAGGAGCACTCTCGTCCGGAAAATCCTATATGCCGCTCGTTGCGTCAAACTGCCGGCGCTTCGCACAGGCGAGCGACCGAGCAGCGACGCGACGGGCCGGCCCGTTGAACCGTTCCAGCGCTCCCGGTTTTGGGAACCTTCTAGAGGTTTCCAGCTGGTTTTTTCCGGTTTTGGCAACCTTCTAGAAGGTTCCTGAACCATTTTTTTTCTTTTTCTATTTCTGTTTTTTTTTTCAAGTTTATGTTTTCTTTTTCAACAAAATGTTCACATTTTTTGGAAAATGTTCGCGCTTTTACAAAAAATTTCAGAATTTTAAAACAATTCGTGTTTTCAAATTTTGTTCACAAATTCAAAAACTGTATGCATTTCTCAAAAAAATTTCAGAATTTTCAAAAATTGTTCAAAAATTGTTTGCGCTTCCAAATTTGTTTGGTATTTTCAAATTTGTTCTCTGTTCGAAAATTTGTTCTAGATGTTCAAAAAATGTCCGTGCTTTAATACATTGTTCATGCTTCCAAATTTGTTCTCTGTTTCAAAATTTGTTCTCAAGATTCAAAAAATGTTCATGCTTTAGGAAAATGTCCAAATTTGTTCTTTGTTTCAAAATTTGTTCTCAAGATTCAAAAAATGTTCATACTTTTAGAAAATATTTATATTTAAATTTTGTTCACAATTTCAAAATTTTGTTCTCTAAATTCAAAAAATATTCGGAATTTAGAAAATGTTCCTGTTTTTTCAAGATTTGTTCACCAGTTCCAAAAATGTTTATGTTTTTAAATATTTATGTTCAAAAAATGTCCGTGCTTTAATACATTGTTCATGCTTCCAAATTTGTTCTCTGTTTTAAAATTTGTTCTCAAGATTCAAAAAATGTTCATGCTTTAAGAAATTGTCCAAATTTGTTCTTCGTTTCAAAATTTGTTCTCAAGATTCAAAAAATGTTCGTACTTTTAAAAAAAATTTATGTTCAAATTTTGTTCTCAATTTCAAAATTTTGTTCTCTAAATTCAAAAAATGTTCAGAATTTAGAAAATGTTCCTGTTTTTTCAAGATTTGTTCACCAGTTCAAAAAATGTTTATGTTTTTAAAACAAATCACTATTCAGAAAATTGTTCAAAAATTCACACATTCTTTGCGTTATAAATTTTTGTTGCAAATCTAAAAATTGTACATTTTTTCAATACCTGTTCGTGTTTTTTGAAAATTGTTCAGAATTTCTTTTAAAAGTATTCAGAGTTTTATGTGAATGTTCGAAAAAATGGAAAATAGTTAGATATGTCGGTATTTTTAGTACTAATAGGTTTCGTGTTGAATGTTTGACAGTAACTCTGATCAGCTCCGGTGGTTAGGTGTCGTATTTACAAGCGCCAGGTCGGGAGTTCGAATCCTGGTTGAGGCAGCTCTTTTTGTTGTATTTTTTCACCGCTGCCTGTTCCGCGTGGGCCGGCCCAGACGAAGACCGCCCCTATGCGAAGCCTCGGCAATCTGCCGCAAAATGCGGCAGATAGGAGTTCCCCTCTCGTCCTCCTATAGCTGGAGATCGAAGGCGGCCGAGGGAGGTGGGCTGGGCTGGCTGGGCCTGTCCCTGTGGACTAAGTCTGAGGGTACAGGTAAGTTTTCCTTTTCTTTTTATTTCCTTTTCTGTTTTCTTTTATTTCCTATGTTTTGCATTTATTTTTAATAGCAAAGGAGTTACGTAAAATATGGAACTTGGCCCATTATTTACATTCCAATATTTGGCACTGCCACAAAAAGTTTGGAAGAAATTTGAATATTCATAAATGGAAAAGCATTTAAAAATGCTGGTTTGGCACTATTTGAATTGCTAGAGCCCACTTAAGCAAATAAGTGATGTTTTTTTCCTTAACCAATAATTGTTATGGAATATTTGCTAACTGATGAACTATTTTTCAATCATGTTTGTGAACTTTAATTTTCACTTGCAATTTGAATTGATTTCAGAGGTGGAATTTGAAATGAGATTTCTACCCATAGTGATCAAGCACTGCAAAAGCAAAGTGACTTAGCATAATCATGATGGATTACTGCAAAAGCAATGTGAACTACTCATGCATCATCGGAAGGGTGGCAAGGATGGTGTAGAAGCTGAAGGAAATATGCCCTAGAGGCAATAATAAAGTTATTATTTATTTCCTTATTTCATGATAAATATTTATTATTCATGCTAGAATTGTATTAACCGGAAACATAATACATGTGTGAATACATAGATAAACATATAGTCACTAGTATGCCTCTACTTGACTAGCTCATTAATCAAAGATGGTTATGTTTCCTAACCATAGACATGTGTTGTCATTTGATTAATGGGATCACATCATTAGGAGAATGATGTGATTGACATGACCCATTTCGTTAGCCTAGCACTTGATCGTTTAGTATGTTGCTATTGCTTTCTTCATGACTTATACATGTTCCTGTAACTATGAGATTATGCAACTCCCGTTTACCGGAGGAACACTTTGGGTGCTACCAAACGTCACAACATAACTGGGTGATTATAAAGGAGTACTACAGGTGTCTCCAAAGGTACATGTTGGGTTGGCATATCTCGAGATTAGGTTTTGTCACTCCGATTGTCGGAGCGGTATCTCTGGGCCCTCTCGGTAATGCACATCACTATAAGCCTTGCAAGCAATGTAGATAATGAGTTAGTTACGGAATGATGCATTATGTAACGAGTAAAGAGACTTGCCGGTAACGAGATTGAACTAGGTATTGGATACCGATGATCGAATCTCGGGCAAGTAACATACCGATAACAAAGGGAACAACGTATGTTGTTATGCGGTTTGACCGATAAAGATCTTCGTAGAATATGTAGGAGCCAATATGGGAATCCAGGTTCCGCTATTGGTTATTGACCAAGAATAGTTCTAGGTCATGTCTACATAGTTCTCGAACCCGTAGGGTCCGCACGCTTAAGGTTTCGATGACAGTTATATTATGAGTTTATGAGTTTTGATGTACCGAAGGAGTTCGGAGTCCCGGATGAGATCGGGGACATGACGATGAGTCTCGAAATGGTCGAGACGTAAAGATCGATATATTGGACGACTATATTCCGAGTTCGGAAAGGTTCCGAGTGATTTGGGTATTTATCGGAGTACCGGAGAGTTACGGGAATTCCCCGAGGAGAAGTATTGGGCCTTATTGGGCCATACGGGAAAGAGAGAGGGGCTGCCTAGGGCAGACTGCGCCCCCCCCCCCAAGGCCTAGTCCGAATTGGACTAGGGGGAGGGGCCGCACCCCCTCCTTCCTTCCCTTCTCTCTTCCCCTTTCTTCTCTCCTACTCCTACTAGGAAAGGAGGAGTCTACTCCCGGTGGGAGTAGGACTCCCCCCTTGGGCGCGCCTCCTCCTCCTTGGCCGGCCCTCTCCTTGCTCCTTTATATACGGGGGCAGGGGGCACCCCATGACACACAAGTTGATCTACGGATCGTTCCTTAGCCGTGTGTGGTGCCCCCCTCCACCATATTCCACCTCGGTCATATCGTCATGGAGTTTAGGCGAAGCCCTGCGCCGGTAGAGCATCATCATCGTCACCACGCCGTCGTGCTGACAGAACTCATCCGCGAAGCTTTGCTGGATCGGAGCCCGGGGATCGTCATCGAGCTGAACGTGTGCTGAACTCGGAGGTGCCATACGTTCGGTGCTTGGATCGGTCGGATCGTGAAGACGTACGACTACATCAACCGCGTTGTGCTAACGCTTCCGCTTACGGTCTACGAGGGTACGTGGACAACACTCTCCCCTCTCGTTGCTATGCCATCACCATGATCTTGTGTGTGCGTAGGAAATTTTTTGAAATTACTACGTTCCCCGACAATGGTATCAGAGCCTAGGTTTTATGCGTTGATGTTATATGCACGAGTAGAACACAAGTGAGTTGTGGGCGATACAAGTCATACTGCTTACCAGCATGTCATACTTTGGTTCGGCGGTATTGTGAGATGAAGCGGCCCGGACCGACATTACGCGTACGCTTACGCGAGACTGGTTTCACCGTTACGAGCACTCGTTCTTAAAGGTGGCTGACGGGTGTCTGTCTCTCTCACTTTAGCTGAATCGAGTGTGGCTATGCCCGGTCCTTGCGAAGGTTAAAACAACACTAACTTGACGAACTATCGTTGTGGTTTTGATGCGTAGGAAAGAACGGTTCTTGCTAAGCCCGTAGCAGCCACGTAAAATTTGCAACAACAAAGTAGAGGACGTCTAACTTGTTTTTGCAGGGCATGTTGTGATGTGATATGGTCAAGACATGATGCTATATTTTATTGTATGAGATGATCATGTTTTGTAAACAAAGTTATCGGCAACTGGCAGGAGCCATATGGTTGTCGCTTTATTGTATGAAATGCAAACGCCCTGTAATTGCTTTACTTTATCACTAAGCGGTAGCGATAGTCGTAGAAGCAATAGATGGCGTAACGACAACGATGCTACGATGGAGATCAAGGTGTCGCGCCGGTGACAATGGTGATCACGACGGTGCTTCGAAGATGGAGATCACAAGCACAAGATGATGATGGCCATATCATATCACTTATATTGATTGCATGTGATGTTTATCCTTTATGCATCTTATCTTGCTTTGATTGACGGTAGCATTTTAAGATGATCTCTCACTAATTATCAAGAAGTGTTCTCCTTGAGTATGCACCGTTGCGAAAGTTCTTCGTGCTGAGACACCACGTGATGATCGGGTGTGATAGGCTCTACGTTCAAATACAACGGGTGCAAAACAGTTGCACACACGGAATACTCGGGTTAAACTTGACGAGCCTAGCATATACAGATATGGCCTCGGAACACGGAGACCGAAAGGTCGAGCGTGAATCATATAGTAGATATGATCAACATAATGATGTTCACCATTGAAACTACTCCATCTCACGTGATGATCGGACATGGTTTAGTTGATTTGGATCACGTGATCACTTAGATGACTAGAGAGATGTCTGTCTAAGTGGGAGTTCTTAAGTAATATGATTAATTGAACTTAAATTTATCATGAACTTAGTCCTGGTAGTATTTTGCAAATTATGTTGTAGATCAATAGCTTGCGTTGTTGCTTTCATATGTTTATTTCGATATGTTCCTAGAGAAAATTGTGTTGAAAGATGTTAGTAGCAATGATGCGGATTGGATCCGTGATCTGAGGTTTATCCCCATTGCTGCACAGAAGAATTATGTCCTTAATGCACCGCTAGGTGACAGACCTATTGCAGGAGCAGATGCAGACGTTATGAACGTTTGGCTAGCTCAATATGATGACTACTTGATAGTTTAGTGCACCATGCTTAACGGCTTAGAATCGGGACTTCAAAGACGTTTTGAATGTCATGGACCATATGAGATGTTCCAGGAGTTGAAGTTAATATTTTAAGAAAATACCCGAGTTGAGAGATATGAAGTCTCCAACAAGTTCTATAGCTAAAAGATGGAGGAGAATCGCTCAACTAGTGAGCATGTGCTCAGATTGTCTGGGTACTTCAATCGCTTGAATCAAGTGGGAGTTAATCTTCCAGATAAGTTAGTGATTGACAGAGTTCTCTAGTCACCATCACCAAGTTAGTAGAACTTTGTGATGAACTATAGTATGCAAGGGATGACGAAAACGATTCTCGATCTCTTCGTGATGTTGAAATCTACGAAGGTAGAAATCAAGAAAGAGCATCAAGTGTTGATGGTTGACAAGATCACTAGTTTCAAGAAAAGGGCAAAGGGAAAGAAAGGATAACTTCAAGTAGAATGACAAGAAAGTTGTCACTCCCACGAAGAAGCCCAAAGCTGAACCAAAGCCTGAAACTGAGTGCTTGCACTGCAAAGGAAATGGTCACTGGAAGCGGAAATGCCCTGAATATTTGGTGGATAAGAAGGATGGCAAAGTGAACAAGGGTATATTTGATATACAGGTTATTGATGTGTGCCTTACTAGTGTTTATAGTAGCCCCTGAGTATTTGATACTTGTTCGGTTGCTAAGATTAGTAACTCGAAACAGGAGTTACAGAATAAACAGAGACTAGTTGAAGGGGAAGTGACGATGAGTGTTGGAAGTAGTTCCAAGATTGATATGATCATCATCGCACACTCCCTATACTTTCGGGATTAGTGTTAAACCTAAATAAACGTTATTTGGCGTTTGCGTTAAGCATGAATATGATTTGATCATGTTTATTGCAATACGGTTATTCATTTAAAGTCAGAGAATAATTGTTGTTCTGTTTAAATGAATAAAACCTTTGATGGTCATACACCCAATGAAAATAGTTTGTTGGATCTCGATCGTAGTGATACACATATTCATAATATTGATGCCAAAAGATGCAAAGTTAATAATGATAGTGCAACTTATTTGTGGCACTGCCGTTTGGGTCATATCGGTGTAAAGCGCATGAACAAACTCCATAAAGATGGATTTTCGGAATCACTTGGTTATGAATCATTTGATGCTTGCGAACCGTGCCTTTTGGGCAAGATGACTAAAACTCCGTTCTCCGGAACAATTGAACAAGCTACTAACTTATTGGAAATAATACATACCGATGTATGCGATCCGATGAGTGTTAAGGCTCGTGGCAAGTATCGTTATTTTCTAACCTTCACAGATGATTTGAGCAGATATGGGTATATCTACTTGATGAAACATAAGTCTGAAATAATTGAAAGGTTCAAAGAATTTCAGAGTGAAGTGGAAAAATCATCGTAATGAGAAAATAAAGTTTCTACGACCTGATCGCGGAGACGAATATTTGAGTTACGAGTTTGGTTTTCAGTTAAAACAATGTGGAATAATTTCACAGCTCACGCCACCTGGAACACCACAACGTTATGGTGTGTCCGAACATCGTAACTGCACTTTATTGGATATAGTGCGATCTATGATGTCTCTTATCGGTTTTACCACTATCGTTTTGGGGTTGTGCATTAGAGATAGCTGCATTCACGTTTAAAAGGGCACCATCTAAATCCGTTGAGATGACACCGTATGAACTTTGGTTTAGCAGTAAACCTAAGCTGTCGTTTCTTAAAGTTTGGAGTTGCGATGCTTATATGAAAAAGGTTTTCAACCTGATAAGCTCGAACCCAAATCGGAGAAGTGCGTCTTCGTAGAATACCCAAAGGAAACTGTTGGGCACTCCTTCTATCACAAATCCAAAGGCAAAACATTCGTTGCTAAGAATGGATCCTTTCTAGAGAAGGAGTTTCTCTCGAAAGAAGTGAGTGGGAGGAAAGTAGAACTTGATAAGGTAATTGTACCTTCTCCTGAATTGGAAAGTAGTTCATCACAGAAATCAGTTCTAGTGATTCCTACACCAATTAGTGAGGAAGCTAATGATAATGATCATGAAGCTTCAGATCAAGTTACTACCAAACTTTGTAGATCTTCCAGATTAAGACCCGCACCAGAGTGGTACGGTAATCTTATTCTGGAAATCATGTTACTAGACCATGATGAACCTACGAACTATGAGGAAGCGATGATGAGCCCAGATTCCACGAAAAGGCTTGAGGCCATAAAATCTGAGATGAGATCCATCTATGAGAACAAAGTATGGACTTTGGTTGTCTTGCCCGATGATCGGCAAGCCATAGAAAATAAATGGATCTTCAAGAGGAAGACGGACGTTGATAGTAGTGTTACTATCTACAAAGCTCGACTTGTCGCAAAAAGGTTTCTGACAAGTTCAAGGTGTTGACTACAATGAGATTTTCTCAACTGTAGCGATGCTTAAGTCTGTCCGAATCATGTTAGCAATTGCCACATTTTATGAAATCTGGCAAATGGATGTCAAAACTGCATTCTTTAATGGTTTTCTTAAAGAAGAGTTGTATATGATGCAACCAGAAGGTTTTGTCAATCCTAAAGGTGCTGACAAAATGTACAAGCTCCAGTGATCCATCTATGGATTGGTGCAAGCATCTCAGAGTTGGAATATACGCTTTGATGAGTTGATCAAAGCATATGGCTTTATACAGACTTTTGGAGAAGCCTGTATTTACAAGAAAGTGAGTGGGAGCTCTGTAGCATTTTCTAAAACTATATGTAGATGACATATTGTTGATTGGAAATGATATAGAATTTCTGGATAGCATAAAAGGATACTTGAATAAGAGTTTTTCAATGAAAGACCTCGGTGAAGCTACTTACATATCAGGCATTAAGATCTATAAGATAGATCATGACGCTTGATAAGATTTTTTTCAATGAGTACATGCCTTGATAAGATTTTGAAGTAATTCAAAATGGAACAGTCAAAGAAAAGTTCTTGTCTGTGTTACAAGGTGTGAAGTTGAGTAAGACTCAAGACCCGACCATTGCAGAAAATAGAAAGAGAATGAAAAGTCATTCCCTATGCCTCAGTCATAGGTTCTATAAAGTATGCTATGTTGTGAACCAGACCTATTGTATACCTTGCTCTGTGTTTGGCAAATGAATACAATTTTGATCTAATAAGTAGATCACTGGACATGGGTCAAGAATATCCTTAGTGAGGACTAAGGAGATGTTTCTCGATTATGGAGGTGATAAAAGAGCCCGTCGTAAAAGTTACAATGATGCTAGCTTTTACACCAATCCAGATGACTCTAAGTCTCAATCTGGATACATATTGAAAGTGGGAGCAATTAGCTAGAGTAGCTCCGTGCAGAGCATTGTGGACATAGAATATTTGCGAAATACATACGGCTCTGAATATGACAGACCCGTTGACTAAGCTTCTCTCACGAGCAAAACATGATCATACCTTAGTACTCTTTTGGGTGTTAATCACATAGCAATGTGAACTAGATTATTGACTCTAGTTAACCCTTTGGGTGTTGATCACATGATGATGTGAACTATGGGTACTAATCACATGCAGATGTGAATATTGGTGTTAAATCACATAGCGATGTGAACTAGATTATTGACTCTAGTGCAAGTGGAAGACTGAAGGAAATATGCCCTAGAGGCAATAATAAAGTTATTATTTATTTCCTTATTTCATGATAAATGTTTATTATTCATGCTAGAATTGTATTAACCGGAAACATGATACATGTGTGAATACATAGACAAACATATAGTCACTAGTATGCCTCTACTTGACTAGCTCATTAATCAAAGATGGTTATGTTTCCTAACCATAGACATGTGTTGTCATTTGATTAATGGGATCACATCATTAGGAGAATGATGTGATTGACATGACCCATTCCGTTAGCCTAGCACTTGATCGTTTAGTATGTTGCTATTGCTTTCTTCATGACTTATACATGTTCCTGTAACTATGAGATTATGCAACTCCTGTTTACCGGAGGAACACTTTGGGTGCTACCAAACGTCACAACGTAACTGGGTGATTATAAAGGAGTACTACAGGTGTCTCCAAAGGTACATGTTGGGTTGGCATATTTCGAGATTAGGTTTTGTCACTCCGATTGTCGGAGAGGTATCTCTGGGCCCTCTCGGTAATGCAAATCACTATAAGCCTTGCAAGCAATGTAGCTAATGAGTTAGTTACGGAATGATGCATTATGTAACGAGTAAAGAGACTTGCCGGTAACGAAATTGAACTAGGTATTGGATACCGACGATCGAATCTCGGGCAAGTAACATACTGATAACAAAGGGAACAACGTATGTTGTTATGCGGTTTGACCGATAAAGATCTTCGTAGAATATGTAGGAGCCAATATGGGCATCCAGGTTCCGCTATTGGTTATTGACCAAGAATAATTCTAGGTCATGTCTACATAGTTCTCGAACCCGTAGGGTCCGCACGCTTAAGGTTTCGATGACAGTTATATTATGAGTTTATGAGTTTTGATGTACCGAAGGAGTTCGGAGTCCCGGATGAGATCGGGGACATGACGAGGAGTCTCGAAATGATTGAGACGTAAAGATCGATATATTGGACGACTATATTCGGAGTTCGGAAAGGTTCCGAGTGATTCGGGTATTTATGGGAGTACTGGAGAGTTACGGGAATTCGCCAAGGAGAAGTATTGGGCCTTATTGGGCCATACGGGAAAGAGAGAGGGGCTGCCTAGGGCAGGCCGCGCGCCCCCCCAAGGCCTAGTCCGAATTGGACTAGGGGGAGGGGCCGCACCCCCTCCTTCCTTCCCTTCTCTCTTCTCCTTCCTTCTCTCCTACTCCTACTAGGAAAGGAGGAGTCCTACTCCCGGTGGGAGTAGGACTCCCTCCTTGGGCGCGCCTCCTCCTCCTTGGCCGGCCCTCCCCTTGCTCCTTTATATACGGGGGCAGGGGGGCCACCCCATGACACACAAGTTGATCTACGGATTGTTCCTTAGCCATGTGCGGTGCCCCCCTCCACCATATTCCACCTCGGTCATATTGTCGCGGAGTTTAGGCGAAGCCCTGCGCCGGTAGAGCATCATCATCATCACCACGCCGCCGTGCTGACGGAACTCATCCCCGAAGCTTTGCTGGATCGGAGCCCGGGGATCGTCATCGAGCTGAACGTGTGGTGAACTCGGAGGTGCCGTACGTTCGGTCCTTGGATCGGTCGAATCGTGAAGACGTACGACTACATCAACCGCGTTGTGCTAACGCTTCCGCTTACGGTCTATGAGGGTACGTGGACAACACTCTCCCCTCTCGTTGTTATGCCATCACCATGATCTTGCGTGTGCGTAAGAAATTTTTTGAAATTACTACGTTCCCCGATAGAAGCCCTCCATGATCGGTTCCCCCTCTGGTAGAGTACCGGAGAAGGCCTGCAGATGGGATCTTGGAAGAACAAAAACTTGCGGCGGCAGAAAAAGTGTTTCGGGTGGCTCTCTAAAGTATTGGCAATATTTGAGAATTTATAGAGGCGAAATTAGGTCAAGATGTGCCGCTAGGGGGCCACAAGCCTAGGAGCGCCCCTGTGAGCGAGCCTGGTGAGCTTGTCCCTCCCTCGTGGCTCGTCCGGTCTTCTCCCGAACATTCTAGGGTCTCTCTTGGTCCGAAAAAAATCGTCAAACAGTTCTGTAGCGTTTGGACTCCGTTTGTTACTGATTTCCTGAAAAGCCAAAAACAAGCAAAAAACAGCAACTAGCACTGGGCACTAGGTTAATAGGTTAGTCCCCAAAAAGATATATAATTGCATATAAAACATCCAAGATTGATACTATAATAGCATGAAACTATCAAAAATTATAGATATGTTGGAGACGTATCATTCCCCCACAGGACATATGGGTCCATACCAATAGCTAGATGGCTCTCTCTCGTTCTTTTTGATCTTCAATACAATGTTCTCTTCAAAGATCGATTCGATGTAATCATTTTGCGGTGCGTTTGTTGGGATCCGATGAATTGGGGGTTTATAATCAGATTGTTCATTGAAAGTAACTGAGTTATTTCTGAACTTTATCATGTGTGATTGTTATAGCTATATATTTCTCTCCGATATATCCGTTTGGTTTGGCCAACTAGATTGATTTATCTTCAGTGGGAGAGGTGCTTTGTGGTAGGCTCAATCTTGTGGTCTCCTCACTTTGTGACAAGAGGAGTAGCGAGGCACGTATTGTATTGTTGCTACTAAGGATAAAACGACGGGGTATGATCATATTGATTGGTTTTATTTGAAGGAAATATGCCCTAGAGGCAATAATAAAGATATTATTTATTTCCTTATTTCATGATAAATGTTTGTTATTCATGCTAGAATTGTATTAACCGGAAACATAATACATGTGTGAATACATAGACAATATAGTGTCACTAGTATGCCTCTACTTGACTAGCTCGTTGATCAAAGATGGTTAAGGTTTCCTAACCATAGACATGAGTTGTCATTTGATAAACGGGATCACATCATTAGTAGAATGATGTGATTGACTTGACCCATTCCGTTAGCTTAACACTTGATCGTTTTAGTTTACTGCTATTGCTTTCTTCGTGACTTATACATGTTCCTATGACTATGAGATTATGCAACTCCCGATTATCGGAGGAACACTTTGTGTGCTACCAAACATCACAACGTAACTGGGTGATTATAAAGGTGCTCTATAGGTGTCTCCGATGGTACTTGTTGAGTTGGCATAGATCAAGATTAGGATTTGTCACTCCGATTGTCGGAGAGGTGTCTCTGGGCCCTCTTGGTAATGCACATCACTATAAGTCTTGCAAGCAATGTGACTAATGAGTTAGTTGCGGGATGATGCATTACGGAACGAGTAAAGAGACTTGCCAGTAACGACATTGAGCTAGGTATTGAGATACCGATGATCAAATCTCGGGCAAGTAACATACCGATGACAAAGGGAACAACGTATGTTGTTATGCGGTTTGACAGATAAAGATCTTCGTAGAATATGTAGGAGCCAATATGAGCATCCAGGTTCCGCTATTGGTTATTGACCGGGGACGTGTCTCAGTCATGTATACATAGTTCTCGAACCCGTAGGGTCCGCACGCTTAACGTTTGGTGACGATCGTTATTATGGGTTTATGTGTTTTGATGTACCGAAGGTAGTTCAGAGTCCCGGATATGATCACAGACACAACAAGGAGTCTCTAAATGGTCGAGACATAAAGATCGATATATTGGATGACTATGTTTGGACTTCGGAAGTGTTCCGGGCAAGTTCGGGCATATACCGGAGTACCGGGGGGTTACCGGAACCCCCCTGGGAGTATAATGGGCCTTATGGGCCTTAGTGGAGAAGAGGAGGGGCGGCCAATGCAGGGCCGTGCGCCCCCTCCCCCTCTAGTCCGAATTGGACAAGGAGGGGCGGTGAGGGATTCCTGGATAAGGGGGTATCCGGACAGCCGGACTATGTACTTTGGTCGGACTGTTGGACTATGAAGATACAAGATTGAAGACTTCGTCCCATGTCCGGATGGGACTCTCCTTTGCATGGAAGGCAAGCTTGGAGATTCAGATGATAGATCTCCTTCTCTGTAACCGACTCTGTGTAACCCTAGCCCCCTCTGGTGTCTATATAAACCGGAGGGTTTAGTCCGTAGGACAAGGACTATCATACCATAGGCTAGCTTCTAGGGTTTAGCCTCTACGATGTCGTGGTAGATCAACTCTTGTAATACTCATATCATCAAGATCAATCAAGCAGGAAGTAGGGTATTACCTCCATCGGGAGGGCCCGAACCTGGGTAAAACATCGTGTCCCCAGTCTCCGATTACCATTAGCCTTAGACGCACAGTTCGGGACCCCCTACCTGAGATCCGCCGGTTTTGAGACCGACATTGGTGCTTTCATTGAGAGTTCCTATGTGTCGTCGCTATAAGGCTTGATGGCTCCCCCAACCTTCAACAACGCAGTCTAGGGTGAGGCTTTTCTCCCCGGACAAATCTTCGTGTTCAGCGGCTTCGCACTGCGGGCCAACTCGCTTGGCCATCTGGAGCAGATCGATAGCTACGCCCCTGGCCATCAGGTCAGGTTCGGAAACTTGAATTACACGGCCGACATCCATGGAGACTTGATCTTCGATGGATTCGGGCCTACGTCAGGAGCGCCAGATAGTCACGACGAGCACGGCTTAAATCTACTGTTGGACAGTATTCGGGGTATCGCCCCTGCTGCGGCTCCGGACCTAAATCCGGGGCAGATCGCGTCATCCAAGGGCGGGTGGATGGACCCCGCCACGGAGGCTGCATACTCTTCGGCGGTAGAGCCGAACACAGACTCCGCCGTTTAGGAGATCTGCATCATCGGACCCCCGGACTTGTGTCCGAATGTGGGTTCCAAACCGCGCGCGCCCGGACCCATCGAGTCCGATTGGGCTCCAGTAATGGAGTTCACCGCCGCGGATATCTTTCAGCACTCCCCCTTGGGCGAAGCACTTAATTCATTAAAGTCTCTCTCTTTGACAGAAGACTCTTGGCGAACTATGTCTGGCCCGAGTGGGACACGGATGACGAAGAAAATAGCCTCCCACCCACTGTCACGCCCAATATGCGACCCTATCCAAAAGGAACTTGAAGGTCCCACCAAGGATAGACCCGCATATTGAAACGCTTTTGCAAGGTGGATATCATTACATCAACATTACATAATAGATGGGGATACATACATAAGGCATACAATGCCACATGAATACAACAATACATCATACATAAGAGCACCATCCGACTACGGATGAAACACAAACAGAAACTCAAACGACATCCACCCTGCTAGCCCAGGCTGCCGACCTAGAACCTATCCCTTGATCGAAGAAGAAGCAGAAGGAGAACTCCAAAACAAGCAAACATCACTCTCGCGTCATGATCATCGCATAACCTGTACCTGTAACTGTTGTTGTAGTAATCTGTGAGCCACGAGGACTCAGCAATCCCATTACCATGGGTATCAAGACTAGCAAAGCTTAATGGGAAAGGAAGGGGTAAAGTGGTGAGGTTGCAGCAGCGGCTAAGCAAGTATGGTGGCTAACATACGCAAATAAGAGCGAGAAGAGAAGCAAAGGAACGGTCGTCAACTAGTAATGATCAAGAGGTGATCCTGAACTCCTACTTACGTCAAACATAACACAGAAACCGTGTTCACTTCTCGAACTCCACCGAGAAGAGACCATCACGGCTACACACGCGGTTGATGCGTTTTAATTCGGATCTGGTGTCAAGTTATCTACAACCGGACATTAACAAATTCCCATCTGCCACATAACCGCGGGCACGGCTTTCGAAAGATAATACGCTGCAGGGATGTCCCAACTTAGCCCATGATAAGCTCTCGCGATCAACGAAGGATATACCTTCTCCCAGGAAGACCCGATCAGACTCGGAATCCCGGTTTACAAGACATTTCGACAATGGTAAAACAAGACCAGCAAAGCCGCCCGATGCACCGACAATCCCGATAGGAGCTGCACATATCTCGTTCTCAGGGCAACACCGGATGAGACATCCTACGAGTAAAACAAAACCTCGAGTTTCCCCGAGGGGGCCCTGCAGTCTACTCGGTCCGGACCAACACTTAGACAAGCACTGGGCCGGGGGGGGGCTAAAATAAAGATGACCCTCGGGCTCCAGAAACCCAAGGGAAAAAGGGCTAGGTGAGGCAAATGGTAAAACCAAGGTTGGGCCTTGCTGGAGGAGTTTTATTCAAAGTGAACTATCAAGGGGGTCCCATAAATCACCCAACCACGTAAGGAACGCAAAATCCGGGAACATAACACCGGTATGACGGAAACTAGGGCGGCAAGAGTGGAACAAAACACCAGGCATAAGGCCGAGTCTTCCACCCTTTACCAAGTATATCGATGCATTAATTAAATAAGAGATATTGTGATATCCCAACACAATCCTGTCCATCATGGAGCAATCTTCAACTTCACCTGCAACTAACAACGCTATAAGAGGGGCTGAGCAAAGCGGTAACATAGCCAAGCAACGGTTTGCTAGGAAGGGTGACAAGGTTAGAGGCTGACATGGCAAATTGGGAGGCTTGAAGAGCAAGCGAATAGGTAGCGCAGCAAAGCGATAGAACGAAGCAACTAGCATAGCAATGATAGTAGTGAGATCCAGGGTAGCGGTCATCTTGCCTGAAATCCCGCAAGGAAGAAGAACGAGTCCATGAAGAAGACGGACGGGAGTAGTCGAATGAATCCTCACAATCGCAACATTACCGGAACTAAGAAGCAACACCGAAAAGAAACAAACAACATGGTAAATGCACAAGCATAAACATGGCATGATGCAAAAACAAGTATGATGCATGTCCGGTTTAATGAGGCATGGCATGGCATGGCAAAGTGCAACAAACAATACTACAAGTTAAGTGGAGCTCAATATGCAACGAGTTGCATATTGAGAAAACACCACATTGACATATTTAGTTTAATCTTGTATATGTACCCAACAATATTAAATGTTGTTAAACATGGCAAGAGGTGAAGCATAGTAAAACTAACTATCTAGGCAAGTTTAAATGAGGCCGAAACAACAAACAACAATTCTGGAAAATCCTCATGTTCATATTTTAGAGTTGGTACTGTTCTGTCCTAAACCATATTTTAATGTTGTTAAACAGCATAATAAAGTGCACCATGTTAATCTATGCATTTTTCCACCCCATTTACATATGAAGTTTATTAAAATTGGAGTTACGGTTATTTAGTTATGAAATAAATCATTTAAACATGGCATTTAAGCAAATTTAATCAAATAGCATTTTAAACATTTTAAACATGGATGAAAGCAGCATATTATTAAACTAGATGAAATTCTAAGCATATTGCATATAAGACATATTTTATTTGGATGCATGGTTAAATAGTTATTAGCAGTTTAAAACAGGGGCATTTTCTGTAATTATTAATGCACTAGTTTAAATCGCAAAACCGTCCAGGGAAAAAAACATGAGATGGGCCGAAACTGACTGGCCCAACAGAGCAGAGGGGCTATTGGGGGCTGCTCACCCATGTGCTGAGGCCCGATTGGAAGCAGAGGGAGGCCGGCTGGGAGCTGTGCTGTGTCGGCTGCGGGATGAGGCCCATGCAGGCACGAGGAGGCTGGCTCGGATCGAGGCTGAGGTCAATGCGACCGATGCAGGGAAGCAGGGGATCGATCTGGACTTGGCGCTGCTCGTGGATGGGCGCGCGCGATGAGGGAGGTGGTCGGAGGCTATAGGATGGAGGCTGAGAGGAATTTTGGATTGGGGCTCGGGCATCTGGAACGAGGAGGAGGGAGAGCACTGGTTGGGTGAATCGGGCAGGGGAGATCCTGAGGGGGGATTCGGTGGAGCGGCGGCGGCATGGGGATGGATGGGACATTGCTCCTAAAATTTAGGGTTAGGGGTCTATTTATAGCAAGGGTTAGCTTAGGGGCTACCTAGTCCCTCCGATCGAAATCAGACGGTCGAAGATAAATGGCTTAGGGGAGTCCAACAAATAAACAAAGATGTTTTAGGGATGTTGGGGGATGATCCGGACCCATTGGTCATGACCGCTCGGGTCGGGTTCGGGGGAGTTTCGGACGCGCGCGCGAGGGGGCTGCGAGCTGGCAAGAGAGGTTAGGTGGTCACAGTCAAGAGGGAAGTGAAACCCTGATTGGTCTGGAACGGCCAACAAAAGCAAGGGGGGACACGGCAACTACGAGCGGATGCAAGTTTTATGAAAACGATGCCGATGCAATGCGAATGATGACATGAGACGAGATGCATAACAAGAACAAAATGCAAAACAACAGACAAAAACCCAACCACGGAGGAAAAATAAATCACATAGCCGGAAATGGCAAGAGTCGGAGTTACGAATATGAAAGTTGTATCCGGGGCGTTACAACACTCCACCACTACGAGAGGATCTCGTCCCGAGATCTAGGATGGCACCGGAGAGAAACGGAAGAGGAAGAGAAAAGGTAAAACTAAGTTGCTTCTTCAACCAATGAGTGAAACCACGAACCTTGAGAGGTTGAGCAATATGAAAGAAAGAAAACAACGAAGATGAACATAGTTGAAAACACTCCGTTTAGAAAAGAGGAACAAGGGATACGACGAGAACCAAGAGGTTTAGTGATAAGATAGATATTGAAACCACTCCGGTTAAAAAGAGATGCAAGACTTGATAAGATGAAAAGAAATTGAAGAGATGACACAACACTCCGGTTAAATGGATAAGCACGAAAAACATGATCCTCACAATTCGAGATGATGAGTGAAGAGAGGAACATCACCATGACTCTGAAATGAAAGAATAGAAGCTAGATCGTTGTGATAAAGGGAACGGAGAAGGAAATGACAACTCCTACCACAATTGTATTTCGAAAGCACCCTTCCAAGAAGGTTACAATGGAGTTGTTGGAAAACCAACAACGAAAAGAATAAGCTTTTAGTGGGCTTATGGAAACATCTCAACACTTGAGGTGAAATTCTGCCACTAACGAAAAAAAATTGCTTGCTTGAGATCAACGAAGAGATGAAAAACCTCTTTCACCGAGAAGGATATGGAGAAAGCTTGGATCATTGATAAGCACCACAAATATCAACATTCCTTAGGGAAGGCTTTAGGTGAAATATATACCAAGATAACTCCAACAAAGAGATTAATATGGGTTGAAACAATTCATGATCGAAGAGAAAATGATGGTTTCACAATATCTCATTCTTGACAACTTGTGAATCATAAAACTTGAAGGGAAATTATCAAGAATGACATAACACCACCTCAAAAGATAAGGTAGGAGCATTGCACTTCGGAATGCAAGATGAAGAATGCTTGAACTCCTCAAAACAAAACATGTGTTGAACACCATGTTTATTTTAGAGTATAGCTTGGCGGATCTTAACTCCGAGAGAAATCTCGACGAACAATTGAAGAATGAAAAGAATCCTTGACGAACCACCATGTAGAGCCTCCATGAAGAACTCCGGTAATAAAAGGATGATAGAAAGAAAGAGAAGTTGAAAACACAAGGTGAAGCCTTGCAATGATTTAGATGAAGCTTTGAAATGATATAACCGAGAAAACTTGGAACTCCGGAAAAGGAAAGATGAATCACTAGAACCAAGAATTACTTCATCATGAACAATCTCCGGAAGAAAAGAATTGAATCACCTCGAGGAAATAAGAATAAGATTTATTGTATGCTTATCCTTCATCAAATTAAATTGATGACAAGCAATGGATTTGACGTACTACTTATTCTCATTGAAAAATGATTACAGATAGAGATATAGCGCAAACTTCAGAAGGTATTGATGGAACCACCGGTGGGATTAAAAAGAACGAATGAATTGATATGATAACAAAGGAAGTGAAATCTTGAACGAACCACCAAAAAATTGCAAAAGAGAGTAGCAAGGGCACAATTCACCGGGAAGAATTGGAAAACTAATGAATATACTTGAGGGGATTTAGATACATGAGAACGAAGAGATCATGAACTGACTAGAGGATATTTGAACGATGCATCGCAAGAATTCAAGAACGAGAGTTGAAAGCTGAGACTGAATAATTCAGAGATGATGGGCTACGGAGAATCAATCTGAAAGGACTCTTGAATTGCTCTGGATGGGTGAAAAGAATTTTCATAATCGAAAGCAATTATGAGAGGATGGTATAAAGCTAGAACCATGAATCTCTGGAAGAACGGTTAAGGATTTAAGAGGAACTCTTCTTCGGTCTTCAAAATCCGAGAATGACGAGGAGAAACACCACCATGAATTGTTGAGACACTCCAGAATGAAAATTAGAAAGGTTGAACCAACGACGAAAGAATTTGAAAGCGATCTTGAAGAAGACATCTGACTGATGAAAATTCATTCTTACGTCAAACTCGAAAAGAATTAGGAATGGCTCCGGAATAATTAGAAGAGTCAGGTAAGATCCTGGGAAAAGACCTGTGGGTTAGGGCCCACTCTAAAGGAAACGCCGTTGAACGATTGATTGAAAAGGGGGGATTGCACCGGTTGAATTAAATGACTTGAATGAGATAATAATCTCAAAATATCTTGAACGGATTGAGAATGGAAACACAAGTCTTGTGAGATATCTTCAGCACTCCAGACAAAATGAATAGGAAGAAGTGAATGATTAAGAGGTGCATCGGCATGGGATAGCATTTGAAACGAGGAAAGGAATATGATGAATATCGAAAGCTTGAATTGGATCCACCGGAGAAGAAACAACAATGAAGGATGATGAACTTGAAACTGTTGAGCATCTTCATGGGAAATCACCGGATAAGAACATTGATTGAAAAGAATGAAGAGACTTCCCACAAATAAAAAGATACCTAATTAAGAAATCTGAGTCCTTGAAGAAAAAGGGTGGGAGGGCGGGGAAAACAAAGACAACTTGGGATGAACGAAACAAACACCGTTGAGAAAACTTAGAATTGATCTTGCAGATGGGGAGAATGATGGGATCATCTCGAAGAGAAGCGCACCAGTTGGAAAAGAATTAACATGACAACCTCAATGATCAAAAGGATTAGTACTCCCATAGAAATATGAGAACACCGCTTGAAAGGTATGGAATCAAGACTTGACTTTGAAGCAACTCGAATACCACAAATAAAACAAAACAAAGGATTTGGCTTGCAGAATAAGCCGGAACAAATACATATGATAGAGATTTACCCAATCCCATATCATGCATCTGCGGGAAAGATATTCTAGGAGCTACTTGAATTCCCACCTATAAAACTCCCGAAACTTTCTGGTTATGCAATCTGGTGTTGGGGATACAGGGGAAGCAATATATCTCACCCAAACTAACAATACCTACATCCAAGCTGTATCCATCCGTCAACACATAACCAAGAAACCTTCGGAAATCATATACCTCAACCTTTGAAAAGCATCCGTTATACGAGCTATGGCAATACTCCCGAACTCCCCAGTACTGGGTGACGTCAAGGTTATCTCACCAACAACTGCATAAAAGAGATTTTTGATGTCGGCAAAACTCAGGTATTCCAGAACTGCAACGATAAAATTGTGACGACAACACCTCGGAGCTCAACTCCCCGGGACACTGCCACAACCCCTAAATGTCAGGAGGCACCAAGAACAATGTTCTCGTCACAAGACTATCGGAACGATTCCAAGATACTCGCGTGATCCTAAAATTTTTTTTTTAGTGAAATTTGAGGAGAGGAAAGTCAAAACATCTACGTCAGGAGACCTCACTAGAGCGATGAAGGGGGCTGAGGAGTAAAAAGAATCCTACTCTCCGATATATATAATCCTAAGACTCAAAATAGTTTTTTTCTAGACTCAACAACGGCCAACAATCAAGGGGGCTCCTATGGTCGGTCGAGGCTCTGATACCAACTTGTCACGCCCAATATGCGACCCTATCCAAAAGGAACTTGAAGGTCCCACCAAGGATAGACCCGCATATTGAAACGCTTTTGCAAGGTGGATATCATTACATCAACATTACATAATAGATGGGGATACATACATAAGGCATACAATGCCACATGAATACAACAATACATCATACATAAGAGCACCATCCGACTACGGATGAAACACAAACAGAAACTCAAACGACATCCACCCTGCTAGCCCAGGCTGCCGACCTAGAACCTATCCCTTGATCGAAGAAGAAGCAGAAGGAGAACTCCAAAACAAGCAAACATCACTCTCGCGTCATGATCATCGCATAACCTGTACCTGTAACTGTTGTTGTAGTAATCTGTGAGCCACGAGGACTCAGCAATCCCATTACCATGGGTATCAAGACTAGCAAAGCTTAATGGGAAAGGAAGGGGTAAAGTGGTGAGGTTGCAGCAGCGGCTAAGCAAGTATGGTGGCTAACATACGCAAATAAGAGCGAGAAGAGAAGCAAAGGAACGGTCGTCAACTAGTAATGATCAAGAGGTGATCCTGAACTCCTACTTACGTCAAACATAACACAGAAACCGTGTTCACTTCCCGAACTCCGCCGAGAAGAGACCATCACGGCTACACACGCGGTTGATGCGTTTTAATTCGGATCTGGTGTCAAGTTATCTACAACCGGACATTAACAAATTCCCATCTGCCACATAACCGCGGGCACGGCTTTCGAAAGATAATACCCTGCAGGGGTGTCCCAACTTAGCCCATGATAAGCTCTCGCGATCAACGAAGGATATACCTTCTCCCAGGAAGACCCGATCAGACTCGGAATCCCGGTTTACAAGACATTTCGACAATGGTAAAACAAGACCAGCAAAGCCGCCCGATGCGCCGACAATCCCGATAGGAGCTGCACATATCTCGTTCTCAGGGCAACACCGGATGAGACATCCTACGAGTAAAACCAAACCTCGATTTTCCCCGAGGGGGCCCCGCAGTCTACTCGGTTCGGACCAACACTTAGACAAGCACTGGCCCGGGGGGCTAAAATAAAGAAACCCTCGGGCTCCGGAAACCCAAGGGAAAAAGGGCTAGGTGAGGAAAATGGTAAAACCAAGGTTGGGCCTTGCTGGAGGAGTTTTATTCAAAGCAAACTGTCAAGGGGGTCCCATAAATCACCCAACCGCGTAAGGAACGCAAAATCCGGGAACATAACACCGGTATGACAGAAACTAGGGCGACAAGAGTGGAACAAAACACCAGGCATAAGGCCGAGTCTTCCACCCTTTACCAAGTATATAGATGCATTAATTAAATAAGAGATATTGTGATATCCCAACACAATCCTGTCCATCATGGAGCAATCTTCAACTTCACCTGCAACTAACAACGCTATAAGAGGGGCTGAGCAAAGCGGTAACATAGCCAAGCAACGGTTTGCTAGGAAGGGTGACAATGTTAGAGGCTGACATGGCAAATTGGGAGGCTTGAAGAGCAAGCGAATAGGTAGCGCAGCAAAGCGATAGAACGAAGCAACTAGCATAGCAATGATAGTAGTGAGATCCAGGGTAGCGGTCATCTTGCCTGAAATCCCGCAAGGAAGAAGAACGAGTCCATGAAGAAGACGGACGGGAGTAGTCGAACGAATCCTCACAATCGCAACATTACCGGAACTAAGAAGCAACACCGAAAAGAAACAAACAACATGGTAAATGCACAAGCATAAACATGGCATGATGCAAAAACAAGTATGATGCATGTCCGGTTTAATGAGGCATGGCATGGCATGGCAAAGTGCAACAAACAATACTACAAGTTAAGTGGAGATCAATATGCAACGAGTTGCATATTGACAAAACACCACATTAACATATTTAGTTTAATCTCGTATATGTGCCCAACAATATTAAATGTTGTTAAACATGGCAAGAGGTGAAGCATAGTAAAACTAACTATCTAGGCAAGTTTAAATGAGGCCAGAACAACAAACAACAATTTCGGAAAATCCTCATGTTCATATTTTAGAGTTGGTACTGTTCTGTCCTAAACCATATTTTAATGTTGTTAAACAGCATAATAAAGTGCACCATGTTAATCTATGCATTTCCACCCCATTTACATATAAAGTTTATTAAAATTGGAGTTACGGTTATTTAGTTATGAAATAAATCATTTAAACATGGCATTTAAGCAAATTTAATCAAATAGCATTTTAAACATTTTAAACATGGATGAAAGCAGCATATTATTAAACTAGATGAAATTCTAAGCATATTGCATATAAGACATGTTTTATTTGGATGCATGGTTAAATATTTATTAGCAGTTTAAAACAGGGGCATTTTCTGTAATTATTAATGCACTAGTTTAAATCGCAAAATCATCCAGGGAAAAAAACATGAGATGGGCCGAAACTGACTGGCCCAACAGAGCAGAGGGGCTGTTGGGGGCTGCTCACCCATGGGCTGAGGCCCGATTGGAAGCAGAGAGAGGCCGGCTGGGAGCTGCGCTGTGCCGGCTGCGGGATGAGGCCCACGCGGGCACAAGGAGGCTGGCTCGGATCAAGGCTGCGGTCAACGCGACCGATGCAGGGAAGCAGGGGATCGATCTGGACTTGGCTGTGACACTCCAAAATTTTTATTTGGTTTTTATCAAAAACTTTGTGGTTTTTGAGGAGAGGCTTTTTTTTAAAATTTTTCTTTTTCAGAAAAACCTTCCACTTAAAAACTTCCTTTGCCTTGGAAAGGATTTTATTTTTTCAAACTTTGATGGTTGATCTTTTGAAAACTTCTTCTCTGTTGGTTCCCTCTCAAAATTTATTTTTGGGAGTTCAAATTATTTTTCTTTTAAAATGAAGCTCTATGAAAATTTGGGGATTTTCATACCTTGGAACCACCCTTGTCTTTGCATTGTTCCCATGTGGTAAAACCCTCCAAAATCTCCCCTACACCTTGTGATCAACCTAAGTTCTCTGTCCCAACTAATCCAAACAAGTTTTGGATTTTATTCTAATTATTTTCCCTCTCAAATCAATTCTGAAAATTATTTGGAGCCTTAGTGATTTTCAAAGCAAGTACTCTTTTTCACTTGAGTTTTGACCTCACACCAACTCCCCTGGATAGTCCTTTGTACCCACAACTCAGAACCATCTTGATCCACTCCTTCTATTTTCAAATTTTTCAAAATTCAGTCTCTGCAAGTTTGGACCAGATTTGCCAAATTTGATGAAATTCATATCTACACTACTCCAAAAATTCCACCAAAATTCAGGCAACCTATTTGAGCAATGAGAAGCCACTCCACCAAGTATCAGCTCAAGGAAAAATCCCTAGATGCCATTTTCATTCTGTCGAACACCTGAGCTACACTGTTCCTTTGCAAATTCAGTAAGTTTAGTCTTCAGTGTCGTCTTCGTCCGTCAGTTTCAGTCACGCGGCCACAGTGCCCTTGGCACGTTCCTCGCCGCCTCTTCCTCTTGTCCGAAGCTTCACACGCGTGCGTGGAGCCTACCTGGCGTCGGTAGCTCGCTGGCCCGCCCTCGCCGGCGTCTTCTGCAGCGTCGGGACCTCCCGTGGCGGCCGACAGGAGACACACCACGGCAGAACGCCGTTTAGCGCCGCCCAAAGCCTCCTGGCTCTCCGCGTGGCCTCATGCACGCCAGCGCACGCCCGTGGCACAGCCACCGTGGCCGGCAAGCACGGGACGCGCTCTCTGCCACCGACGGGCCCGCGCCATCCCCGTTCCGTCGAGCTCGCCCTTAACACCCAAATCCCGGCCAGTTTAGCACCAAAACGGACCCATTGAACCCCCGTGATGACGCTCGACCCCCTAACCACCCCGACCGAGCACTGCGCCACCGTAATCACTCACCGGTGATCCTCGTTCACGGCAACCGCCTCGGACCGCCTATATAAAGGGGCCCCGAGCTCACTCTCGTGCACGCAGCATCACCACTCCTCACCAACACCCCGCCAGGCCACTAGGGGGACCTCGAGGAGGTCTTCTCCCCTAGCTCCGGCCGCCTCGCCCCGCCTCAGCCTACAGCTCGATTCATTCTGGTGAGGCCATCTCCGGCGCCCAAACCTCGTCCGTAGCCCTCTTCCACACCTAGCACTCTAACCCCCTCGTCAATTTGAACCTTGCAGCCCTCTCCGGCGAGCTCCATCTTCGTCCGAACCACCGTCCGCCGGAGCAGGGGCCGCCGTCGACACAGTGCTCGCCGGCGACCGCCACCACCACCAATCGACGCGGAATGGCGCCCTGAGCACGGAGGTACTCCCCGATCTCCCTGCCTCGCCGTGGATCGCCGCCGGCGACCACCGCGGCTCTCGGGCGCCGACGAGCTTCGTCCGCCCCGTTTGAATGTTTAAACCTGACAAGTGGGACCCCACCGTCAGCCTCTCTGCTCTCTCCTCTGAATCGTTTTCTGGAAGCGCCTTCGGGCAGAATGCGTTTTCTCTTTGGGCTGGCGTAGTTTCTGCCGAAGCGTTTTCTGTTTTTATAAACTAACCCCTGGAAATCTTCTGTTTCATTACAGATGAGTCCATGGACAAAAACCTTTATAACTTTTAAACAGAAAAGTATTTTTGATTGATTCTTCTTCTGTTCTCTTTAAAATTTTGTCTAGTTTTTTTATCAGATTTATTTGAAAAATATTTGGTATAATTTCTGTGCCCTCCTTGGTATTTACGATAGCGCATATATTTTCTTTATATCGTAGATACCGAAGGAGGTGACGGAGCCGCGAACTTCACCGAGCTAGGCTCCGACTACTCCGAACCAGGCAAGCATGTTTGAACTTTTGATATGATGAGTGTCTTGGCATGTTTTGCATTTAGTTAGTTTCATGGCATGTTGAGAAGCATATCGATGAACGTTATTTTATGTGATAATGAGGTAAGTGAGTTCGATGATCCATACGTGGATGAATGTGAATATGAATGGCCATGTGTTGGCATGAGGATGGGTAAGATGGCAGTGTTGTAGCATGCCAGTCTTATGCCAGACTATGTGACTTCAGCGTCAAACCGTATCGGTCCAGTACCTCTCATTTCCTTCCATGTACTACCACATGTTTTCCGCAAGGAATATGGTTTAGTAAGTTGCAAACCGCTTTCATGGTACACACCAAAGAGGAGAGGCCGTGATGATGGTTCCATGGCCCTGGATTAAAGCCAGTCATCCGGTCAGGGGGCATGGGTGTTTCCGGTTGGGACCGAGAGGGGGGCACCCCTTAGAGCGCGCGTATATAAATTTGATCCCATGCTATTCGAGATTGTGATCTCCCCGTCTCAAAAGTATTTCTTGGACGATGTCTAGGGTGATTCCTAGCATCGAGAGGTATGATGGGTGTGTACTGGTTAGCTGTGTTTTCTTCCGAAATACCGTAAACGGAACTAGTCCTTCGTGACTACGGAAATCCGTTGGCTGTGGGAATAATTTTGTACAAACTCTGCAGAGTCATATATCCCTCCAAATCATCTATTCCATGTCCAAATTCGTATTATCTTGTCCTAACAATGACAGTGTTGATGACAGAGACTCCGGTGTTTCGCATGAGTGATAATTCCGGTTAAATGATATTCCTGTGGATGGACTAACCCTTTTATTCTTATGAATTAAAAGTTTATTATGATTATTATTTATCTGCCCATAAAAGCCCCTTTCTGTGATGTCGCCCCGACGTCCGACTGTGGCATTTCTTTTAAAGCCCTTTCTGTGATGTCGCCCCGACGTCCGACTGTGGCATTTCTTTTAAAGCCCTTTCTGTGATGGCCCATTCGAGGCGTCGCTTCAGACACCCGATCGGTAATTATTTATGTTCTATTGGGATTTCAGGCGGACTACCGCCGTTTCGCTTTTACTTACCTTGTTATGATAATTTTGAATGAACATTGGTGAATATATTCATGACGCATCCATGCATGCAATTGTTATATCTTACGTCTGAACTGTCTTGCGAGTACTTTCAAAGTACTCACTGGCTTGTTGATTTGGCCAGATGCTGACGAAGGCGATTTCATGGATGAAGAGTTCGATAGCGAGTCCGACACTTAGAGGAGTCCCAGTCAGTCTCGTGCGACCCTGGATTTGGTCACTGTTTTATATCCGCTTCCGCTACCAAATAAATTCATCGAGCCTCACCTCGACGCTCGATGAGATGATAGACTTAGAGTCTTGTATTTCTCTCCCCTCTGTGTTTTTCCACCACCGCCCTATCCTCGAGTCAGTAGTATGTCTCCACACCACTGTGTCATGTCCGCCATTATGTATAATTATTGGCGTGCTTGTAATAATTTGGTTGAGCAACCGTAGTTCAACCCTGTAATATATTTTATGCTACTGGCTTATTGTATCAAGAAATTGTCTACCAGTGAGGAGAAATTCTCTCATACTGGACTCTAAAGATTGGTTTCTCAATAAATATTTTTATTGGAAAACCGGTCCTGACAAGCTTGGTACCAGAGCCAGGCTGACTGTAGGAAGCCACTAGGTGCGATCGCTAATTGGTTATTACCATGATAGAGCTAATTTATATTTTTGCAATTGTAGTCATTTTCTGTCAGTCAGCATAAATTTATGATCTGACCATGCAGAATTTTTGCCTACTTTTGTAGATGGCCGACAACAGCTGCGAGTCTCAGACCTTCGCCAACGTACCCGATGGGTTCGTCAAGCTTCTTTCTTTCATCGTTTAGGTCGCGATGGGGCCATCCGTACGCCCAGTCTTCACACTCTGCCAGCACCGAGTCAACGACAGTCTGACCATGCACCAGGCCGCGGTGCAGTTCAAGGGAGGGCGTGGTGAGTTACGCCGCTTCCGGTTCGTGGGAAGAGCCATGCCTACGGAGAGGCATGCTATGCAGATGGCAGCCCGCGAGGCGATAGCTCGTCTCAGGGATGTCCTTCCCGTGATGAAGACTCGTCGTTACCGTTATCTTCCGTGCCATGTGCCTTACACCTGTCACTACGCATACTCCTGCGCCAGAGGAGAACGAGACGAGACTTTTGAGATGCTCATTGAGTATCTCCGGGCCCTGGAGGCAGCCTTCGACAACCTGGTGGACGACTTCGTAGCTACCCGCATGGACTCGGTCCATGGCTGTGCTGCCAACAGGAGGGAGCTCCTACCCATCGCTCCGCCACTGACTTTTGTCTCGTCATCAGCATCTTTTACGCCTGCTCGTCGCCTGCCTTCTACCGAAGTATTCAACCAAGTCATTGCGCCCACTCCAGCACGCACTGCACCAACCTTTGCGCCCACTCCTGTACGTGTTGCTCCGCCCCTGGCAACCGCTCCGCCCGCTCTGCGCAACACTACACGTATGGAGCCTATTAGCAAGGAGGAAGTCGAGTCCCCAACCTCGCTACGCCTCGCCCTCGGCAGGGCAAAGGAGATCGTCAACATCTCCGCCTGAGTACGCTTAGCTGCCGTGTATTGTACCGCTTTGTAAGATATGTACATAGGTTGTGAGAAGTAGCCTGTTTGCGCATCATGTAGGATCTGGAGGAGTGCACTAGCCTAAATAACATGTCAGGATTATGTACGCATATCCTGAGTGATGTATTGTATAATTACCGCCCGCGTATAAGATATGTAATGAGCAGTCCTTCTCCGTGCGCAAGTCAATTTGTTTTTCTTAAGTAAGCTTGGGTATTTAATTATATCTGCCAACTTTATGCATTTATGGTTTTGTTTTGTGACTCTTTCCGCTTTTCTTATGAGTTTTACAAAATATATCCCCAGAGTGAAAAATGTCTCGTCCTTGGACACGCTCCATGCCAACTCCACCAGAGGAAAATTATGATACACAACCCAACAACGAGTTCACTCAGGGACAGTCAAGCCAACAGGGCAGTGAATCGGCACTTTCACAAATGTGCCGGCTTTATGAGCAGAGTCAGCAACAACATCGGGAGATGATGAACCAAGTCATCAACATGGGAAATCACCATGGACAGTATCAACAGCATTCCAAGTTATCTGAGCTACAAAAGACACGTCCTCAAACATTTTCTCACACTGACAAGCCTCTTGAAGCCGAGGACTGGCTTCGAGATATGGAGAGGAAATTAATTATTGCAAAATGTTCAGATCTCGAGAAAGTACTATATGCTCCACACTATCTCACAGGAGCAGCCGCATCGTGGTGGGAGAATTTTCTGCACATGCATCCCAATGAAACTGACATAACCTGGAATGATTTCAAGGAAGGTTTCCGTGGTGCACATATTCCTAAGAGTATTATGAAAATCAAGAAGAGAGAATTCGATGACCTCAAACAAAGGAACATGACAGTATCAGATTACAACAGTCAATTTACCCTATTATCCCGCTACGCCAATGAGGAACGTATGACTGAAATCAAGAAGATGGAGAAATTCCTTGACGGTCTGGCGCCCGCGCTTAAATGCCAACTGGTCGTGCACACTTTTCCTGATTTTAAAACACTGGTGGACAAAGCCATTACTCTGGAAAATGAGAGACGCAGTCTGGAAGATATCCGCAAACGAAAAAGGGACCAGACGAATCTCGCTCGCAATCACCGAAGCAAGACAGATTTACAAAAGGGTGGGACACACAAATTCTCATCCAATGCCTCACGCCCAATCAAGAATTTTCATGCAAGGGACAAGGAATTCACCTATCGCCCCGGCGTTACTTGTTACGCTTGTGGAGAAGAAGGGCACTATGCCAAACAGTGCCCCAAGCCAAGGAGTTCAACCCCAAAGCCGAACAATGGCGGCAATAATTCAGCACCCAAGCGAAACAATTTCAATCCCAACAATAACCACAGGAAGGGTCATCTGAACCACGTAACCAAAGAGGAGGCACAAAATGCTCCGGATATCATACTCGGTACGTTTCCTGTCAACACAATACCTGCAATGGTTTTGTTTGATTCTGGAGCTTCTCACTCTTTCATTTTGAAAAGTTTTGCTTTACAAAATAAATTTTCGATACTTCCTTTGGAGAAATCCATGATCATCAAGTCCCCTGGGATTCAGCAAGTTTCTCAGAATTACTGTCAAAATGTGGTCATTGAGTTCGAAGGATTGGAGTTTCACGCAAATCTTATTGTAATGGAAAATAAAGGACTGGATGTCATCCTAGGAATGGATTGGCTAACCACCAATAAAGGTTTCATCGACTGTTACAACAGGACCGTGACTCTCACACACCACCAAGGGAAGACAATAAGAGTATCAACCAAGGAAGGAAGAAGACCCCGGCAACCGAGATTTAATAAGGTGGACGTTTCTGAGCTAAACAAGGTTCCAGTAGTGTGTGAATTTCCAGATGTATTCCCTGAAGAGCTTCCAGGCATGCCACCAGACCGAGAAATAGAATTCCGCATTGAGCTAGCACCAGGAACCGCCCCCATATACAAGAAACCATACAGAACGGCACCATCCGAGTTGGTCGAGTTGAAGAAGCAAATAAAGGAATTACTGGAAAAAGGATACATTCGAGCCAGCTCCTCACCTTAGGGATCACCAATTTTATTCGCCAAAAAGAAGGATGGAACACTAAGATTGTGTATTGACTATCGAGCACTTAACATGGTCACAGTCAAAAACAAATACCCGATGCCAAGAATAAATGATTTATTTGATCAGCTCGCTCAGGCCAAAGTATTCTAAAAAATTGACTTAAGGTCAGGATACCATCAATTGAAGGTGCGAACGGAAGATATTCCCAAAACAGCCTTCACCTCCAGATATGGACTGTACGAGCTCACAGTGATGCCATTTGGATTAACTAACGCCCCAGCATATTTTGTTCACCTCATGAACAAAGTATTTATGAAGTTTATGGACAAGTTCGTCGTGGTATTCATCGACGATATTCTGGTATACTCCAAGACACCAGAAGAGCACGCAGAACATCTCAGGATTGTGCTAGGAGAGCTAAGAAAACACCAATTGTATGCCAAGTTCGGCAAGTGCGAATTTTGGCTAAGACAAGTAGGTTTTCTGGGCCACGTGCTGACTCAAGACGGTATCGCAGTGGACCCAGAGAAAGTTAAGGCCGTACTTGACTGGAAATCACCAGCCAGCGTAACGGACATACGTAGTTTCTTGGGAATGGCAGGATATTACCGCAGATTTATTGAAGGATTTTCCACCATAGCCAAGCCTATGACACAATTGCTCAAGAAAGATAAGAAATTTGAGTGGACAGAAGCCTGCGAGAAAAGTTTCCAAGAGCTAAAGCGGAAATTAAAACATCACCGGTATTAATTGTACCCGACATACACAAGAATTTTGAAGTATATTGTGACGCGTCCAGAAAGGGTCTCGGATGCGTGTTGATGCAAGAAGGCAAGGTTGTCGCCTACGCTTCAAGGAAACTTCACAAGCATGAGGAAAATTATCCCACTCATGACTTAGAAATGGCAACAGTTATTCATGCACTCAAGGAATGGAGGCATTTCTTACTTGGGAATCGATGTGAAATATATACGGACCAGAAAAGTCTCAAATATATTTTCACGCAGCCAGAACTAAATTTACGGCAACGACGCTTGTTGGAATTGGTAAAGGATTATGATGTTGGGATCCATTACCATCCAGGGAAAGCAAATGTAGTGGCCGATGCCCTGAGTCGGAACCCCAGCTCCAACGAAACTATCTGCACAGCTTGAGGCCCGAATTCCATCAAGAATTTGCCAAGCTCAACTTAATGATGGTAGCAGAAGGCACCATATCAAACTTGGAAATATGACCCAACCTTGTGGAGAAAATTAAAGAAGCTCAGCCCGGTCACCCCAGCATTGAAGGAATTAAAAGAAAGTTGAATATGGGCAAGGCCTCAAAATTCGTCATAGACAATGAAGGAATGTTATGGTACGGAGAAAGGCTATGCGTGCCAAACATAGAAGACCTTAAACATCAAATTTTAGCTGAAGCACACACCACTCCATATTCGATCCACCCTGGAGGAACCAAAATGTATAAGGATATTCAGGAAAGATTTTGGTGGCACGGTATGAAGAGGGACATAGCCGCCTTCATTGCATGTTGCGACTCATGTCAACGCATAAAAGCTGAACATCAGAGACCAGCCGGACTACTGCAACCTAACAAAATACCTGAGTGGAAATGGGACGAAATAGGGATGGATTTTATTGTCAGACTACCTCGGTCACGACACGGGAATGATGCCATATGGGTCATCACTGACAGGTTGACCAAGGTGGCACACTTTATTCCAGTGAAGACAACCTACACCACTCAGAGGCTTGCCAGGATTTATCTATCCCGCATAGTTTGTCTGCACAGTGTCCCGAAAACTATAATATCCGACAGAGGCACTCAGTTCATCTCAAGATTTTGGGAGCATTTACAACAGGCTCTGGGAACCCAACTAGCCTTCAGTACCGCATACCATCCACAGACTGATGGACAAACTGAACGCGTAAACCAAATTTTAGAAGACATGCTGAGAGCATGTGTCCTCACATATGGAACCAGTTGGGAAGAAAGCCTGCCATACGCCGAGTTCGCGTATAACAATAGCTACCAGGCCAGCCTACAAATGGCACCATTTGAGGCTTTGTACGGACGGAAATGTCGTACCCCGTTAAATTGGTCAGAGACCGGAGACAGCCGCATCTTCGGACCAGACATGCTCAGAGAAGCCGAGGAAAAGGTCAAGCTAATCAGAGACCGACTTAAGACCGCTCAAAGTCGACAGAAGAGTTATTATGATCAGAAACATCGTAGGGTCAGCTTCGAACCCGGTGAGTTCGTATACCTGAGAGTATCCCCTATGAGAGGATTGCAACGATTTAAGGTTAAAGGAAAGTTACCACCAAGATTCATTGGACCATTCTGCATAGTGGCACGAAGAGGCACTGTAGCCTACCAGCTAGACTTACCCGAGGAATTATTCGATGTCCACGACGTGTTCCATGTCTCGCAATTGAGGAAGTATGTAAGAAACCCAGAGAAACAAGTATCCCATGAAAACATTGATGTGCAGCCAGACCTCACTTATCGAGAACATCCCATAAGAATATTAGAGGAGTCTGAAAGGAGGACCCGACAGAAGACCATCAGGTTTTTCAAAGTCCAGTGGAGCAATCACACCGACAGTGAAGCAACTTGGGAAAGCGAGGATTTTCTTCGGACTGAGCATCCACACCTATTTAAGGATCAGCTGAAATCTCGGGGACGAGATTTTTCCTAAGGGGGTAGGTGTTGTGACACTCCAAAATTTTTATTTGGTTTTTATCAAAAACTTTGTGGTTTTTGAGGAGAGGCTTTTTTTTTAAAAAAAAATTTCTTTTTCAGAAAAACCTTCCACTTAAAAACTTCCTTTGCCTTGGCAAGGATTTTATTTTTTCAAACTTTGATGGTTGATCTTTTGAAAACTTCTTCTCTGTTGGTTCCCTCTCAAAATTTATTTTTGGGAGTTTAAATTATTTTTCTTTTAAAATGAAGCTCTATGAAAATTTGGGGATTTTCATACCTTGGAACCACCCTTGTCTTTGCATTGTTCCCATGTGGTAAAACCCTCCAAAATCTCCCCTACACCTTGTGATCAACCTAAGTTCTCTGTCCCAACTAATCCAAACAAGTTTTGGATTTTATTCTAATTATTTTCCCTCTCAAATCAATTCTGAAAATTATTTGGAGCCTTAGTGATTTTCAAAGCAAGTACTCTTTTTCACTTGAGTTTTGACCTCACACCAACTCCCCTGGATAGTCCTTTGTACCCACAACTCAGAACCATCTTGATCCACTCCTTCTATTTTCAAATTTTTCAAAATTCAGTCTCTGCAAGTTTGGACCAGATTTGCCAAATTTGATGAAATTCATATCTACACTACTCCAAAAATTCCACCAAAATTCAGGCAACCTATTTGAGCAATGAGAAGCCACTCCACCAAGTATCAGCTCAAGGAAAAATCCCTAGATGCCATTTTCATTCTGTCGAACACCTGAGCTACACTGTTCCTTTGCAAATTCAGTAAGTTCAGTCTTTAGTGTCGTCTTCGTCCGTCAGTTTCAGTCACGCGGCCACAGTGCCCTTGGCACGTTCCTCGCCGCCTCTTCCTCTTGTCCGAAGCTTCACACGCGTGCGTGCAGCCTACCTGGCGTCGGTAGCTCGCTGGCCCGCCCTCGCCGGCGTCTTCTGCAGCGTCGGGACCTCCCGTGGCGGCCGACAGGAGACACACCACGACAGAACGCCGTTCAGCGCCGCCGAAAGCCTCCTGGCTCTCCGCGTGGCCTCATGCACGCCAGCGCACGCCCGTGGCACAGCCACCGTGGCCGGCAAGAACGGGACGCGCTCTCCGCCACCGACGGGCCCGCGCCATCCCCGTTCCGTTGAGCTCGCCCTTAACACCCAAACCCCGGCCAGTTTAGCACCAAAACGGACCCATTGAACCCCCGTGATGACGCTCGACCCCCTAACCACCCCGACCGAGCACTGCGCCACCGTAATCACTCGCCGGTGATCCTCGTTCACGGCAACCGCCTCGGACCGCCTATATAAAGGGGCCCCGAGCTCACTCTCGTGCACGCAGCATCACCACTCCTCACCAACACCACGCCAGGCCACTAGGGGGACCTCGAGGAGGTCTTCTCCCCCAGCTCCGTCCGCCTCGCCCCGCCTCGGCCTACAGCTCGATTCACTCTGGTGAGGCCATCTCCGGCGCCCAAACCTCGTCCGTAGCCCTCTTCCACACCTAGAACTCTAACCCCCTCGTCAATTTGAACCTTGCAGCCCTCTCCGGCGAGCTCCATCTTCGTCCGAACCACCGTCTGCCGGAGCAGGGGCCGCCGTCGACACAGTGCTCGCCGGCGACCGCCACCACCACCAATCGACGCGGAATGGCGCCCTGAGCACGGAGGTACTCCCCGATCTCCCTGCCTCGCCGTGGATCGCCGTCGGCGACCACCGCGGCTCTCGGGCGCCGACGAGCTTCGTCCGCCCCGTTTGAATGTTTAAACCTGACAAGTGGGACCCCACCGTCAGCCTCTCTGCTCTCTCCTCTGAATCGTTTTCTGGAAGCGCCTTCGGGCAGAATGCGTTTTCTCTTTGGGCTGGCGTAGTTTCTGCCGAAGCGTTTTCTGTTTTTATAAACTAACCCCTGGAAATCTTCTGTTTCATTACAGATGAGTCCCTGGACAAAAACCTTTATAACTTTTAAACAGAAAAGTATTTTTGATTGATTCTTCTTCTGTTCTCTTTAAAATTTTGTCTAGTTTTTTTATCAGATTTATTTGAAAAATATTTGGTATACTTTCTGTGCACTCCTTGGTATTTACGATAGCGCATATATTTTCTTTATACCGTAGATACCGAAGGAGGTGACGGAGCCGCGAACTTCACCGAGCTAGGCTCCGACTACTCCCAACCAGGCAAGCATGTTTGAACTTTTGATATGATGAGTGTCTTGGCATGTTTTGCATTTAGTTAGTTTCATGGCATGTTGAGAAGCATATCGATGAACGTTATTTTATGTGATAATGAGGTAAGTGAGTTCGATGATCCATACGTGGATGAATGTGAATATGAATGGCCATGTGTTGGCATGAGGATGGGTAAGATGGCAGTGTTGTAGCATGCCAGTCTTACGCCAGACTATGTGACTTCAGCATCAAACCGTATCGGTCCAGTACCTCTCATTTCCTTCCATGTACTACCACATGTTTTCCACAAGGAATATGGTTTAGTAAGTTGCAAACCGCTTTCATGGTACACACCAAAGAGGAGAGGCCGTGATGATGGTTCCATGGCCCTGGATTAAAGCCAGTCATCCGGTCAGGGGGCATGGGTGTTTCCGGTTGGGACCGAGAGGGGGGCACCCCTTAGAGCGCGCGTATATAAATTTGATCCCATGCTATTCGAGATTGTGATCTCCCCGTCTCAAAAGTATTTCTTGGACGATGTCTAGGGTGATTCCTAGCATCAAGAGGTATGATGGGTGTGTACTGGTTAGCTGTGTTTTCTTCCAAAATACCGTAAACGGAACTAGTCCTTCGTGACTACGGAAATCCGTTGGTTGTGGGAATAATTTTGTACAAACTCTGCAGAGTCATATATCCCTCCAAATCATCTATTCCATGTCCAAATTCGTATTATCTTGTCCTAACAATGACAGTGTTGATGACAGAGACTCCGGTGTTTCGCATGAGTGATAATTCCGGTTAAATGATATTCCTGTGGATGGACTAACCCTTTTATTCTTATGAATTAAAAGTTTATTATGATTATTATTTATCTGCCCATAAAAGCCCTTTCTGTGATGTCGCCCCGACGTCCGACTGTGGCATTTCTTTTAAAGCCCTTTCTGTGATGTCGCCCCGACGTCCGACTGTGGCATTTCTTTTAAAGCCCTTTCTGTGATGTCGCCCCGACGTCCGACTGTGGCATTTCTTTTAAAGCCCTTTCTGTGATGTCGCCCCGACGTCTGACTGTGGCATTTCTTTTAAAGCCCTTTCTGTGACGTCGCCCCGACGTCCGACTGAGGTATTTCTTTCAAAGCCCTTTATGTGGTGTCGCTAAGACGCCCGACTGTGGCATCTTTTTCCTTATATTTATTTGTTCACCTTTCGAGGCATCGCTTCAGACACCCGATCGGTAATTATTTATGTTCTATTGGGATTTCAGGCGGACTACCGCCGTTTCCCTTTTACTTACCTTGTTATGATAATTTTGAATGAACATTGGTGAATATATTCATGACGCATCCATGCATGCAATTGTTATATCTTACGTCTGAACTGTCTTGCGAGTACTTTCAAAGTACTCACTGGCTTGTTGATTTGGCCAGATGCTGACGAAGGCGATTTCATGGATGAAGAGTTCGATAGCGAGTCCGACACTTAGAGGAGTCCCAGTCAGTCTCGTGCGACCCTGGATTTGGTCACTGTTTTATATCCGCTTCCGCTACCAAATAAATTCATCGAGCCTCACCTCGACGCTCGATGAGATGATAGACTTAGAGTCTTGTATTTCTCTCCCCGCTGTGTTTTTCCACCACCGCTCTATCCTCGAGTCAGTAGTATGTCTCCACACCACTGTGTCATGTCCGCCATTATGTATAATTATTGGCGTGCTTGTAATAATTTGGTTGAGCAACCGTAGTTCAACCCTGTAATATATTTTATGCTACTGGCTTATTGTATCAATAAATTGTCTACCAGTGAGGAGAAATTCTCTCATACTGGACTCTAAAGATTGGTTTCTCAATAAATATTTTTATTGGAAAACCGGTCCTGACATTGGCGCTGCTCGTGGATGGGCGCGCGCGACGAGGGAGGTGGTCGGAGGCTACAGGATGGAGGCTGAGAGGAATTTTGGATTGGGGCTCGGGCATCTGGAACGAGGAGGAGGGAGAGCACTGGTTGGGTGAATCGGGCAGGGGAGATCCCGAGGGGGGATTCAGTGGAGTGGCGGCGGCGTGGGGATGGATGGGACATTGCTCCTAAAATTTAGGGTTAGGGGTCTATTTATAGCAAGGGTTAGCTTAGGGGCTACCTAGTACCTCCGATCGAAATCAGACGGTCGAAGATAAATGGCTTAGGGGAGTCCAACAAATAAACACAGATGTTTTAGGGATGTTGGGGGATGATCCGGACCCATTGGTCGTGACCGCTCGGGTCGGGTTCGGGGGAATTTCGGACGCGCGCGCGAGGGGGCTGCGAGCTGGCAAGAGAGGTTAGGTGGTCATGGTCAAGAGGGAAGTGAAACCCTGATTGGTCTGGAACGGCCAACAAAAGCAAGGGGGGACACGGCAACTACGAGCGGATGCAAGTTTTATGAAAACGATGTTGATGCAATGCGAATGATGACATGAGACGAGATGCATAACAAGAACAAAATGCAAAACAACGGACAAAATCCCAACCACAGAGGAAAAATAAATCACATAGCCGGAAATGGCAAGAGTCGGAGTTACGAATATGGAAAGTTGTATCCGGGGCGTTACACCCACCACCCACTTCATAGCCACTATTGATGACCTAATAGACATGCTTGATTTCGACTCCGACGACATCGACGGTATGGACGTCGACGCAGGGGACGATCTGGAACCACCGCCCATAGGGCGGTGGACCGCCACTTCATCATATGACATCTAAATTGTGGACATGCCTAAGGAAGACAACGGTGACAAAAAGGACACAACGGAGGATAAACCCCTCGGACAAAAACAAAAACGACGGCGCAGGCGCCACTCTAAGTCCAGTCACAGTAAAAATAGCTATAACAGCGCAAGTTAAAATGACACTCCAGCTGACTCTAAAGGCAACAATATGAACCCAGAAATGGAGCAAGAAGAGCACGGCTACGCCAAACAAACGCCCAATCACAGCGATCCCGAGGGCCGAACTCATCAAACTGCGCACGGAGGGGAGGACAGTCCGGTTGACGATGCATTTATCATCCCGGAAAAACGCTTGGAACAAGATAACCTCCACAG
The DNA here is from genome assembly GCF_018294505.1 of Triticum aestivum. Lineage (NCBI taxonomy): Eukaryota > Viridiplantae > Streptophyta > Magnoliopsida > Poales > Poaceae > Triticum > Triticum aestivum. Next base: position 600,603,987 of record NC_057810.1, read on the forward strand.
AAGGCTTATGGCCACGGCGAGGAGCCTAAAGAAGCAGAAGCAAAGGCTTAAATCCGCGCAGGATACGCTCAACCGAAGATGGAATAAGGTGCTAGACGCTGAAGGAAAATGTGGCGACGATCGCCACACAAAGAGCTACCCAAAACGCAAGCCGCAACGCCCATTCCGCCAAAGAACAATACGGCCATTCGGCCGGACCAACCACTTCATGGCTGCGATAGAGCATCCAATCATACCACACACGATTTACGTGAGCTCCTGGACAAAAAGGCCGGTGCAGCCAGGTCCATCTACGAATCCAGAGGACATGCTCCGACGCGGGATTATGGTCACCACAACGATCACACTTATCGAATACCAGTTCGGAATCAATACCGGATGCAACAACAGCCGACGGCATGCCGCGACATGTCCAGATACAGAGGGGCTGTGCACCCTCTGTGCTTCACCGATGATGTGCTGGATCATGAATTTCCACAGGGATTCAAACCCGTGAACATAGAGGCATACGATGGAACGACAGACCCTGGGGTCTGGATTGAAGATTTTATCCTTCACATACACATGGCTCGTGGGGATGACCTCCACGCCATTAAATACCTTCCCCTCAAGTTGAAAGGACCAGCTCGACATTGGCTAAAGAGCCTCCCCGAAAACTCAAACGGAAGTTGGGAGGAACTTGAGGATGCTTTTAGGGCCGATTTTCAAGGGACCTATGTCCGACCTCCAAATGCAGACGATTTAAGTCACATGATGCAACAGCCCGGAGAGTTAGCCCGTAAGCTTTGGAACATATTTCTTACTAAGAAGAATCAAATTGTTGACTGTCCGGATGCCGAAGCCTTAGCGGCCTTCAAACATAGTACCCGGGACGAGTGGCTTGCTAGACACCTCGGCCAAGAAAAGCCAAGGACGATGGCGGCCTTAACAAGCCTTATGACCCGCTTTTGTGCGGGCGAAGGCAGCTGGTTGGCCCGTAGAGGCACTAGTGACCCAGGCACATCCGAAATTCGAGATGACAACGGGAAGCCACGGCGCACTAAGCATAAGCGTCGGAACAATGACGATAGTCTGGACAACACGGAGGTCAATGCCAGATTCAGGGGCTCTCGACCCGGTCAAGGAAAGAAGCCATTTAAGGGCAGTAAAGAGGGACCGTCTGTGACACTCCAAAAAAATTTATTTGGTTTTCAGCAAAAAAAACTTTGTTGGATTTGAAGGTCATTTAAATTCTTCCAGAAACCTCTCTCTCAAAACTTTTCCCCTTGGCATAGATTTTATTTTGATATCTTCTTCAACCCTGGTGTTTGGTTATTAAAAACCTTTCTTCTGATTGTCCCCTTCTCAAATTTATTTCTTTTTTTGGGGTTTATTTTCTTTTAAAAAGAAACCCTAAGAGTTTTGGGACTTCTCTTACATTGAAACCATCCATGGTTTTACCATGCCTCATGTGGTAAATCTTCCCAAAACCCCTCCTTACACTTTGGGGCAATCCAAATATTCTGTTCCAACAAGTTCAACTCATTTTTGGATTTTATTTCATTTGTTTTACTCCCCAAATCAAATCTGTCATTTATTTTAAGCCTAGGTGATTTACAAAGCAAGTACCTAATTGCCTTTGAGTTTTGATCTCAAACCAACTCGTCTGGATAGTCCTTAGCACCCACAACCTAGAACCATCAAGATACACTCTTCCTCTTTTCAAAATTTTCAAATTTCAGCCTCTTCAAATTTGGACCAGATTTGTCAAATTTGGTGAAATTCATATCTCCTCTTCTCCAAAAATTCTACCAAAATTCAGGCAGCCCCCAGGTGCAATGAGAGGTCACCCCACCAAAGATCAGCTCAAGGAAAATTTCCCACATGCCAAAATCATTTCGTTGAGCACTTGGACGGCACTGTTACTCTTCACTTTCAGAAAGTTCAGAGATTGTAGTGTCGTTTTTCGTCAGAGTGTTGTCATCGATCACCCGTGCGCCCTGGTGCGTTGCGCACAGCCTCTCCTCCTTGACCAGAGAACCGCACGCCCTCTTGGACGGATCCAGGTGTCGGTGGCAGCGAGCATCGCCGACGCCGGCAGCTTCTGCGGTGGCAAAGCCACCCGTGGCAGCCAGCGAGAGCCCGTGCCCGCTCGCTACGCCGTCCGGCGCCGCCCAACGCTCACTAGCTCTCCGCGTGGCTCTTGCATGCCAGCGCACCCCCGCAGCACCGTCGCCGTGGCCCGACAAGCACAGGGCACGCCCTTTGCCGCCGACGGGCCCGCGCCACCCCGTTTCGTCGAAACCCACCGAAAGCACCTAATATGTACTCATTTAGCGCCTAAACGGAACCAGTGGACCTCCACGTTGATGCTCAACCCCTTAAACCTCCCCGACCAAGCTCTGCGCCGCCGTAACCATCGCCGGAGAACTACGTTCACGGCCACCGCCTCGGATCACCTAAAAGGGGCCCCGTGCTCGCTCTCGAGCACGCACCACCACTGCACCTCACCAACACTCCGCCAGGACACTAGGAGGACCTCGAGGAGGTCTCCTATCCCAACTCCGTCCGCCCCGATCCGCCTCGGCCACCATCTTGATTCACTCCGGTGAGGCCCTGCCCGATGCCCAAACCTCGTCAGCGATCTCCTCGAGCACATAGAGAGCTAACCCCAGCTTCATTTTGATCTCCACAGCACTCCCCCGATGAGATCCAACTCCACCCGAGCCGCCGTCCGCCGGAGCAAGGGTCGCCGTCGATGTGGTGCTCACCGACGACCACCACCACCACCCACCGACGCGGAAGGACACGCTGAGCTCGGAGGTACCACCCGATCCCCCTGCCTCGCCGTGGATCGCCGTCGGCGACCACCGCAGCTCTCGGGCGCCGACGAGCTCTGTGCTCTCCATTTGAATTTTCAAACCTGACAGGAGGGACCCGCCTGTCAGCCTCTCTATTCTTTTTTTCGAACCGTTTTCTAAAAACGTAATCGGGCAAATACGCCTTCATTCTGAAACGTTTTCTGGGTTTTTTTCTGTTCAACCCCCTGGGAAGTTTCTGTTTAATTACAAAAATGTCCCTGAATTAAAACCCTTATAACTTCTAAACAGAGAAGGATTTTTGCTTGATTCTTTTTCTGTCCTCTTTAAAATTTTATCTAGTTTTTTATCAGATTTATTTGAAAAATATTTGGAATACTTTTGTGCACCTCACGGTACTTACGATAGTGCGTGTATTTCTGTATACCGTAGATACCGAAGGAGCTGATGGAACCGCGAACTTCACCGAGCTAGGCTCCGACTACTCCGAACCAGGCAAGCATGTTTGAACTTTTGATGTGATGAGTGTCTTGGCATTGTTTGCATTGAGTAGTTTCATGGCATGTTTATGAGCATCTTGATGAATGTCATATTACATGCAAGTTGAGGCAAGTGAGTTTCAAAAATCCATAAGTTGTTGGATATGAGTTTGCATGGCCATGTGATGGCATGAGGATGGGTAAGATGGCAGTGTTGTAGCATGCCAGTCTTATGCCAGACTATTTGACTCCAGTGTCAAATGATCCAATCCAGTTTCCATCTGTTTTCCCTTCCTGTACTACCACATGTTTTCCGCAAGGGATATGGCTTAGTAAGTTGCAAACCGTTTTCCTGGTACACACCAAATCGAAAGGCCGTGATGATGGTTCCATGGCCCTGGATTAAAGCCAGTCATCCAGTCACGGGGCATGGGTGTTTCCGGTTGGGACCGAGAGGGGGGCACCCCTTAGAGCGCGCAAATATAAATTTGATCCCATGCTATTCGAGATTGTGATCTCCCCGTCTCAAAGTTTTTCTTGAACGCTGTCTAGGGTGATTCCTGGCATCGTGAGGTGGAATGGGTGTGTACTGGTTAGATGTGTTTTCTTCCGAAATACCATAAACGGAACTAGTCCTTCGTGACTACGGAAATCCGTTGGCTGTGGACATTTTTGTACAAACTCTGCAGAGTCAAAAATTCCTTTGAATCATCTTATCCATGTCCAAGTACTGTGTTCAACTTATCTTGTAGAGTGTCAATCTCGGTGACAGAAACTCCGGAGAACCACATGGGTGTTAATTCCGGTTAAATGTTTATTTCCTGTGGATGGACTAACCCGTTTATTATCATATGTTGAATATTTTCCTATGAGTATTACTCTTGTAACTTTAACAGATATGAATAATAAATTTAAAGCCCTTTTCGCGATGTTGCTCAGACGTCCGACTGCGGCATTATTTTTATTTACTTGATATAAGCCCTTTCTGCGATGTCGCTCAGACGTCCGACTGTGGCAGTGTTATTATTTTACTTTCAATATAAGCCCTTTCTCCGATGTCGCTCAGATGTCCGACTGTGGCAGTATTGTTATTTACTTTTAATATAAGCCCTTTCTGCGATGTCGCTCAGACGTCCGACTGTGGCAGTGTTATTATTTACTTTCAATATAAGCCCTTTCTGCGATGTCGCTCAGACGTCCGACTGTGGCAGTATTGTTATTTACTTCCAATATAAGCCCTCTCTGCGATGTCGCTACGACGTCCGACTGTGGCATGCATGTCTTTTACTTTCAACGTAAGCCCTTTATGTGGTGTCGCTTAGACGCCCGACTGCGGCATGATTTATTTATTTATTCACCCTTCGAGGCGTCGCTTCAGACACCCGATTGGTGTTCAGTTATTTTTGTGGATTTCGGGAGGACTACCGCCTGACTTCCTTATTGTTAATATTGTCCTGCAAGTTAATCATCTGAATGTGCATTACTAATTGCTCATGACGCATTCATGCATGCATTTGTTATATCTTATGTCCGAACTGTCTTGCAAGTACTTTCAAAGTACTCACCTGGCTTGTTGATTTGGCCAGATGTTGACGAAGGCGATCTCATGGATGAAGAGTTCTATAGCGAGTCCGACGCCTAGAGGAGTCCCAGTCAGTCTCGTGCAAAATCCTGGATTTGGTCACTGTATTATATCCGCTACCGCTACCCCAAATAAATTCATCGAGCCTCACCTCGACGCTCGATGAGCTGACAGTTTAGGAGTCATGTTATCCACTCCACTAAGATATTCCACCACCACTTTTATCTCGAGTCAGTAGTATGCCACCACACCATTGTGCCATATCCACCATTATGTATAATTATTGGTGTGTCTGTAATAATTGTTGAGCGACCCCCAGCTCGACCATGTAATATATTTAATGATATTGGCTTACTGTATCAAGATTTTGTCTACCAGTCAGGAGGATTTTTCCTCATACTGGACTAAAAAGATCGGTTTCTCAATAAGTATTTTATTGGAAAACCGCTCGTGACAAGCTTGGTACCAGAGCCAGGCTGACTATAGGAAGCCACTAGGCGCGACCGCTACTTGGTTATTAGCATGATAGAGCTAATTCTTATTTTTGCAAATGTAGTCATTTTCTGACAGTCAGCATAAATTTATGATCTGACCACTCAGATTTTTTGCCTACTTTTGTAGATGGCTGACAACAACTGCGAGTCACAGATGTTCGCCAACGTGCCTGATGGGTTCGTCAAGCTTCTCTCCTTCGTCATCCAGGTCGCGATGGGGCCATCTATGCGCCCAGTCTTCACACTCTATCAGCACAAAGTCAACGACATTCTGACCATGCACCAGGCCGCGGTGCAATTCAAGGATGGGCGTGTTGAGTTACGCTGCTTCCGGTTCTTGGGAAGAGCCATGCCTACGGAGAAGCATGCTATGCAGATGGCAGCCCGTGAGGCGATAGCTCGTCTTAGGGATGTCCTTCCTTCGACGAAGACTCGTCGTTACCGCTACCTTCCATGCCACGTGCCATACGCCTGTCACTACATGTTCTCTTGCCCCAGAGGAGAACAAGACGAGGCTTTTGAGATGCTTATCGAGTATCTCCGGGCTCTGGAAGCAGCCTTCGACAGCCTGGTGGACGACTTCGTGGCTGCCCGCATGGACTCAGTCCATGGCTGTGCCGCTAACAGGAGGGAGCTCCTGCATGCCGCACCGCCACTGACTTTCGTCTCGTCCTCAGCATCTTATGCACCTACCACTCTCGCCACTGCTCGTCGCCTGCCTTCCACCGAGGAATTCAACCAAGTCATTGCGCCCACTCCAGTCCGCTCTGCACCACCCATTGCGCCCACACCTGTTCGTGTTGCTCCGCATATGGCATCCACTCCATCTACTCAGCGCAGCGCTTCATGTCTGGAGCCTATTAGCGAGGAGGAGGTTGAGTCCCCAGCCTCACTGCGCCTCACCCTCGGCAGGGCAAAGGAGATCCTCACCATCTCCGACTGAGTACGCTTAGCCGTCATGCAATGTACTGCTCTGTACGATATGTTCATATGTACATAAGTTGTGAGAAGTAGCTTGTTTGCGCATCATGTAGGAACTGGAGAAGTGCACTAGCCTAAATAACATGCTAGGAATATGTACGCATATCCTGAGTGATGTATTGTATAATTACCGCCTACGTGTAAGATATGTAATGAGCAGTCCTTCTCCGTGCGCAATCGATTTGTTTTCTTGAGAAATCCTGGAACATTTAAAATTTTCCCAGTATTTAGGCATTTATTGAATTTTTGCGACTCTTTTCCCTTTCTTATGAGTTTTACAAAATATATCCCCAGAGTGAAAAATGTCTCGTCCTTGGACACGCTCCATGCCAACTCCGCCAGAGGAAAATTATGGTACACAACCAAGCAACAATTTCACACAGAGGCAGTCAAGTCAACAGGACAGTGAAACAACACTTTCCCAAATGTGCCGTCTTTATGAGCAAAGCCAGCAACAACATCAGGAAATGATGAACCAATTCATCAATATGGGAAATCACCGTGGACAGTATCAGCAGCAATCCAAGTTATCTTAGCTACAGAAGACGCGTCCCCAAACATTTTCTCATACTGACAAACCTCTTGAGGCCGAGGACTGGCTTCGAGACATGGAAAGAAAATTAATTATTGCACAATGTTCAGATCTTGAGAAAGTACTATATGCACCACACTATCTCACTGGAGCAGCTGCATCGTGGTGGGAAAATTTCCTACACATGCACCCCAACGAAAATAATATAACCTGGGAGGAGTTCAAAGAAGGTTTTCGTGGGGCGCATATTCCTAAAAGTCTTATGAAGATCAAGAAGAGAGAGTTTGATGACCTCAAACAAAGGACCATGACGGTGTCAGAATACAACAGTCAGTTTACTCTATTGTCTCGCTACGCCAACGAAGAGCGTATGACTGAAAGCAAGAAGATGAAAAAATTCCTAGATGGTCTGGCACCCGCGCTCAAATGCCAGCTAGTTGTGCACACCTTCCTAGATTTTAAAACGCTGGTGGATAAGTCCATTACCTTGGAAAATGAGAGGCGCAGCTTGGAAGATTTCCGCAAGCGAAAAAGGGACCAGACTAATCTTGCTCACAACCATCGAAGCAAGACGGATTTTCAGAAAGGTGGGACACACAAACCCATGACAAACGTCTCACGCCCAGTCAAGAATTTCCATACAAGAGACAAGGAGTTCACATATCGCCTAGGCGTTACTTGCTACGCTTGTGGAGAAGAAGGGCATTATGCCAAGCAGTGCCCCAAGCCAAGGAACTCGACCCCAAAGCCGAACAACAGTGGCAATAATTCAGCGCCAAAGCGTAACAATTTCAACCCCAATAACAACCACAAGAAGGGTCATCTGAACCACGTGACCAGAGAGGAAGCACAAAATGCCCCGGATATTGTACTTGGTACGTTCCCTGTCAACACAATACCTGCCATGGTTTTGTTTGATTCTGGAGCTTCTCACTCATTCATTTCGAAAAGTTTTGCTTTGCAAAATAATTTTTCGATGCTTCCCTTGGAAAAATCCATGATCATCAAGTCCCCTGGAATTAAGCAAGTTACACAGAGTTACTGCCAAGGTGTGGTTATTGAGTTTGAAGGATTGAAGTTTCACGCCAACCTTATTGTATTGGAAAATAAAGGACTGGATGTCATCCTAGGGATGGATTGGTTAACCACCAACAAAGGATTTATTGACTGCTTCAACCGGACCGTAATTCTCACGCACCACCATGGGAAGACAATAAAAGTTTCAGCCCAAGAGAGAAAAATATCCCGGCAACCGAGATTGAACAAGGTGGATATTTCTGAATTAAGCAAGGTTCCAGTAGTGTGTGAATTTCCAGATGTATTTCCCGAAGAACTACCAAGCATGCCACCAGACCGAGAGATAGAATTCAGCATTGAGCTAGCACCCGGAACCGCCCCCATATACAAGAAACCATATAGAATGGCACCATCCGAATTGGTAGAATTGAAGAAGCAAATAAAAGAATTACTGGACAAAGGATATATTCGCGCCAGCTCCTCACCTTGGGGTTCACTAATTTTATTTGCCAAAAAGAAGGATGGAACACTGAGATTGTGTATAGACTATCGAGCACTTAACATGGTCACAATCAAGAACAAATATCCAATGCCATAGATAAATGATTTATTTGATCAGCTCGCTCAGGCCAAGGACTTCTCAAAAATTGACTTAAGGTCGGGATACCATCAATTAAAAGTACGAACAGAAGATATCCCCAAGACAGCCTTCACCTCCAGATATGGACTGTATGAGTTCACAGTAATGCCATTTGGACTAACAAACGCCCCCGCATATTTTGTTCACCTCATGAACAAAGTATTTATGAAGTTTACGGACAAGTTTGTTGTGGTATTCATCGACGATATTCTGATATACTCCAAGACACCAGAAGAGCACGCTGAACATCTCCGAATTGTACTAGGAGAACTCAGGAAACATCAATTGTACGCCAAGTTCAGCAAGTGTGAATTTTGGTTAAGGCAGGTAGGTTTTCTGGGCCACGTACTGACCCAAGAAGGTATTGCCGTAGACCCGGAAAAAGTCAAGGCCGTACTTGGCTGGAAACCACCAGCTAGCGTAACGGACGTACGAAGTTTCTTGGGAATGGCAGGTTACTACCGAAGATTTATTGAAGGATTTTCCACTATAGCAAAGCCAATGACGCAGCTACTCAAGAAAGACAAGAAGTTTGAATGGACGGAAGCTTGCGAGAAAAGTTTCCAAGAACTAAAAAGGAAATTAACGACAGCACCAGTATTAATTGTGCCAGACATACACAAGAATTTTGAGGTGTATTGTGACGCATCCCGGAAGGGCCTCGGATGTGTATTGATGCAAGAAGGCAAGGTAGTCGCGTATGTTTCCAGACAACTTCACAAGCATGAGGAAAATTATCCTACTCATGACCTGGAGTTAGCAGCAGTTATTCATGCACTCAAGGAATGGAGACACTTTTTACTTGGAAACCGTTGTGAAATATACACGGACCATAAGAGCCTCAAGTATATTTTCACACAGCCGGAACTCAATTTACGGCAATGACGCTGGTTGGAATTAGTGAAGGATTATGATGTTGGAATCCACTATCATCCAGGAAAAGCGAATGTAGTGGCGGATGCTCTAAGTCGAAACCCCAGCTCCGAACAACGACAGCTACCCAAACCTGAGACCTGAATTTCAGTAGGAATTTGCCAAACTCAACTTAATAATGGTCACCGAAGGCAGTGTGTCAAATTTAGAAATACAGCCTACACTGATAGAAAAGGTTAAAGAGGCTCAGCATGGGCACCCCAGCATTGAAGGCATTAAACGGAAAGTGAATTTGGGCAAGGCCTCAGAATTCGTTATCAATGAACAGGGAATATTGTGGTACAGAAATAGACTTTGCGTACCAAATATCGAGGACCTTAAACAGCAAATCTTAGCCGAAGGCCACACCGCTCCGTATTCAATCCATCCTGGAGGAACAAAAATGTACAAGGATCTTCAGGAAACATTTTGGTGGCACGGTATAAAAAGGGACATAGCCACGTTTATTGCGTGTTGTGACTCGTGTCAACGCATCAAGGCCGAGCACCAGAAACCGGCCGGGCTATTACAACCAAATAAGATACCCGAGTGGAAATGGGACGAGATTGGGATGGATTTTATTGTTGGGCTACCTCGGTCACGACACAGAAATGATGCCATATGGGTCATCACAGATAGACTGACTAAAGTAGCACACTTCATCCCCGTGAAGACAACCCACACCACTCAGAAGCTTGCCATGCTTTATCTTTCCCGTATCGTCTGCTTACATGGAGTTCCAAAGACCATAATATCTGACAGGGGCACACAATTCATCTCCAGATTTTGGGATCACCTGCAACAGGCTCTGGGAACTCAACTAGCTTTCAGTACAGCATACCACCCCCAGACTGACGGACAAACTGAACGCGTAAACCAAATTCTAGAAGACATGCTGAGAGCATGTGTCCTCACTTATGGAACCAGTTGGGAGGAAAGCTTGACATACGCAGAGTTCGCATACAACAACAGTTACCAGGCCAGCCTGCAAATGGCACCATTTGAAGCCTTGTACGGGCGGAGATGTCGTACCCCGCTAAATTGGTCAGAGACCGGAGACAGCCGTATCTTCGGCCCAGACATGCTCAAAGAAGCCGAGGAAAAGGTCAAGCTAATCAGGGACCGACTCAAGACAGCTCAAAGCCGACAGAAGAGTTATTACGATCAGAAACATCATGGAATCAGTTTCGAACCCGGCGAGTTTGTATATCTACGAGTATCTCCTATGAGGGGCCTGCAATGATTCAAGATTAAGGGGAAGCTAGCACCAAGATTCATCGGACCATTCTGCATAGTGGCACGAAGAGGCACGGTAGCCTACCAGCTAGACTTACCCGGAGAATTATCCGATATCCACAATGTGTTCCACTTCTCGCAATTAAGGAAGTGCGTAAACAACCCAGAGAAGCAAGTATCCCATGAAAACATTGACGTCCAACCAGACCTCACCTATCGGGAACATCCAGTAAAAATATTGGAGGAGTCTGAGAGGAGGACCCGAGAACCATCAAGTTTTTCAGAGTTCAATGGAGCAATCACACCGAGAGTGATGCCACTTGGGAAAGAGAGGATTTTCTTCGGACAGAGCATCCACACTTATTTAAGGATCAGCTGAAATCTCAGGGACGAGATTTTTCCTAAGGGGGTAGGTGTTGTGACACTCCAAAAAATTTTATTTGGTTTTCAGCAAGAAAACTTTGTTGGATTTGAAGAAGGTCATTTAAATTCTTCCAAAAACCTCTCTCTCAAAACTTTTCCCCTTGGCAAAGATTTTATTTTGATATCTTCTTCAACCCTAGTGTTTGGTTATTAAAAACCTTTCTTCTGATTGTCCCCTTCTCAAATTTATTTCTTTTTTTTGGGTTTATTTTCTTTTAAAAAGAAACCCTAAGAGTTTTGGGACTTCTCTTACATTGAAACCATCCATGGTTTTACCATGCCTCATGTGGTAAATCTTCCCAAAACCCCTCCTTCGAATTTGGGGCAATCCAAATATTCTGTTCCAACAAGTTCAACTCATTTTTGGATTTTATTTCATTTGTTTTATTCCCCAAATCAAATCTGTCATTTATTTTAAGCCTAGGTGATTTACAAAGCAAGTACCTAATTGCCTTTGAGTTTTGATCTCAAACCAACTCCACTGGATAGTCCTTAGCACCCACAACCTAGAACCATCAAGATCCACTCTTCATCTTTTCAAAATTTTCAAATTTCAGCCTCTCCAAATTTGGACCAGATTTGTCAAATTTGGTGAAATTCATATCTCCTCTTCTCCAAAAATTCTACCAAAATTCAGGCAGCCCCCAGGTGCAATGAGAGGTCACCCCACCAAAGGTCAGCTCAAGGAAAATTTCCCACATGCCAAAATCATTTCGTCGAGCACTTGGCCGGCACTGTTACTGTGCACTTTCACAAAGTTCAGAGATTGCAGTGTCGTTTTTCGTCAGAGTGTTGTCATCGATCACCCGTGCACCCTGGCGTGTTGCGCACGGCCTCTCCTCCTTGACTAGAGCACCGCACGCCCTCTTGGACGGATGCAGGTGTCGGGGGCGGCGAGCATCGCCGACGCCGGCAGCTTCTGCGGTGGCAGAGCCACGGGTGGTGGCCAGCGAGAGCCCGTGCTAGCTCGCTACGCCGTCCGGCGCCGCCCAACGCTCCCTAGCTCTCCGCGTGGATCTTGCATGCCAGCGCACCCCCGCAGCACCGTCGCCGTGGCCCGGCAAGCACAGGGCACGCCCTCTGCCGCCGACGGGCCCGCACCGCCCCGTTTCGTCGAAACCCACCCAAAGCACCTAATCCGAACTCGTTTAGCGCCTAAATGGAACCAGTGGACCTCCATGTTGACGCTCAACCCCTTAAACCTCCCTGACCAAGCTCTGCGCCGCCGTAACCATCGCCGGAGAACTCCGTTCACGGCCAACGCCTCAGATCACCTACAAAAAGGGGGCCCAAGCTCGCTCTAGAGCACGCACCACCACTGCAGCTCACCAACACTCCGCCAGGCCACTAGGAGGACCTCGAGGAGGTCTCCTCCCCCAACTCCGTCCGCCCCGATCCGCCTCGGCCACCATCTTGATTCACTCCGGTGAGGCCCTCCCCGACGCCCAAACCTCGTCAGCGATCTCCTCGAGCACCCAGAGAGCTAACCCCAGCTTCAATTTGATCTCCGCAGCACTCCCCCGACGAGATCCAACTCCACCCGAGCCGCCGTCCGCCGGAGCAAGGGTCGCCGTCGATGTGGTGCTCGCCGACGACCACCACCACCACCCACCGATGCGGAAGGACATGCTGAGCTCGGAGGTACCACCCGATCCCCCTGCCTCACCGTGGATCGCCGGCAGCGACCACCATAGCTCTCGGGCGCCGACGAGCTTTGTACTCTCCGTTTGAATTTTCAAACCTGACAGGAGGGACCCACCTGTCAGCCTCTCTATTCTTTTTTTTTCGAATTGTTTTCTGAAAATGTAATCGGGCAAATACGCCTTCAGTCTGAAACGTTTTCTGGTTTTTTTTCTGTTCAACCACCTGGGAAGTTTCTGTTTCATTACAGAAATGTCCCTGAATTAAAACCCTTATAACTTTTAAACAGAGAAGGATTTTTGTTTGATTCTTTTTCTGTCCTCTTTAAAATTTTATCTAGTTTTTTATCAGATTTACTTGAAAAGTATTTGGAATACTTTTGTGCACCTCACGGTATTTACGATAGGGCGTGTATTTCTGTATACCGTAGATACCGAAGGAGGTGACGGAACCGCGAACTTCACCGAGCTAGGCTCCGACTACTCCGAACCAGGCAAGTATGTTTGACGTTTTGATATGATGAGTGTCTTGGCATTGTTTGCATTGAGTAGTTTCATGGCATGTTTATGAGCATCTTGATGAATGTCATATTACATGCAAGTTGAGGCAAGTGAGTTTCGAAAATCCATAAGTTGTTGGATATGAGTTTGCATGGCCATGTGATGGCATGAGGATGGGTAAGATGGCAGTGTTGTAGCATGCCAGTCTTATGCCAGACTATTTGACTCCAGTGTCAAATTATTCAGTCTAGTTTCCATCTGTTTTCTCTTCCTGTACTACCACATGTTTTCCGCAAGGGATATGGCTTAGTAAGTTGCAAACCGTTTTCCTGGTACACACCAAATCGAGAGGCCGTGATGATGGTTCCATGGCCTTGGATTAAAGCCAGTCATCCGGTCAGGGGGCATGGGTGTTTCCGGTTGGGTCCGAGAGGGGGGCACCCCTTAGAGCGCGTGAATATAAATTTGATCCCATGCTATTCGAGATTGTGATCTCCCCATCTCAAAGTTTTTCTTGAAAGCTGTCTAGGGTGATTCCTGGCATCGTGAGGTGGAATGGGTGTGTACTGGTTAGATGTGTGTTCTTCCAAAATACCGTAAACGGAACTAGTCTTTCGTGACTACGGAAATCCGTTGGCCGTGGACATTTTTGTACAAACTCTGCAGAGTCAAAAATTCCTTTGAATCATCTTATCCATGTCCAAGTACTGTGTTCAACTTATCTTGTCGAGTGTCAATCTCGGTGACAGAAACTCCGGAGAACCACATGGGTGTTAATTCGGGTTAAATGTTTATTTCCTGTGGATGGACTAACCCGTTTATTATCATATGTTGAATATTTTCCTATGAGTATTACTCTTGCAAGTTTAACAGATATGAATAATAAATTTAAAGCCCTTTTCGCGATGTCGCTCAGACGTCCGACTGTGGCATTATTTTTATTTACTTGATATAAGCCCTTTCTGCGATGTCGCTCAGACGTCCGACTGTGGCAGTGTTATTATTTTACTTTCAATATAAGCCCTTTCTGCGATGTCGCTCAGACGTCCGACTGTGGCAGTATTGTTATTTACTTTTAATATAAGCCCTTTCTGCAATGTCGCTCAGACACCCGACTGTGGCAGTGTTATTATTTACTTTCAATATAAGCCCTTTCTGCGATGTCGCTCAGACGTCCAACTGTGGCAGTATTGTTATTTACTTCCAATATAAGCCCTCTCTGCGATGTCGCTACGACGTCCGACTGTGGCACGCATGTCTTTTACTTTCAACGTAAGCCCTTTATGTGGTGTCGCTTAGATGCCCGACTGCGGCATGATTTATTTATTTATTCACCCTTCGAGGCGTCGCTTCAGGCACCCGATCGGTGTTCAGTTATTTTTGTGGATTTCGGGAGGACTACCGCCTGACTTCCTTATTGTTAATATTGTCGTGCAAGTTAATCATCTGAATGTGCATTACTAATTGCTCATGACGCATTCATGCATGCATTTGTTATATCTTATGTCCGAACTGTCTTGCGAGTACTTTCAAAGTATTCAACTGGCTTGTTGATTTGGCCAGATGTTGACGAAGGCGATCTCATGGATGAAGAGTTCGATAGCGAGTCCGACGCCTAGAGGAGTCCCAGTCAGTCTCGTGCGAAATCCTGGATTTGGTCACTGTATTATATCCGCTTCCGCTACCCCAAATAAATTCATCGAGCCTCACCTCGACGCTCGATGAGCTGCCAGTTTAGGAGTCATGTTATCCACTCCACTGAGATATTCCACCACCACTTTTATCTCGAGTCAGTAGTATGCCACCACACCATTGTGCCATATCCGCCATTATGTATAATTATTGGCATGTCTGTAATAATTGTTGAGCGACCCCCAGCTCGACCATGTAATATATTTAATGCTACTGGCTTACTGTATCAAGATTTTGTCTACCAGTCAGGAGGATATTTCCTCTTACTGGACTAAAAAGATCGGTTTCTCAATAAGTATTTTATTGGAAAACCGGTCGTGACACCGTCCGGCCTGAATAAAGTCCTGGACAGATTGTGCCAAATCCATGGCACCTCCGAAAAACCTGCAAATCATACTCACAGAGAATGTTGGGTCTTCAAGCAGGCCGACAAGTTAAACGCCGAACACAAGGGAAGGGAAACGCCAAGCGAAGACGAGGATGAGCCTCACCATACGAACACGGGAGGACAGAAAAAATTCCCTTTAGAAGTAAAAACAGTAAACATGGTCCACGCAACTCGCACAGAGTTCGTTGCCCCCAAATTCAACCCCTGGGCGGCTTGCCCAATCACTTTTGATCACATGGACCACCCGGCCAGTATCTGGCACGGAGGATCGGCTGCCTTGGTGCTCGACCCAATAATTGATGGATACCATCTCACTCGAGTCCTAATGGACGGCGGCAGTAGTCTTAATCTGATATATCAGGACACCGTTCGCAAGATGGGGATAGACCCATCCAGAATAAGCCAAAGTAACACCACCTTTAACGGAGTGATACCAGGCGTTGAGGCCCACTGCTGGGGCTCCCTCGTATTAGAGGTGACATTCGGTTCTCCCAACAACTTCAGAAGCGAGGAACTACTCTTCTACATCGCTCCCTTCAGCAGCGGTTATCATGCATTACTCGGAAGAATGGCCTTCGCTTGCTTTAATGCAATACCGAACTACGCCTGCCTTAAACTTAATATGCCCGGTCCACATGCGTCATAACTGTTAGCGGAAACATAGAGCAGTATGTGGCGGCTCTTGTAGCCGGACATTAAGCGGCCTCTCCCACCAGAACGCATGATCGGCCGTCAAGACCACGGACACGGCTAGACGAGTCCAGTGCACCATCTTCAACAACAGCCCAGATAAACCTGAGCTGGGTGCTATACATATATCCCCATTAATGATACCAGGGGCTGCAAACATGTAATAAAGCCCACAATTCGGCTTGCCTCATCAATAGGCAAATATCTCGCATTTCTAACATCCATTGACAATAACTAACTTCTCGCACGCTTACTCCTTTTATGATTTTTCGTTTTTACAGACACTATTCGTGCGACACCCTTCCAGGATACGGCACAACAAAGACAAAGGCGCAGACATGCAGCAGGGCCCCGCTCAAAGGTTTCTCTTTAGATTAAGCCCCTGTGTAAACCTTCTTTACTGTCTTTTGTTGCTTTACATCCCGTGGGTATTCAATACACCCACAGCGGATATACTATCTTTCGTTGCTTTACATCCCGTGGGTATTCAATACACCCACAGCGGATACTGGCATTATAGGCATTTCGCCACGACAGATCAGTGCACGCACCTGGAAATATAGGGTTCATAATCAAGGGCGTTGCTCAGCCCAATATATGTTATAAAATCTGAATACCTTCGGGAGTGTTCGACGTCACGAGTTTCGCCTTATATGCATCAGCTCTGAATCATGTCTTTGGTCAAATGTTGGGTTTGCCCGGCTCCTGGGTTTGCTGCCTTATGTTCCGTTCTATCGGCTAAGGCGACCAAAGGAGAACTACTGCGATTGTGCCCTGGTTATTCCGGATGAGCACCTAAGTAGAGAAAGTCGAAAACTGACTGTCATGATACAGCAAGAGACTGGTCAACCACTCGAAAACTCATCAAAATCTATAGGATTCCTCCGCATTAACGAAGGACCATTTCCCGTCATGTACATACGCGCCCCTATACGGATGCACGCGGATGTACTAGGGGCTACTTAGTAGCCCCACCATCAAACTCCTATGGCTAAGTGATGTGTTACAGCTATATAGTCCGGTTGCCTGGTTCGATGTGCGATCACCTCCTTAACGGACCAAGACATTGGATCAAGTGTGATTATGCACATAATTTTTTCGAACACCCCCACATTATATGCGTGGGGGCTAAAGCCAACGACTGCTAACTTCAAGTTATATGAATACATAAACGGCCGCACAGGAGGCATTATAACACTTTCAGGAAAAAGTATAAACACAACCTTTATATTTCACACATAATTGTTTACAATTAATCGATTTGTCACTCGAACACGACATTATTCGAGCACTGACCCTCTATTCTACGGGCACCTTCTAGGACCTGCTCAAAATAGTGCTCGGCTGGGTCTTGGCTTCCTGTCGGACCCTTGGTTGCAATGCTGGTGGCCTCAATATCTGCCCAATAGCTCTTAACACGGGCAAGAGCCATCCGCGCACCCTCTATGCACGCCGACCTCTTCACAGCATCGATTCGTGATCTGGCGCCAAACAGTTGCTGCACTAAACCAAAGTAACTGTCCGGACTCGGTCCCTTCGGCTATAGATGGTCTATTACAGACCTCATTGCAAGATCGTACAACCTATGGAGCTCGGCTATAGCAGCCATCTTCTCACTCAATGGCAATGAGCGCGTCGGAGCGCTAAATTGCGACCAGAATAGCCTTTCTATTTCATTATCTTTATGATCCTTGAATAACTTGGTCGCATTAGCCATACTTTTCGCCAAGTCCGCCTACTCATCTGCAACGCTCCCAAAGTTGATCCAAAGGAGCATACTTTGAATCTAAGAACTTCATCCGCAACAAATAGGGATTTCCAGCCACGATTTCTCCGACTTGTCAAAGTTCCTCCCGCGCGTCTCTAGTTTCAGAGCACATCTCCTTAGCCGAATCCAGTGCCTTCTTTAGGTCAGCCGCCTTTGCCTGATTCTCCTTCTCGAGAAGCTCATACCGGCTGGCGGCGTCCCTTAGCTCCACAGCCATTTCGGCTATCTTTTCTTCACTTCGGCGATGAGCAGCCTGTTCGGCTCTCAAGTCTTTGGCTGCCTTTAGGGCAGCCACATTGCTAACCCGGGCTTGTTCCTTGGCTAGGGCATGTTCTGCCCTCAGGGCCTCAATGGCAGCAGCTCTGCCTGCAGCCACATCATATCATATTAATATTACAATCCTCTTCATATTTCCTAAAACAATTGAGGAAAAAACGAGCGCATACTCTGTGACTCGTCAAGCCGCTTATTTACAAGCGTGATGTCGGTATCCACCACATCAACTTGTCGCCTCAGTTCGGCGAATTCAGAATTCTGGTCTATCGCCAGACTCTTAGCCACCTGCGCATGAATGCAGTACGATCATTACCTGAGAGTGTGATCCTTCGTTTGCCGCCTAGGGCTGGCAACCAGAGTCTCAGGGGCTACTATCTATACGGAGCACACCTAGCGCGTGCGGAACAATAAAAAATTACGTGTTTTATTGCATACCTCGAAGCCTTTGAGCAAACTTCCAAAAGCTTCATTTAACCCGCTTGTGGCGGATAAAATCTTCTCCAACACCGTACCCATTAGCGTACGGTGACCCTCTAAGAGAGCAGCTTGCTCTAGGAGGCTCGTCAGCGTGTTCGTCCAGGCACCGGACTATTCCGGACCTTTCTCATCACCCTCCAAGGGAGCCGAACGCGTCGGGCTCGGGGCGGCCGAAGTGTCGGCTTCCGGCCTCAGCGGATCTGGACTCCTCCATGATGACACCTCAGGGTCGCCTGCCCCATGGGGCGGAGAGGCAGGTGGGGTTTCACTCTCCATCATCTCCAGAAGAAGATCCC
Organism: Triticum aestivum; assembly: GCF_018294505.1. Classification (NCBI taxonomy): domain Eukaryota; kingdom Viridiplantae; phylum Streptophyta; class Magnoliopsida; order Poales; family Poaceae; genus Triticum; species Triticum aestivum. The sequence goes on from NC_057810.1 coordinate 600,622,809, forward strand.
TCGAAGACGAACCCTGTTGAGACGAGCTACTAGCCAGACTGCAAAAAACAGGTCCTGGTTACTGTTCTCAGAGGAAAAAGCAATAGCTTCTTGTTTATTATTAACTTACAGCTTGGTGGAGGGCTGGCCCGTTTGCAGGCACGATGCGGTGAGGACGCCCTTCGGGGCAGGGCCCCCTGGTGAAGCTTTCTTCCCTTTCTTAGGCACCCCTGTCTCCAAATCTTCAGAGGCAGCCCTTTTCTTCCCGTGAGGGGAGGGAACCTTGGAAAAACCTCCCCAATTATCCTCCATGGAGACAGTAATTCCCCCGGTTTGGATGTGCAATGTGTGGAGTTCGGCTTCTCTATTCTTCTTTTCCCCTTTCCCTGAGGCCACTTGGCTTAATGCGCGTCTAAGCAGCCTGGCTATTGCAGGGTTAGGCGAGCCTTCGGGAAGTGGGGTCGGACACCTAATCCTCTCCGCCTTGTTGAGTCAATCCTTGCCGCGGACAAGTTTTCAGAATAATATTGTATTAAGCATATGCAAAGTGTTCGGTTATAGAGTTACTAACTTGGGTATCTGGGCGGTGGCAGCTCAGGCCCGCATCCTCGATGGTGTCCGGACACTTTACTTGCGGTCTGAAGAATAACTTATACATCCCTTTGAGCGTCATGCCGAAGAAGTGCTGAATGGTTCACGGACCTTCCGGATTGAACTCCCACATCCGGAGAGGCTGACGCTTCACTACTAGGGAAAAGTCTAGTAGCAGCATGGGTTTTAGGTATATCAGTAGAGCGGGTGCTCGCGCTACTGATACGACGCTACAGCTAACAGGTAGTAGTAGCGTGGGTGCCACCCGCGCTACTACTATGTCCGTTAGTAGTAGCGTGGATACCACCCGCGCTACTACTAACTAGTAGTAGCGTGGTTCTGGACCCTCGCTACTGCTAGCTAATTAGGAAATAAAAAAATAAATTCTAGCCATGGCTGCTGCTAGGCGTCATCGTCCTCTTCATCCATCGCCGATGCAGATCCTGGAGGGGATGAAGTCGTCCATGGAGATGGTGCTTCCCCATCCAACTCTTCTCAACACCTCTCCTTTGCTGCTGCTACAAAAAAAGAGACAAGGATTAGAAGAGGAAGAGAGAGAGAGAGAGAGAGAGAGAGAGAGTAGGTGCAGCAACTCACCAGTGGCCGCCGAAGTTGGAGCCGAAACCCTAGATGACGCCATGGGTTGCATCCAAGAGAGATCTGGCCATCTTCATGGGCGGTGCTCTGCTGGATCTTCCTCTCCTTCCAACAACGGAGGAGGGGGAGGAAGGAGGGGCAGCGGAGGAGGAGGAGGAGGAGGAGGGAGGACGGGCAGCGAAGGAGGTCGCCGGATTTGAGGGACACATCACGGCGCGAGGCCAACAGTTGCCATGGAGGAGGAGACGCGCATGTGCGGGAGCTCCATAGAGAGAGAGGGAGAGAGGAGGATAGGGATGGGGGAGAGGAGTGATTTGGATGAGGAGATGGGGATTTCATGGGTGTTAAAATACCCAGGACTTAGTAGTAGCGCGGGTTTTTACCCCTCGCTACTACTATGGCACCCAAATCCATATCATTATCCTGATATTTACTAAGTCCAATTTGAGAATACTTTTTTCTTTTTTTAGTCCCTTTAATTGACATAGATACAAGTACTCTACTAGGATGATGCACAATAAATAGTTAGGATAGCTCAGTTGGTAGAGCAGAGGATTGAAAATCCTCGTGTCACCAGTTCAAATCTGGTTCCTGGCACAGAACAAACAATGAATGCCTTTTCGGGAAAGAAAAGGGCCACATATTTTTTATAGGGAAAAGCTTTTTTTAAGGGGACGAATCATCAACAAAAAATCCAGGAAAGAACAGCAAAGGAAAAATGTGAAAAAACAAGTGTTTTCCCGGAATGGAATAGCGGAAATTCCATACGTTGATCACCATCCCGGGGGGCATGGTAGAGACCGCCTAGTAGTAACGAGGGATAAAAACCCGCGCTACTACTATCAACTTAGTAGTAGCGCGGGTTTATAACCCTCGCTACTACTATGGCATGTTCCAGGAGGCACGGTAGAGACCGCTTAGTAGTAGCGAGGGTTAAAAACCCGCGCTACTACTATCAACTTGGTAGTAGCGAGGGTTAAAAACCCGCGCTACTAGTAAGTAGCAGTAGCGAGGGGTATAAACCCGCGCTACTAGTAAGCGCCTGTGTATAAGCTTTTCCCTAGTAGTGCTTGCACGGCAGGATCCGCCGAACCAGCATTACCTGAATGATCCTGACAAGATCGATATCCCTCTCAAGAAGCTCCCGAATATGGCTTTGCAATGTCTGTACGTCATTAGCAGGCCCCCAGTCCAGTCCCACATTGGTCCACGACGCCAGTTGAGGCGGAGGACCCGAGCGAAAGGCAGGGGCAGCCGCCCACGTTATGCCTCGGGGAGCGGTGACGTAGAACCACCTCCATTGCCACAGATCAGACACCTCCGGAAAGGAACCTTCTGGCCATGGAACATCGGTGTTTCTGCTTATCACGGCGCCTCCGCACTCCGCGTGTCGCCCCTCAATCACCTTCGGCTTCACATTGAAGGTCTTGAGCCATAGGCTGAAGTGTGGGGTGATGTGGAGGAAGGCTTCACACACGATGATAAACAAAAAGATGTGGAGGATGGAATCCGGAGCTAGATCGTGAAAATCTAGCCCGTAGTAGAACATGAGCCCTCTCACGAAGGGATCAAGAGTCAAGCCCAAGCCTCAAAGGAAGTGAGAAACAAATACGACACTCTCGTTGGGTTCGGGAGTGGGGATGATCTGCTCAGGGGCGGGTAGCCTATGCTTGACATCGGCGGTCAAATATATGGCCTCCCTGAGCTTTGCAATGTCCTCCTCTGTGACAGAGGAGGCCATCCACCGACCTTGAAGGTTGTATCTGGACATGATTGAAGATCCGAAGTACCTAAGCTTGAGCTTTGAGTGTTGGAGCTCAAGAGGGAGGAAAGTTGTCACGCCCAATAAGCGACCCTATCCAAAAGAAACTCGAAGGTCCCACCAAGGATAGACCCGCATATTGAAACGCTTTTGCAAGGTGGATATCATTACATCAACATTACATAATAGGTAGGGATACATACGTAAGGCATACAATGACACACGAATACAGCGTCATCTTACATAAGAGCACCATCCGACTACGGATGAAACACAAACAGAAACTCAAACGACATCCACCCTGCTAGCCCAGGCTGCCGACCTGGAACCTATCCCCTGATGAAAGAAGCAAAAGAAGAACTCCAAAACAAGAAAACATTGCTCTCGCGTCATGATCATCGCATAACCTGTACCTGCAACTGTTGTTGTAGTAAACTATGAGCCACGAGGACTCAGCAATCCCATTACCATGGGTATCAAGACTAGCAAAGCTTTATGGGAAAGGAAGGGGTAAAGTGGTGAGGTTGCAACAGCGACTAAGCAAGTATGGTGGCTAACATACGCAAATAAGAGCGAGAAGAGAAGCAAAGGAACGGTCGTGAAGCTAGCAATGATCAAGAGGTGATCCTGAACACCTACTTACGTCAAACATAACCCAAAAACCGTGTTCACTTCCCGGGCTCCGCCGAAAAGAGACCATCATGGCTACACACACGGTTGATGCGTTTTAATTCGGATCTAGTGTCAAGTTATCTACAATCGGACATTAACAAATTCCCATCTGCCACATAACTGCGGGCACGGCTTTCGAAAGTTTATAGCCTACAGGGGTGTCCCAACTTAGCCCATGATAAGCTCTCGTGATCAACGAAGGATATACCTTCTCCCAGGAAGACCCGATCAGTCTCAGAATCCCGGTTTACAAGACATTTCGACAATGGTAAAACAAGACCAGCAAGACCGCCCGATGCACCGACATCCCGATAGGAGCTGCACATATCTCGTTCTCAGGGCAACACCGGATGAGCAATCCGTACAACTAAAACCAGACCTCAAGTTTCCCTGAGGGGGCGCTGCAAGGGCTCTGGTTCGGACCAACACTTAGACAAGCATTGTCCCGGGGGGGCTAAAATAAAGATGACCCTCGGGTTAATTACTCCCAAGGGAAATGTAGGTGGTGGTGAGGCAAATGGTAAAACCAAGGTTGGGCCTTGCTGGAGGAGTTTTATTCAAAGCGAACTGTCGAGGGGGTCCCATAAATCACCCAACCGCGTTAGGGATGCAAAATCGAGGAACATAATACCGATATGACGGAAACTAGGGCGGCAAGAGTGGAACAAAACACCAGGCATAAGGCCGAGCCTTCCACCCTTTACCAAATATATAGATGCATTAATTAAATAAGAGATATTGTGATATCCCAACATAATCATGTCCACCATGGGGCAATCTTCAACTTCACCTGCAACTAACAACGCTATAAGAGGGGCTGAGCAAAGCGGTAACATAGCCAAACAACGGTTTGCTAGGAAGGGTGAAAAGGTTAGAGGCTGACATGGCAATTTGGAAGGCTTGAAGAACAAGTGATAGGTAGCACAGCATAACGATAGACGAAGCAACTAGCATAGCAATGATAGTAGTGAGATCCAGGGTAGCGGTCATCTTGCCTGAAGTCCCGCTAGTAAGAAGAAGGAGTCCATGAAGAAGACGAACGGATGAAGACGAACCAAGCGTAGACGAATGAATCCTCACAATCGCAACGAAACGGGAACTATCGAGAAGAAGCACACAACATGGTAAATACACCACACATATACATGACATGATGCTCAACCAATCATGATGCATGACAAAGCCTAGATGAGCCTACTCATGGCAAGAGATGATGCAAACAAGAGCAACACATCAAGGCAAGTTTAAATGAGGCCGGGAACAACATATAACAATTCCGGTAAGTCCTCATATGCAAATTTCGAAATTGGTCCAGATCTGAACAAACATTAAGTTGAAGTTGTTAAACAGCAAGTTAAAGAGCACCAAGAGGATCTACACGAAATTCTAGTCAAGTTACATATAAAGTTCATTAGATTCAGAGCTACGGCCTAGAAGATATGAGCAAAACAAGTTAAACATGGCATTGATGCAAAATCCATTCAAACATCAAGCAAACACCTCAAAACAAGGATGCAACATGATAATATGAAACTTCATGCAAAATCAAGCAAGTTTCATATAGAGCACACTCAAAACGCAGCAATGGTGCAACACATACACTCTATACAAGTTTAAAGGACATGCTGTCCAAAACAGCAACTAGGCATATTGCAAGCACCAGAACAACAAGCTACAACATCTCAACGTGAAAAAGGCATGGGCATGAAGTACAGGTAAAGCATGACAAAACATGAACACTGAGATATCTCCAGAAAACAATAGAACATGCTCAAAAGGACATGGAAAGATTGCAAATAATAACAGTTTACAGACTTGGCAGAAATAACATCAGGTTGCAATATTTAGAGCTATCAAACAACATGCTACAGGAACTTATCATGGAAAACAAAGGCATGACATCAATCTACTAATTGTATATAACAGAAGTCCTTTACTGACCATGAGCCAAAAATGCACAGAAGATATGATGACACCCATGTAAACATGGCAAATGATGTGACAGATTCATACATGGCAGGAACAATAATAAGTAGGCATGTTGGTGAGCTTGTACCACTCACCACAGAGCAATAAATGGCATGGCAAGGCAATCAACAGTAATAATACATGTTTATGAAGCTAAGAATGGCAAGAACAAGTTCATAGGGTTCACGGATCACTAGCAAAACACATGGCAAAACTGAACTTAATGTTAACAGGTTGACAGCAACATTATTTAGCAGTTTGAGAGCAAGATTACAACAAGCTTCAGTAGGCTATAAATGCAACCAGGGGCATGGACGGATAGAGCATGACATGTATAACAAATCATACTTAGTGAACATCTCCAGATTATGCATAGAATGACTTGTAGAAGCATGTTTACATAGCATCATGATATAACAGATTCAGCCTAGCAAAACAGTAACAGCAAGTACCCTACTTCACGAGCTCGATGCACTCACTACAAGAATCACAAAAATACATGGATGGCACCACTGTGAATATGGCATGATGTAGCAAAAAACACATGTAGAGCTCATGCTCATAGGATGCACACACAAAATGCAACGAAAAAGACAAATCATCAAGTTATAACAGTTTCAGCAGATTAACATCATATAACACTTTCGCAACAATGATTAGGGCATCAATATGACCTCAAACAAAGATGGCACAATGGAATGAAGTGTAGAGCATGCGACGGCGCGACGGAGGAGCCCGGCGAGGTCGGCGACGGGACGCCGGCGGCGGGCGGCCGGGCGCGGAGGCGCAGGGAACCCGAGCGGCGGCAGCGGGGCGCTCGGGCCCGCGGGGCGTGGCGGCGGGCGTGGTCGGGCTCGCGTGGGCCCGTGATGGGCTCGGCGGGCCGCGGCCGCGGGGACGACGACGGCGGACAGGTGGCGGCTCCGGATTGGGCAGGGGCGGCGGCGAACATGTCCGGGCGGCCGGAGAGATGTGGCCGGCGGCGCAGAGGAAGAGGAGGCTAGGGTTTCATCCGCGAATTTCGGGGGGGAGGCACACATTTATAGATTCTGGGAGCTAGGAGAGTCCAAATGAGGTGCGGTTTTCACCCACACAATCGTGATCGAACGACCAAGAGCATGGAGGGGGTTTGGATGGGTTTTGGGCCACTTTGGAGGGGTGTTGGGCTGCACATAAAAGAGGCCTTTACGGTTACCCGGTTAACCGTTAGAGTATCAAACAGACTCCAAATGGCACGAAACTTGACAGGCGGTCTATCGGTGCTATACCAAGGCCGCTTGGCAAACCTCGGTCCATTCCGAGAACGTTTAACACCCGCACACGAAAAGAGGCAAAAGGGGGGCGCCAGGGAACATAGGAGTGTCGGATTGCAAAACGGACAACGGGGAAAATGCTCGGATGCATGAGACGAACACGTATGCAAAATGAAATGCACATGATGACATGGCAAAATGCAACATGCAAGCAAATGACATGGCAATGACGGCGAATAACTGGAGGACACCTGGCGCATCGAATCCGGGGCATTACAAAAGCGCAAGTGTGGTAAGAAAGGGGTAGGCCTTGACCCCTCTATAAAAGGGGAGGATATCAAGCGTCCCCAATGTGAACGTTTGGGACTTGCCTAAAAACACGGAGTCACGCCAACAGGCATGGTGGGGTTACCCATACCCGTATTGATGAGGATCCCACGATAAGAGGGACACGATCTCTGCTTCGACAAGACATGCCAAAGAAACCGCCTTGTTGCGTGTGCGGTAGCTGGCTGTAAAAAACGGTTTGAATAAAGGCCAGTCATGCTACGAAGAGTTGTAAGCGGATTAGATCTGTGAATTATTGTTCTTTCTATGGCGGTATGTGAAATCTGTCTTGCAGAACCGGACACGAATCAAGTGTTCGAAATTTACCTTGAAGTATTCGGAGATGGAACCCGCCTTGCAATGCCGAAGACAATCTGTGTGCCAGACTCATCGTCATTGAAGCCTGGTTCAGGGGCTACTGAGGGATTCCTGGATAAGGGGGTATCCGGGCAGCTGGACTATGTACTTTGGCCGGACTATTGGACTATGAAGATACAAGATTGAAGACTTCGTCCCGAGTCCGGATGGGACTCTCCTTTGCGTGGAAGGCAAGCTTGGCGATTCGGATGATAGATCTCCTTCTCTGTAACCGACTCTGTGTAACCCTATCCCCCTCCGGTGTCTATATAAACCGGAGGGTTCAGTCTGTAGGACAAGGACAATCATACCATAGGCTAGCTTCTAGGGTTTAGCCTCTATGATCTCGTGGTAGATCAACTCTTGTAATACTCATATCATCAAGATCAATCAAGCAGGAAGTAGCGTATTACCTCCATCGAGAGGACCCGAACCTAGGTAAAACATTGTGTCCACAGTCTCCTGTTACCATTAGCCTTAGACGCACAGTTCGGGACCCACTACCCGAGATCCGCCGGTTTTGACACCGATAGGCGGCGCCCCCCTTTCCTTTCCCCCTCTCTCCTCCTTCCCCCTTCTCCTACTCCTACTAGGAAAGGACGTATCCTACTCCCGGTGGGAGTAGGACTCCCCCCTTTGGTGCACCCTCCTCCTGGTCGGCCGCCTCCCCCCTAGATCCTTTATATACGAGGGGGGGGGGCACCCCAAGACACACAAGTTGATCATTTAACTTTAGCCATGTGCGGTGCCCCCCTCCACCATAATCCACCTCGGTCATATCGTAGCGATGCTTAGGCGAAGCCCTGCGTTGGTAGCTTCATCAACACCTTCATCACGTCGTCGTGCTGACGGAACTCTCCCTCGAAGCTCTACTAGATCGTGAGTTCGTGGGACGTCACCGAGTTGAACGTGTGCAGATCACGGAGGTGCCGTACATTCGATACGGGGATCGGTCGATCGTGAAGACGTACGACTACATCAACCGCGTTGTCATAACGCTTCCGCTTATGATCTACAAGGTTACGTGGACGACACTCTCCCCTCTTATTGCTATGCATCACTGAAAGTGCAACTATCCCTAGGTGGTTTTGGTAATTCCTAACAAACATATAGCTCATTGAGCTAATGCTATTTTTAGATAAATATTTCAGGAAAGCTCATTGAATGGCATGGAATGGATGAGAAAAATGAACCCCTCAAAATGCTAAGGACAAAAGGATTGGCTCAAGCTCAAAGCTCAAGACTCTACATTTTATATTTTAGTGATCCAAGATCACATTGAGTCTATAGGAAAAGCCAATACTATCAAGGAGGGATGAGGTGTTGCTTAATGAGGTTCTTGCTCAAAGTGCTTAGTGATATGCTCCAAAGCCCTCAACTACTTTCTCACATCCACATATGACCTAAACCAAAAGTCAAACTCGGCCCCATCGATTCTTTCTATCCGGCGCCACCGAGTTCAGATGTCATAGCCACTGCCACAAACCCTAGGAAAATCGGTCTCACCGATAGGGATCTCGGTCTCACCGAGATGGGATTGTAATCTCTCTGTTTCCCTTCGTAACGTTTCGGTACCATCGAGATGAGCGATCGGTCCCACCGAGATTGCAATGTAAACTCTCTGTTTCCCTTTCGTAACATTTCGGTCTCACCGAAATGAGCGAACCAGTCCCACCGAGTTTACCTAACCAACTCTCTGGTTAGCTTATTACCAAAAGCGGTCCCACCGAGTTTGTGTAATCGGTCTCACTGAGATTACGTTATGCCCTAACCCTAACCATATCAGTCCTACCGAGTTGCATGTCGGTCCCACCGAAAATCCTAATGTCACTAGATTTGTTGAATCGCTCTGACCGAGTTTCTCAGTTCGGTCCCACCGAGAATGGCAAGTTGTGTGTAATGGTTAGATTTTGTGTGGAGGCTATATATACCCCTCCACCCCCTCTTCATTCGTGGAGAGAGCTATCAGAACGAACCTACACTTCCAACTTACATTTTCTGAGAGAGAACCACCTACTCATGTGTTGAGACCAAGATATTCCATTCCTACCATATGAATCTTGATCTCTAGCCTTATCCAAGTTGCTTTCCACTCAAATCTTCTTTCCACCAAATCCAAATCTTGTGAGAGAGAGTTGAGTGTTGGGGAGACTATCATTTGAAGCACAAGAGCAAGGAGTTCATCATCAACATGCCATTTGTTACTTCTTGGAGAGTGGTGTCTCCTAGATTGGCTAGGTGTCTCTTGGGAGCCTCCGACAAGATTGTGGAGTTGAACCAAGGAGTTTGTAAGGGCAAGGATATCGCCTACTTCGTGAAGATCTACCGCTAGGGAGGCAAGTCCTTTGTGGGCGACGGCCATGGTGGGATAGACAAGGTTGCTTCTTCATGGACCCTTTTTGGGTGGAGCCCTCCGTGGACTCGCGCAGCCGTTACCCTTCGTGGGTTGAAGTCTCCATCAACGTGGATGTACGATAGCACCACCTATCGAAACCACGACAAAAACATCTGTGTCTCCAATTGCGTTTGAATTCTCCAAACCCCTCCCTTTACATTCTTACAAGTTGCATGCTTTACTTTCCGCTGCTCATATACTCTTTGCGTGCTTTCTTGAATTGTGTTAAGATTGCTTGACTTGTGCTAAGTTAGCTAAAATCTGCCAAAGACTAAAATTGGGAAAAGGATAAGTTTTTATTTGGTCAAATAGTCTAATCACCCCCCCCCTCTAGACATACTTCCGATCCTACAAGTGGTATCAGAGCTTTGGTCTCCATTTGCTTTCATTTCCATAGCTTTTGGTGGTCATAGCCTTGGTTTCACAACCTAGGAGAGTATGGCGTCTAGCGAGGGAAACTATCACCGTAGAGGTCCTTACTTTGATGGTACTAATTTTGCTAATTGGAAGCATAAGATGAAAATGCATATTCTTGGACATAACCCCGTCGTTTGGGCTATTGTGTGTATTGGCTTGCAAGGTGAATTCTTTGATGGGAGAGAACCGAACCGTGAAGCTAGCGCAGATGAGTTGAAGATGCTGCAATACAACGCTCAAGCTTGTGATATCCTCTTCAACGGATTGTGCCCCAAATAATTCAACAAAATCAGCCGTCTTGATAATGCAAAGGAAATTTGGAATACTTTGATTGATATGCACGAAGGTACTGACTCCGTCAAGGAATCCAAGTTGGATGTTCTTCAAAGTCAACTTGACAAGTTCAAGATGAAGGATGGTGAAGGCGTCGCTAAAATGTACTTTAGGCTTTCTCTCATTACAAATGAGACTGTCGGCTTGGGAAGTGAAGAGATGACTGACAAATTCATCATCAAGAAGATCCTAAGAGCTTTGGATGGAAAATATGATACCGTGTGCACATTGATCCAAATGATGCCCAATTACAAGAATATCAAGCCAACGGAAGTCATTGGAAGAATTGTTGCTCATGAGATGTCACTCAAGGATAAGGAGGAGCTCCACAACAAGTCAAGTGGTGCTTACAAAGCCTCATGTGAAGCTCCCACATCATCAAGTGAGAAACAAACCTTCAATGAAGAATTGAGCCTAATGGTGAAGAACTTCAACAAGTTCTACAAGAGTAGAAGAAAAGAGAGAAGCTCCAAGTCAAGGTCCTACAATGACAAAAGATCTTCTAGTCGAGAGCGTAATTGCTACAATTGTGGAAGACCCGGACACTATTCCAATGAGTGTACGGCTCCCGACAAAGAAGATAAGAATCACCTAAGAGGAGAAGTAGAAGAGAAGAATCACCACCAAGAGAGAGAAGGAGTAGAAATGATCGTTATGAACGAAGAACATCTCGGAGAAGCAAGGATTCGGAAAGGAAGGACAAGTCATCAAGAAGCTACACAAAACGAAGACATCAAGCTCATGTTGGTGAATGGGTATCCGGCTCCGACTCCAAAAATCACTCTGAGAGAAGCTATCACTCCGACTCCGAACACACTCAAGATGAAGGTGTTGCCGGTCTAGCACTTGTGTCAACTAACTCCTATGACATATTTGATTCACCAAATGAAGGACTTGGAAGATGCTTCATGGCTAAAGGCCCAAAGGTAACACACCTCGAGTATGTTGATTTCAATAGTTCTTGAGGGTTCCCATCAAGATGATGTGGATCCCGAAGAAGAAGAACTAGAGAGTTCTTGAGGGTGAATCCGCCAACATACTTCACTCTTATCATTTTGGCAAGGACAAGTGCAATCAACTTCCACATCTTGCACTAGTTCATGGAGTCACAAACCCTCTTGTTGGTAAGACAAGGGACAAGGTAACCTAATGCTCTCATAGACATCATTTTGTGTGTGCATCACTCTATGTCTATGGATATCCTTGTTTGTTCCTTGTGGGACTAACCCGTGTAGGTATTGAAAGTGCAACTCACTCCAAAGGATTGCTCCAAATGATCTACATCAACATTGAGCATCCACATCTTCAACACCTACATGAAGTCATCATCGACAAAACCCAAGGTTAGTTCATCCCTCTAAAGGGGGATCTCACATCTAGGGGGGCTTTACTCTAAGAATTGAGTCAAAGCAACTCTAATGGTGTGAACACAACAATGCATTATGTAAAAGTGGCAACCCCACTTGAGCTTAAACGATGAGTATGACCTATGATCAAATGTTCTCATTTGACTCCTAAGTCAATATACTCATATATAGATGACCTAGTCATCGCCAATTGCTTGATAGATGCTAGAATGATTGTGCATGCTTTGCCACATATTTCATTTATCATTTTTATTGTGTGAGCATGTTGGTTGCATATTTACTCATTCGAGGACATCCACTTGCAGTTTTGATTGTTTGGTTTCTTTTCTTTTGCCAAGTGGATGGACAAGAATGCCTAAGAACCTTCTCTAGCTATCTATGCTTTTCTTGTCTCAAACTCTATTCATGCTACATCACAAAGTTTGATCAAGTCAGATTCGAACCACTCTGTGTGAGGAGCACTCGGAGTCCCCAATTTGTCATAGACTTAAACTTCCAAAACTTCTTTGTGTGTTTCAGTCTGACCGATTCTTCCATTTTGGTCATAGCGAGATCACTAAGTCGATCTAGGTTTTCAATCTCGGTGCAACCGATTTGAACTTTTCGGTCACATAGAGTTGCAGTAACAGCTTGTAGTAATGCATCTCGATGCCACTGAGTTGTTCCACGCGGTCACACCGACAGGGTCGGGCTATATATATCCATGGGCAAAATTTCGGAAATTTCTCCGAACTCTTTCACCCGCGCTCAGCCTGCTCTTCCTTCCTGGGTCTCCGGACCATCCTCCTTGTCGCCAGCTACCTCCTGCCGCTAGTCTCCGCCACCGTCAATGGAAATCGTCTCCGTCGTTGCCGCCGTAGCAAGTCCATCGCCGAACTAGGGTATGGACTTGATCCTTGTGCTAATCTCACTCTGATTCCTAGCACATTGTTTTTGCAATGTATCTTGCCACAATTGAGATCATCTTATCCAGCGAAAACACTCCGTAGTTTAGATGTGAATCGAGAATTTAGGGTTAGGTTTCTGCCGAAACCATCTCGGACCAACCGAGTTGTAGAAATCGGTTCCACCAATTTGGCCAAGGCCATTGCACATGTGATTCTCGGTCTGACCGAGAATTGCAAATCGGTGTGACCGAGTTCGGGACTTTGTGAAACCCTAGCAGTCTCGGTGACACCGAACTATGACTCGGTCTGACCGAGTTCACTAGTTTAGGTTCCAAAAGCTGCTTCGGTGTCACCGAGTTTACAAATCTGTAGATCCGAAATGCTTTCTGTGGAAAACTAAAACTAAGTTTTTGACTCATTCTTTTGCAAAAACCTCTGTATTTTGTGATGCTCATCCTATCTACCTCATCTATATCTATTCACAGGCTCTGCTGTCAGCGTTTGCAACATGTCTGATCAAAGTGACAGTTAGAACAAGTCTTAGGAGCAGGTTCACATGAGTGAGGGCACTAGTCCCTCTAGCAGCTATGATGGTAGCAGAAGCACACCCAGCAACTTGCCTAAGGCAGCCACCAGGGCCAGAAAGAAGAAAACTTCAGAGTCTGAGGATGAAGACTATGTGGCTATTGAGGATGAGGCCACTTCCAAGAAGAAGGTGCTCTAGAAGGAATATGGCACAGCTGCTGCCACTAAGCCTGGTATGAGGACCAAAGCACCTGCTAGAAGAATTCCCATGTCTAAAGCCAGAGCCTCCACTCAAGTACCTTTGGAATCTGAACCCAAAGAGGCTGCTGAAGAAGGGAAGAAGAGGAAGGAAATGGTCAAGAAGACCATGGCCAGGGTTGTTGGAAAGCCTTCCATGATGGAAGAGGAAGAAGAGGAAGAGGTTGCTGCACCAGCACCTAAAGCTCAGAAGCTTATGGGTAATGCCATCAGGTCAGGGGCTGCTTCATCAAAGCCCAAAGAAGCTCCCAAGGCAGCTGCTCCAAAGCCTAGAGATGCACCCAAGAGGAATACAAGGAACATTCCTGCTAGAGAGAAGAACAAGTCCCAGTGCGTGAAGTTGTTGTTGAAGAAGAAGATGATGAGGAACATGTCTTGAGGAAGTTGAAGCCCAAAATTCCAGATCACAATGATGTTCATCATGTAGCTGAGGATATGAAGCTGAGAAAGGATGCAGGACTCGGACAGTGGAGATTGACTGATCCCTATGCAGTCAGGAGGAGAACTGTTGTGAACTACGGGTTCCATACAAAGGAACAGCAGGACTTCTATGAGACAGTGTTGCTTGACAAGAAGCCAATAGTCTGCGATATGAGATGGGTGGACTGGAAATATATCAAGGAGAATGAAGAGCACTATCCTAGAGTGTATGACAGTTTCAATGCTTGTGGACTAGATGACTTTGTTGGGCAGAATCTCACAAAGTGGAATGATGAGCTTCTAATGCAGTTCTACTCCATAGCTCACTTCTATCCAGGTGGAAGGATAGTATGGATGTCTGAAGGTACTAGGTACCAATCAACTGTAGAAGAATGGGCAAATCTGATCAATGCACCTAAGGAGAAAGAGGATGACTTGGATATCTATGCCAAGAAGAAGAAGGATCACAACTCTATGGCACATATGTACAGGGAGATCCCAGATGCTGCTATTGAAACACACAAGTTTGGATCAGTACATTACCTTCTGTCAGGATTGCCAACAATCAACTGGATCCTCAGGCACACTCTTTTGCCTAAGTTAGGTGATCACAAGATGATCAGAGGCCATGCTATCAACCTGCTTCAAATATTTGATGTGCCTCAAAAGTTTAAGGTCATGAGCCTCATAGTGGAAACTATCAAGAGGACAGCTGCTGACCAAAGAGAAATTGTGGGTATGCCCCACAGATCCAGGAGCTAATCAACTCCAAGATGGGCACTGGCACATACCTCTTGGACAAGGATCACATGCCCATCTACCCAGATTTTGAGGACAACACAGTGGTTATGGATGAAAATGAACCATCTTCTATGCAAGCACAAGCAAAGAAGGAGAAGGCAAGGACTGAAAAGACTACAAAGATGCCAACCATTGATGAGGCATCTCAGTACTTCCTGAAGAGCAAGCAAGATCAGCTTGGCTACTTGATTGCCTCCACTCTGAGGATTGAGAAGGGATTGGCCACCCTGACTCAAAACCAGGAGAGCCTGGAGAGGATCATGGAGCAGAAGTTCTATGACTTGGATGTGAAGATCACTGAGATACAGTCAGTTGTTGAGCAACTTCAGGATGACATGCAGGAGAGGAAGGGCAAGACTACCACTGATGCATTTGCTAGAGTGCCCAGAGCACAGAGATCTGCTGTAGTGCCTGTTCCAGACACAAGAGCAACTTCATCTGCACCAGCTATAGCTTCAGTGCCACCAGCTCTAGCACCTACTCCACCAGCTCCATCTTCATCAACTGATGCCTTCGTCCTTGGCGCTATTTCTACACCACCACCTGAAGACCAATCCCGAGAGTCGTTTAGTACTATGCATTTTCTATGAACTTTTTGGTAACCTGTTGCCAAAGGGGGAGAAAAATGTATAGATCATAGGCTTCGAGAGAAAGCATTGCTTTTTATTCTCTCTTGTTTTGGTGGTTGTACTTTGTTTGCTTGTTTGATATACTTTATGCCTGTGTGATACTTGGATGATCATGTGTTTGATCATATGCTACATTAATGCTTGTTGGATGACATTATCCTTTTATCTCTATATGATCATTCACTTTGCTTGGTGATGAGTGCATGTATTTAATTATTATCATTTTGTGCACTCCACCAAGATGTATGTGACATGGTAGAGTGACTCATGATCCTAACTCATTGTGCATTTGCAGTCCAAAGCAAATCTTAAACTATGCACAAATTTAGGGGGAGCTCTAACATTTCACATACTTCTCAAAGCGACAATGTTTTTCAATCTTATTATCATTTGTCGAAGCTTTGATCTATATGTTGTCATCAATTACCAAAAAGGGGGAGATTGAAAGTGCAACTATCCCTAGGTGGTTTTGGTAATTCCTAACAAACATATAGCTCATTGAGCTAATGCTATTTGTAGATAAATATTTCAGGAAATCTCAATGAATGGCATGGCATGGATGAGAAAAGTGGACCCCTCAAAATGCTAAGGACAAAAGGATTGGATCAAGCTCAAAGCTCAAGACTCTACATTTTATATTTTAGTGATCCAAGATCACATTGAGTCTATAGGAAAAGCCAATACTATCAAGGAGGGATGAGGTGTTGCTTAATGAGGTTCTTGCTCAAAGTGCTTAGTGATATGATCCAAAGCCCTCAACTACTTTCTCATATCCACATATGACCTAAACCAAAAGTAAAACTCGGCCCCACCAATTCTTTCTATCCGGCGCCACCGAGTTCAGATGCCATAGCCACTGCCACAAACCCTAGGCAAATCGGTCTCACCGATAGGCATTTCGGTCTCACCGAGATGGGATTGTAATCTCTCTGTTTCCCTTTGTAATGTTTCAGTACCACCGAGATGACCGATTGGTCCCACCAAGATTGCAATGTAAACTCTCTGTTTCCCTTTCGTAACATTTCGGTCTCACCAAAATGAGCGAACTGGTCCCACCAAGTTTACCTGACCAACTCTCTGGTTAGCTTATTACCAAAATCGGTCCCACCGAGTTTGTGTAATCGGTCTCACCGAGATTAGTTATGCCCTAACCCTAACCATATCGGTCCTACCGAGTTGCATGTTGGTCCCACTGAAAATCCTAACGGTCACTAGATTTGTTGAATCGGTCCGGTCGAGTTTCTCAATTCGGTCCCACCGAGATTGGAAAGTTGTGTGTAACGGTTAGATTTTCTATGGAGGCTATATTACCCCTCCACCCCCTCTTCATTCGCGGAGAGAGCCATCAGAACGAACCTACACTTCCGACTTACATTTTCTGAGAGAGAACCACCTACTCATGTGTTGAGACCAAGATATTCCATTCCTACCATATGAATCTTGATCTCTAGCCTTCCCCAAGTTGCTTTCCACTCAAATCTTCTTTCCACCAAATCCAAATCCTGTGAGAGAGAGTTGAGTGTTGGGGAGACTATCATTTGAAGCACAAGAGCAAGGAGTTCATCGTCAACACACCATTTGTTACTTCTTGGAGAGTGGTGCCTCCTAGATTGGCTAGGTGTCTCTTGGGAGCCTCCGACAAGATTGTGGAGTTGAACCAAGGAGTTTGTAAGGGCAAGGAGATCGCCTACTTCATGAAGATCTACCGCTAGTGAGGCAAGTCCTTCGTGGGTGACGGCCATGGTGGGATAGACAAGGTTGCTTCTTCATGGACCCTTTTTGGGTGGAGCCCTCCATGGACTCGCGCAACCGTTACCCTTCGTGGTTTGAAGTCTCCATCAACGTGGATGTATGATAGCACTACATATCGGAACCACAACAAAAACATCCGTGTATCGAATTGCATTTGAATTCTCCAAACCCCTCCCTTTACATTCTTGCAAGTTGCATGCTTTACTTTCCGCTGCTCATATACTCTTTACATGCTTGCTTGAATTGTGTTAAGATTGCTTGACTTGTGCTAAGTTAGCTAAAATCTGCGAAAGACTAAAATTGAGAAAAGGATAAGTTTTTATTTGGTCAAGTAGTCTAATCACCCCCCCCCTTTAGACATACTTCTGATCCTACAATCACCATGATCTTGCGTGTGCTTAGGAAACTTTTGAAATTACTACGTTCCACAATAGTGGCATCCGAGCCAGGTTTACGCGTAGATGTTATATGCACGAGTAGAACACAAGTGAGTTGTGGGCGATACAAGTCATACTTCTTACCAGCATGTCATACTTTGATTCGGCGGTATTGTTGGATGAAGCAGCGGACCAACATTACACATACGCTTACACGAGACTAGTTCTACCGACGTGTTTTGCACATAGGTGGCTGGCGGGTGTCAGTTTCTCCAACTTTAGTTGAATCGAGTGTGGCTACGCCCAGTCCTTGTTGAAGGTTAAAACAGCACTAACCTGACGAAATATCGTTGTGGTCTTGATGCATAGGTAAGAACGGTTCTTGCTCAGCCCGTAGCAGCCACGTAAAACTTGCAACAACAAAGTAGAGGGCGTCTAACTTGTTTTTGCAGGGGATGTTGTGTTGTGATATGGTCAAGACATGATGCTAAATTTTATTGTATGAGATGATCATGTTTTGTAACAGAGTTATCGGCAACTGGCAGGAGCCATATGGTTGTCGCTTTATTGTATGCAATGCAATCGCCATGTAATTGCTTTACTTTATCACTAAGCGGTAGCGATAGTTGTAGAACCAATAGTTGGCGAGACGACAATGATGCTATGATGGAGATCAAGGTGTCGCGCCGGTGACGATGGTGATCATGACGGTGCTTTGAAGATGGAGATCAAAGGCACAAGATGATGATGGCCATATCATATCACTTATATTGATTCTATGTGATGTTTATCTTTTATGCATCTTATTTTTCTTTGATTCATGGTAGCATTATAAGATGATCTCTCACTAAATTTCAAGGTATAAGTGTTCTCCCTGAGTATGCACCATTGCCAAAGTTCGTCGTGCCGAGACACCACATGATGATCTAGTGTGATAAGCTCTACGTTCACATACAACGGGTACAAGCTAGTTTTGCACAAGCAGAAATACTCAGGTTAAACTTGACGATCCTAGCATATGTAGATATGGCCTCGGAACACTAAGACCGAAAGGTCGAGCATGAATCATATAGTAGATATGATCGACATAGTGATGTTCACCATTGAAAACTACTCCATTTCACGTGATGATCAGAACTGGTTTGGTTGATTTGGATCACGTGATCACTTAGATGATTAGAGGGATGTTTGTCTAAGTGGGAGTTCTTAAGTAATTTGATTAATTGAACTTTAATTTATCATGAACTTAGTACCTGATAGTATTTTGCTTGTCTATGTTGTTGTAGATAGATGGCCCGTGTTGTTGTTCCGTTGAATTTTAATGTGTTCCTTGAGAAAGCAAAGTTGAAAGATGATGGTAGAAATTACACGGACTGGGTCCGTAACTTGAGGATTATCCTGATTGCTGCACAGAAGAATTACGTCCTGGAAGCACTGCTAGGTGCAAGAACCGCTGCAGGAGCAATGCCGGATGTTGTGAACGTCTGGCAGAGCAAAGCTGGCGACTACTCGATAGTTCAGTGTGCCATGCTTTACGACTTAGAACCAAGACTTTAACGATGTTTTGAACATCATGGAGCATATGAGATGTTTCAGGAGTTAAAGTTAATATTTCAAGCAAATGCCCGGATTGAGAGATATGAAGTCTCCAATAAGTTCTATAGCTGCAAGATGGAGGAGAATAGTTATGTTAGTGAAAATATAGTCAAAATGTCTGGGTATAATAATCACTTGATTCAACTCAGAGTTAATCTTCCTGATGATAGTGTCATTGACAGAATTCTCCAATCACTGCCACCAAGCTACAAGAGCTTCGTGATGAACTATAATATGCAAGTGATGGAAAAGACAATTCCCGAGCTCTTCGCAATGCTAAAGGCTGCGAAAGTAGAAATCAAGAAGGAGCATCAAGTGTTGATGGTCAACAAGACCACCAGTTTTAAGAAAAAGGGTAAAGGGAAGAAGAACAGGAACTTCAAGAAGAACAACAAACAAGTTGCTGCTTAGGAGTAGAAACCCAAGTCTGGACCTAAGCCTGAGACTGAGTGCTTCTACTGCAAAGGGACTGGTCACTGGAAGCGGAACTGCCCCAAGTATTTGGCGGATAAGAAGGATGGCAAGGTGAACAAAGGTATATGTGATATACACGTTATTGATGTGTACCTTATTAAAACTTGCAGTAGCACCTGGGTATTTGATACTGGTTCTGTGGCTAACATTTGCAACTCGAAATAGGGACTACGGATTAAGTGAAGATTGGCTAAGGACGAGGTGACGATGCGCGTAGGAAATGGTTCCAAAGTCGATGTGATCGCGGCGGCACGCTACCTCTACATCTACCTTCGGGATTAGTTTTAGACCTGAATAATTGTTATTTGGTGCCAGCGTTAAGCATGAACATTATATGGACCTTGTTTGATGCGAGACGGTTATTCATTTAGATCTGAGAATGATGATTGTTCTATTTATATGAGTAATATCTTTTATGGTCATCCACCCTTGAAGAGCGGTCTATTTTTGTTGAATCTTGATTGTAGTGATACACGTATTCATAATGTTGAAGCCAAAAGATGCAGAGTTGATAATGATAGTGCAACTTATTTGTGGCACTACCGTTTAGGTCATATTGGTGTAAACCGCATGAAGAAACTCCATACTGATGGACTTTTGGAATCACTTGATTATGAATCACTTGGTACTTGCGAACCATGCCTCATGGGCAAGATGACTAAAACGCCGTTTTCCGGAACAATGGAGCGAACAACAGGTTTGTTGGAAATCATACATACTGATGTATGTGGTTCAATGAATATTGAGGCTCGCGGCGGGTATCGTTATTTTCTCACCTTCATAGATGATTTCAGAAGATATGGGTATATCTACTTAATGAAACATAAGTCTGAAACATTTGAAAAGTTCAGAGAATTTCAGAGTGAAGTGGAAAATCATCATAACAAGAAAATAAAGTTTCTACGATCTGATCGTGGAGGAGAATATTTGAGTTACGAGTTTGGTCTTCATTTGAAACAATGCGGAATAGTTTCGCAACTCACGCCACCCGGAACACCACAACGTAATGGTGTGTCCGAACATCGTAACCGCACTTTATTAGATATGGTGCGATCTATGAAGTCTCTTACTAATTTACCGCTATCATTTTGGGGTTATGCTTTAGAGACGGGTGCATTCATGTTAAATAGGGCACCATCTAAATCCGTTGAGACAGTGCCTTATGAACTATGGTTTGGCAAGAAACCAAAGTTGTCGTTTCTTAAAGTTTGGGGCTGGAATGCTTATGTGAAAAAGCTTCAACCTGATAAGCTCGAACCCAAATCGGAGAAATGTGTCTTCATAGGATACCCAAAAGAGACTTTTGGGTACACCTTCTATCACAGATCCGAAGGCAAGACATTCATTGCTAAAAATGGATCCTTTCTAGAGAAGGAGTTTCTCTCGAAAGAAGTGAGTGGGAGGAAAGTAGAACATGATGAGGTAACTGTACCTGCTCCCTTATTGGAAAGTAGTTCATCACAGAAACCGGCTCATGTGACACCTGCACTAATTAGTGAGGAAGTTAATGATATTGATCAAGAAACTTCAGATCAAGTTACTACCGAACCTCGTAGGTCAACCAGAATAAGATTCACGCCAGAGTGGTACGGTAATCCTATTCTGGAGGTCATGTTACTTGACCATGGTGAACCTATGAACTATGAGGAAGCGATGATGAGCCCAGATTCTGCAAAATGGCTTGAGGCCATGAAATCTGAGATGGGATCCATGTATGAGAACAAAGTGTGGACTTTGGTTGACTTGCCCGATGATCGGCAAGCCATCGAGAATAAATGGATCTTCAAGAAGAAGTCTGACATTGACGGTAATGTTACTGTCTACAAAGCTCGACTTGTTGCGAAAGGTTTTCGACAAGTTCAAGGGGTTGACTACGATGAGACTTTCTCACCCGTAGCGATGCTTAAGTCTGTCCGAATCATGTTAGCAATTGCCGCATTTTATGATTATGAAATTTGGCAAATGGATGTAAAAATTGCATTCTGAATGGATTTCTAGAAGAAGAGTTGTATATGATGCAACCAGAAGGTTTTGTCAATCCAAAAGGTGCTAACAAAGTGTGCAAGCTCCATCGATCCATTTATGGACTGGCGCAAGCCTCTCGGAGTTGGAATAAACGTTTTAATAGTGTGATGAAAGAATATGATTTTATACAGACTTTTGGAGAAGCCTGTATTTACAAGAAAGTGAGTGGGAGCTTTGTAGCATTTCTAATATTATATGTGGATGACACATTATTGATTGGAAATGATATAGAATTTCTGGATAGCATAAAAGGATACTCGAATAAAAGTTTTTCGATGAAAGACCTCGGTGAAGCTACTTATATATTGGGCATCAAGATCTATAGAGATAGATCAAGACGCCTAATTGGACTTTCATAAAGCACATACCTTGATAAAGTTTTGAAAAAGTTCAAAATGGATCAAGCAAAGAAAGGGTTCCTGCCTGTGTTACAAGGTGTGAAGTTGAGTCAGACTATTGCAGAAGATAGAGAGAAAATGAAAAATGTTCCCTATGTTTCAGCCATAGGCTCTATCATGTATGCAATGTTGTGTACCAGACCTGATGTGTGCCTTGATATTAGTTTAGCAGGGAGGTACCAAAGTAATCCAGGAGTGGATCACTGGACAACGGTCAAGAACATCCTGAAATACCTGAAAAGGACTAAGGATATGTTTCTTGTTTATGGAGGTGACAAAGAGCTCGTCATAAATGGTTATGTTGATGCAAGCTTTGACACTGATATGAACGATTCTAAATCGCAAACCGGATATGTGTTTATATTGAACGGTGGAGCTGTCAGTTGGCGCGGTTCTAAACAAAGCGTCGTGGCGGGATCTACGTGTGAAGCGGAGTACATAGCTGCTTCAAAAGCAGCAAATGAAGGAGTCTGGATGAAGGAGTTCATATCCGATCTAGGCGTCATACCTAGTGCATCGGGTCCAATGAAAATCTTTTGTGACAATACTGGTGCAATTGCCTTGGCAAAGGAATCCAGAATTCACAAGAGAACCAAGCACATCAAGAGACGCTTCAATTCCATCCGTGACCAAGTCCAGGTGGGAGACATAGATATTTACAAGATACATACGGATCTAAATGTTGCAGACCAGTTGACTAAGGCTCTCTCATGAGCAAAACATGATCAGCACCAAGACTCCATGGGTGTGAGAATCATTACTATGCAATCTAGATTATTGATCTAGTGCAAGTGGGAGACTGAAGGAAATATGCCCTAGAGGCAATAATAAAGTTACTACTTATTTCCTTATTTCATGATAAATGTTTATTATTCATGTTAGAATTGTATTAACCAGAAACATAATACATGTGTGAATACATAGACAATATAGTGTCACTAGTATTCCTCTACTTAACTAGCTCGTTGATCAAAGATGGTTAAGGTTTCCTAACCATAGACATGAGTTGTCATTTGATAAACGGGATCACATCATTATGAGAATGATGTGATTGACTTGACCCATTCCGTTAGCTTAGCACTTGATCATTTTAGTTTACTGCTATTGCTTTCTTCATGACTTATACATATGTTCCTATGACTATGAGATTATGCAACTCCCGATTACCGGAGGAACACTTTGTGTGCTACCAAACGTCACAATGTAACTAGGCGATTATAAAGGTGCTCTACAGGTGTCTCCGATGGTACTTGTTGAGTTGGCATAGACCGAGATTAGGATTTGTCACTCCGATTGTCGGAGAGGTATCTCTGGGCCCTCTCGGTAATGCACATCACTATAAGCCTTGCAAGCAATGTGACTAATGAGTTAGTTGCAGGATGATGTATTACGGAACGAGTAAAGAGACTTGCCAGTAACGAGATTGAGCTAAGTATTGAGATACCGACGATCGAATCTCGGGCAAGTAACATACTGATGACAAAGGGAACAACGTATGTTGTTATGCGGTTTGCCCGATAAAGATCTTCGTAGAATATGTAGGAGCTAATATGAGCATCCAGGTTCCGCTATTGGTTATTGACCGGAGACGTGTCTTGGTCATGTCTACATAGTTCTCGAACCCGTAGGGTCCGCATGCTTAACGTTTGGTGACGATCGGTATTATGAGTTTATGTGTTTTGATGTACTGAAGGTAGTTCAGAGTCCCGGATATGATCACGGACATGACGAGGAGTCTCGAAATGGTCGATACATAAAGATCGATATATTGGATGACTATGTTTGGACTTCGGAAGTGTTTCGGGCAAGTTCGGGCATATACCAGAGTACCGGGGGGTTACTGGAACCCACCGGGGAGTATAATGGGCCTTATGGGCCTTAGTGGAGAAGAGGAGGGGCGGCCAAGGCAGGGTCGTGCACCCCCTCCCCCTCTAGTCTGAATTGGACAAGGAGGGGGGCGGCGCCCCCCTTTGCTTCCCCCCTCTCTCCTCCTTCCCTCTTCTCCTCCTCCTGCTAGGAAAGGAGGAGTCCTACTCCGGTGGGAGTAGGACTCCCCCCTTGGTGCGCCCTCCTCCTGGTTGGCCGCCTCCCCCCAGCTCCTTTATATACGGGGGCGGGGGGCACCCCAAGACACACAAGTTGATCATTGATCTTTAGCCGTGTGCAGTGCCCCCCTCCACCAGAATCCACCTCGGTCATATCGTAGCGGTGCTTAGGAGAAGCACTGCATCGGTTGCTTCATCAACACCGTCATCATGCTGTCGTGTTGACGGAACTCTCCCTCGAAGCTCTACTGGATCATGAGTTCGAGGGACGTCACCGAGCTGAACGTGTGAAGATCGCGGAGGTGCCGAACATTCGGTACTAGGATCGGTCAATCGTGAAGACGTACGACTACATCAACCGCGTTTTCATAACGCTTCTGCTTACGGTCTACGAGGGTACGTGGATGACACTCTCCCCTCTTGTTGCGATGCATCACCATGATCTTCAGTGTGCGTAGGAAAATTTTGAAATTACTATGTTCCCCAATATTATTTTGTCTACATGATGTTATCATGCTTCGTGCATTACTCTGTTTTTCATGAACTTAATACCTAGAGAGGCAAGCATAAAAGCACTCTCGAAGTGGAGTAATAGTATTAGATGCAGAATCGTTTCGGTCTACTTGTCATAGACGTAATGCCTATGTATTGATCATGCCATGAATAAATTGCCCAACAGTAATTTCTGTACCCACCATTTGCTATGTTCTTGAGATAGATGCCCTCTAGTAAAAGGTATGGCCCCCAGGTCTACATTAAATAATATTACTAGAACCCTAAATACCTTGCTGTAGTTTATTTACTTTTATTTTACTTTGCAATTTATATATCTCCTACTATCTGATTTTATCCTTGCAAATAACGAGTACAAGGGGATTGACAACCCTCTTGCCTGCATTGGGTGCAAGTATTTGCTCTTGTGTGTAGGTACTGCTAAAGACCGTTTGTGTGAATCTCCTATTGGTTCGATAAACCTTGGTTCTTTACTATGGAAAATACTTTCTACGACTATACCTCTTCACCCTTCCTCTTCGGGGAAATCCCAACACCTGTCACAAGTAGCAACTTTCCTATGAGGAGTGCTATTGATGGGTTGTTCATCGAGATAGTACACAAGAATTGCTAATGTCGCATTATGAAGAAAGCACAGGAGAAGATTGGGAAGCTAATGGTTGATGATGAACCACTGAAAAAGGCATTCAAAGTTTGTGTTGACAACAACTTGACTGTATTTTACTTTCCCACCCCACCCTCCAACTCCCATAACTGTAGTTTGGTTAACGTGTGGCAAAATCCAAAGTTACCATGATGAATTCTAATAGATTACCAACAATTATACCCATTTTTCCCTATTAGAAAAGTTTAGAGGTAGAATGGATGGGTAGGCTGCATAGTAAAGTTACCAGCATCAATGTTCTGAAGTGACCATGTTCAGTTGGACAGAATTACCATGTAGTTCTGTACACACAAAAACAGAGGCATACTAGTATTAAAGAGTGTAGGTTAAATTCCTGCTCCTGAAATTGTGATGTTGTTGGAACTAAAATTCCAAGTGATCCTATCGTAACCAACATGTTTGAACTAGAATCACCAACTATTGACTATTGTAAAAATCATCCAATGTGCATTAAAGATACCATCCTTTCTGAACTAAAATAACCAAGAGTCGTTTGTTCACATTGTCATCCTATGCGTATTAAAAAGTTACCATGTTGTTTGAACTAGAACCACCAAGTGTGTCTGAAGAAGCTATCATGTTATGTAATATGAAAGCTATCATGCTCTATTCACTTAAGTTACCAACTTCTATTTTTTGAATGGAGTGGAAGAGTTTGAAATCAAATGGTGGAGGATGGTGGATGATCATGTATAGACCGACAATGAACATTTCCATTGGTTGTGGGAAAACAGGGAATGCTGGGTTACATCCACCATTTCTTCTTGTTCTTGCAGACCATGGCAAGGAGCGCGGAATTCAACTGTGTGCTGAAGAAGTACGTCAATCCAAATAACTCGCTGGTTGAATTCACAAAGCAGTACACTGCAATCCAGGAGAAATGTGATGATGAGCATGGAGGAAGATCAGTTGGAAACAATGTACAAAAAGGTGGAAACATACTCATTCAACCCACTCGAGTTGCGGGTGTGGTTCCTCTACACGAAGAATCTTTTCTCCAAATTCTAGATGGAGATGAAGGTGAAAACTGCCTACAGATGTGACACATTCCAAGATGGGACATTCAAGGTGGGTTCAGTCCAAGGAATCATACCAAAATATGGGTAGAGGGATTACCATATGCAAGCAAACAAGGATGAAGGGTCATATTCATGCACTTGTTGCAAGTTCGAGTGAGATGGTATACTGTGCGCACACGTGCTACGAGTGATGGACCAGATCGTGGCGTACGAGATACCTGCGAGGTATATTCTAAAGAGGTGTACTTAGGATCTAGAAGATCTCGTCAAGCACGATTTCGAACAGCCAACAGTTGGGAAATGCATGCCCGGGGGGAGCGTCATGTGATATAGTTCAATTCTCAATGATTTCAAGGCAACAGCCAAAGACGCTTGCCTCATAGATGATGGGGCCAGGGTGTCCAAGAAACACCTATATGCTTGCAAGGAATAAATGGAAACACTAAGGAAGAGCCAGCTAATGAAAGCAAGAAAGGAAAGGGAAGAAGCAAGAGGATCCTTCCAAGCTCAACAAGATCCATGTTCGATTCCAATGGTGGATGTAAATGAAATCGTCCATGTCACACAGCAAACAAACATACTTATCACAGAACAAGTGGACAAGCCAAGCACACAAGGAACAAGCATCCATATGACAATACAAGCTAACATCAACATGCCCACCATTGTATTACAGCATCCACATGGCGACGCCTCCCATTCCTCACACACAAGAATGATACTAGACCCTCCAAAGACTATCATGAAAGGGCGGCCCAAATCAACAAAGAAGTTCCATCCATTTGACATTGCAAAACCAAAGAAAGTAAGGAAGTGTCGGGGTTGCGGCGGCCTAAACCATGACAAGCAACTGCACATCACCCCTAGCAAGATGAATGAAAAAAATGAAGATCATCGCTACAAATGAATGGACAAACCTTATCTGCATTTGTTTGGTGATTGTTGTCATAACAATGCAATCCCAATTATCGTACCCCTATATTTTTGTAACTTATTGACACTTTAATGAGTTGATTGTTTCAGCACTTTGTGGTGGAAGTTATCGTAAACCTATTGTACAAGTTATAAACACTTTATCAGTGTGGGTTATCATCAGTTTCTAGTTATAATATATATGTCACTTCATTAGCACGAGTTGTCAGCACTTTATGCAAGCAAAAAGATATTGAACCTATATTGTTGTAAGTTATCAGCACTTCACTGTGTTAGTTATCAGCAGTAAACTAGAAGTTGTCATACAAATTGTGATAAGAGTAATTCATGTCAATGTGAAAAAAAGGTTATCAGAACATTTACGTATAAGTAGTCAGCCATAAATGCTAGAAGTTATCAACTAGTCCCTGATTTTATCTGTGTGATGACAAACCCATAAAACAGGGATTATGGGAACAAAAATTATAACAACTTCTATTGAGTGTTTATATCAATTTAAAGTAGCACACATAAATAATATTGTGCATTTTTGCCAACTGAAATTACCTCACAACAAAAATAAATTGATGACAGTTGTTACCTACTACTTGTGAGCTGCGTTGGGATTTTCCCCTAAAGAGGAATGGTGAAGCAATATAGTAACAGATAGTATTTCCCTCAGTAGAGAACCAAGGTTATCGAACCAAAAGGAGAACCACGCACACCTGTCAACAGTACCTACACACACAAGAGCAAATATTTGCACCCAATACGGGCAAGAGGATTGTCAATCCCCTTGTACTCGTTAATTCTAAGGATAAAAAATGGTAATGTGTGATAGATAAATTGCAAAGTAAAATAAAAGAAAGCAAATTGCACCAAGATATTTTTGGTTTTTTTATATGATTAAAATAGACCTGGCGACCACAGTTTTCACTAGAGATTTCTCTCTCATAATAATAGCATATGGCGCATAGACAAATTATTGTTGGCCAATTGATAGAAAGCGCATAATATGACATTATTCATGTCTATGATCATGTATATAGGCCTTACGTCTGTGACAAGTAGACCGACTCCTGCTTGCATCTACTATTATTACTCCATCAATCGATCGCTATCCAGCATGCATCTATGGTATTAACTTCATGATAAATAGTGTAACACTTTAAGCAAGATGACATAATGTAGACAGAATAAAATCAAGCAATATGATTAAACCTCATCGTTTTACCCTTAGTAGCAATAATACAAATATGTGCCTCTCTACCCCTTTTGTCACAAGGTGAGGACACTGCCAAAATTGAACCTACTACACCTCTCCAACTGAAGATAAATCAATCTAGTTGGCAAACCAAACGGATAGATGGAAGAGAAATACAAAGCTATAATAATAATCATGCATAATAAAGTTCAGAAAAGACTCGTTTACTTTCAATGAATAATTATATTATAAACCCACAATTCATCGGATCTCAACAAACACACTACAAAAGAAGATTACACCGGATAAAATTCTAAGGAGAACACTGTATTCAATATCGAAGAGAGAGAAGAAGTCATCTAGCTAACCAATATGGACCCGTACGTCTGTGGTAAATTACTCACACATCGTGTAGTAAAGTTGATGTAGAGGCCCTCCATGATCAATTCCCCTTCGGTAGAGTAGTCAAAAAGGCCTCCAGATAGGATCGTGGAAGAACAAAAGTTTGCGGCGGCGGAAAATTTGTTTCGGGTGGCTGCTCTATTAGTTTTGTGATTTACGGAAACTAGTACGTCGTTACGTGCACAACACGTGCAAAGTTCAATTCATGAGTTTTGAAGGCAAAAATCAACACGGGTCCCTTCAATAAAAGTCTAACAAATGAATCATGCTCTTGTGATAATTACCGTAATTTCATTGATCAATACTACAATCGTGTTTCGATGCGCTTTTATTTATCAATGAATAAATCGTAGTTACCTTGTTCCTAGAAAATCCATTTATATACTTTTTTTAGACAAACGGTTGGTCTCCAGTCTTTTCATAATTATGACCTCAGAGAAAGTTGTAGTGCTACTTTAGAGAAAACATACACGTCAAAAAATACGTTTGAGCTAATGTTACGCTAAATCACAAGACGGCTTGACTAATGTGCTGCCAACTCGTGCTCACTCCCTTTGTGTGACCATCAACTACTAAAAAGGATGGAGGTATAGCGAGGCAGGGCAACTGCTATGTCACAGGCTGGGCAACATCTTTCTGCCTACGCAAGCCATTGCAAAATGTCCACATTATCTATAGTCAATGCTTGGGAGGGTCTAGAATTTTCCTAGACAAAATGAGATGACACACTCGTGCTGTAGATGTGAATCCTTCGTTGTGAACCGTAGGATTGACCCTCATCAATGGCTCAAATTACTTCTCAGGCCTAGGATTCAAATTTCAGAACTCATACACTATATAGTAGTATAGATTTATAGGCTTAGAATTAGGTCAAACAGATGTGGGGCTCACAAGCTTAGGCGGGGCGCCCCCTAGGGGCGTGCCATGTGAGCTTGTGGCTCTCTTATGTCTTCTGGCCTCCTCCTAAAGCTTCTAGGATCCCTTCTGGTCTAGAAAATCACCGTAAATTTTCATCGTGTTTGAGCTTCGTTTGGTACTGTTTTTCTACGAGACAATAAAATAGGAAAAAAAATAGAAACTTACACTGGCACTGAGTTAATAGGTTAGTTCCTTATAAAGTATCCAATATTGAAAATATAATAGCACTAAACAATAAAAAAATATAAATGCGTTGGAGTCGTATCAGCATTCCCAAACTTAATTACATGAAAATATTTTTTTAATTTACATAAACATTTTTTAAATGACAGAAATGTGCGACATTTTATATTTGTCACATTTTTCATACATATGATTTAACTTTTTTGTACATCCGTGTGACATTTTTCATACATATGATAAACATTTTCCATATACATGATTGATATTTTTTTTACATTCACATTTATAGTTTTTTCATATATGAGAGAGACATTTTTCTTTACATGTTTAAAAAAATTCAAATCCAAGATTAATATTTTTCAAGATTTACTACAATGTACAGACATTTTTCGAAAAATATCTCAAACTCAATTTTGAAACTTCTAAACATTTTTAATGTAATATACATTTTTTAAAATATACGGAATCTTTTTTTCATACAGAGACATTTTTTATACAATGCATAAACAATGTTCATACGCACTATTTACTATTTCCATGCATAGGATTGATTTTTTTCCACTTTTCTTGGTTAATATATTACATTTTTTTGTATATAGAAATTTTGAAAAAAAAGTAAAATATAAAAATAAAATGTGAAAAGGGGAAGAAACGATACACACAAAAAAATCAACTTGACGTCACTAGATGAGCCGTTTCTACTGGCTGGCCCGAAACGTACTCCATGCACGCGAGCCCTAGTAGGACCCACAGCAAGGAATGAAAGAAGGGCCGCCAGGACCCCCTATCTGGCGCGTGAGGCGCCCCCGAGTCGCGCGACTATTTATTGCCTTAAGCGAGAAGACAAGCACTAGCTCTCGTTACATGCGCATATATTCGTAAAAAGGACAGGCGAGAAAGGGGGTCAATCCCTGTTCTTCAAGTTGAATGCACGTTGCACTAGCAACTCCACCCACCTGCTTTCGTGGTAAGCACAAGGTGCCACCTATTTGAGCCGACTCGAGCCTTTTTCTTCGAGATTTTTTTCTTTTATTTATTTTCCTTTTTCTTCTCCGTTTTCCTTTGGCTTTCTTTCTCCTTTTTCTTTATGTTATTTGGATTCTTTCTTCTCCTCATTATTTTTTGCATTTTGTTTCTTTGTTTTATTTTTTCCTTTTTTTTCTATTTTTCTTTGCTTTTTGGTTATTATTCTACATTTTTTATATGTCAACAATATTTTTCAAATACATGTCTAACATTTCTTCTCCATTTTTATATGTTTTTTTTCATTTTCACTCTACATTTTTGTTCAAGTTAAAACAAACCTTTTTAATTCAGTGATCAAATTTTTTGTATACACGTTCAACACTGTCCGAATGTTTATTCAACATTTTTTAAATACCCGTTCAACATTTAAATACTTATTTTACATTTTTCAAATACATGTTCAAAAAAATTCAAATATTTGTTCAACATTTTGTAATATTTATTCAACATTTTCAAATACTGGTTAAACATTTTAAATATTTATTCAACATTCTCAAATACTTGTTCAACATCGAAAATACTCGTTCAACAATTTTTAATACTCATGCAACATTTGTCAAATACTTGTTCAATAGTTTTATCACTTATTCAAAATTAACATTTTTTAATACTTATTCAACGTTTTTCGAATACTTGTCCAATATTTTTTTCAAATGTGTTTTTGAAGACTGTTTTTTGTATGTATGTATGTATGTATATATATATATATATATATATATATATATATATACTATTTAAAATATAAAGAAAAGTATGAAATAAAGCAAGAACAAAAAAATAAAGAAAAAAGCAGGCCTTGGCCTCCGACACAGCTGGAACGGCCTAAGTAGGCTCCCCCCGATGCGAGGCTTCCCACTGTGCTCCCTTATAGTGAGAAATAGGGATGCCCCCCCCCAACCCCACCCTACCCCCGAGTCGCGGCAGCACGCACTCTCCAGCCCCCCTGCGTGCCCTGTTGGGCTGGCCCATGCGCGGGGCGGGGCGCTCCCTGTTCATCAAATATATTTTTGTTCACTGTTTTCAAAAAATGTTCACCAAATTTAAAAATTGTTCATTGAATTAAAATGTGTTCATTTTTTAAATGCTCTTGAATACAAATTTTATTCATCAAGTTTCTAGAACCTTCCTAAAACCGATGAAGAATAAACCGCATAATAGGCCGGCCCATACAAACAATCTGGAGCGCGGGGGGCTGCGCGCGACCCGCTCGGTAGGATCTGCCGGGCCGCCATGTGAACACGGATGACGGAGCAAAGACCTTGTGTCGACGCTAAATCCCACAGAAAATTGAAGAGCGAAGACCTTGTGTCAACGCTAAACCCCAGCGGAAGAAATTGGAAGTACTGCCAGTACAGTTTAGAACTATATATATACACGAAACAAAAGCACGGTCAATCAGCAAATGGCCGCGACGTGGGATAGCACCGTGTTGGCCCGTCCTCGAAGCAATGAAAGGAACCAGCAACGAAGGTCACAGCAGCAGCAAGCAACCGTCGGATCATTTGATACGGGACGAAACGTGGCCGCGCCGTTCGAGATCGAGGCGGACGAACGGACGAGACGGGTCGTCCCTCACCGGCCACTGTGCCGTGCGGCGTCCGGCACCGCGAGCGAACCGTAGCGCCGTACGCTTCGTCCCGTCCTTTCCTCTGGATTTTCACACCGAGGTCCGTAGTGCGTGTAGGTTGCTTCTGTCCCGGCTATGCCACTACCGGTTCTGCCGCTGTATGTACACTTAGTACGATTGTACCGCTCTTTCGTATCCCAAATGAATTTTTGGAACAACTGCAAATAAATAATGAAAAATTGCACAGCCAAAAAATTTGGAACAGTTACCGGGTTGGTTAGCGGATCCGACTCCAAGATCTTCTGGTCTGTGGACCAAGGACCTCTTCTCACGCGGGCTGAAGGAGATGTTCATCCGCATGGCTCTTCGCTGCTCCCGGGAAGAGTCTGCCCAACCGCGGTTGGACCCGATCTAGCGAAAATCCATCGCGTCCACGCAAATGGCGCTTGGATCCGGCATGAGTTGTGCACACGCTGCCTCGTCAGACGTTGTGCAATTCTACTGGTGCTCCAACGCCGGGGCGGCGGGGCAACCCCTCCGCTTGCGCCTCTTCCCCGCAGCGTCGGCTTCGAGTCGAAGGTAAATGGCGACATGCATGGTCCAGGCTTGAGCACTAATATGGCACGACATGTCTGTCGTGCTAGGCAGACGCGCGAGAGCCAGTTGAAGCCCTCACAGCTGAGGCCACGAAGGCGGAGCTACGGGTGACCAGCGTTGCATCCAAGTCATGGAGGTGTTGGGCTCCTACCTGGAGTGCTCTATCTGGACCTCACCTCGACCGGCGACGTCGAGGTCACAGGCTCCGACGAGGAAGAGTAGGGCATGGGAGACGGCGGCACCTGGTGTCCCATGTGGGACAGTCCATGCACCATGTCCTACTTTACCTTGCCGGTGACCGGACCTTGACCTCGCTAGTCTCACAACCACTGGACATGGGCACGGAAGAGAACAACAAGAACAAGCGCCGGTGAAGATTAGGCTAAGTTTTACATTGCATGTAATTGTATGAATTTAAGAATTTGCTAATGAGATATCCGATTGTGAAAGAGGACATTTGAGATTGACCAGTCACTGAGCGCATTCGCAGATGTTTAGATGGCGGATTTGCTAAGTCCAGCTGTAGATGCTCTTAATGTTCGAATTTGTTGCATGAAAGACCGCATAGTGATGTACTCCGTTGCAACTAGTTCCAATTCATCGTCTGACTCTATTGACACAATTTCTGACAAATGGATCCCGCTTGCAAGTCTACATATGGCCAAACGAATAGGGTCATACCAACATTAATATTGGTAGTTGTAGTTTCTCATTCATTTTTATTCAAAATGCAATGTTTAAATTTTTGTAAATCATATATCTACATAGTACGGGTCTAGACAAATATTAGCTTATTTGGGGAACTTAATGGCAATTTACTTGGCTTACTCAAAGATGTGGTTAAAAAATCAATATTTCAACAAAATGAAAAAGAAGTAGTAAATCATATAGGTACCTAGTAATGATTTGAAGTTATTTTTGGCTCTTTTCGACCACTGGTTCAAGAGGTATTGGTAGTTTATGTTGGTCGACCAGTGTGGCTTTGCACTTACAAGCAAGACCCACCCATTAGGAATCATATCAACGGAGTCAAATGATGGATTGGAACTAGGTGCAACAGATTGCACCAATTAAGTATATTGTGCAACAAACCTAAGTAGTACTCCCTCCGCCCCATAATATAAGAGCTTTTTTGGCATTACACTAGTGTCAAAAACACTTCTATATTATGGGACGGAGGGAGTAAGTGTTGTAAGTGCATCTAGTGCCATTCCTAGTTGCTTTTGGAGTATCGGCGACAAACGTGGTTGAGGGACTAATGTGTTTGTGAGAATTACAGAACAACACATGTAGTAGTCCCTCATTGATTCGGTTTTCCTACCAGAGATGCCTCTAAAAATGTGTGAAGACATTGAAGACAACGGTGGTTCGTGAAGACATTCACGATGAAGATTATAACGTATGAAGATATCCACTTGAAGACTATGGAGTGCGAAGACATAGCTGTTTCGTAGTTTCCTTTCTCCTTTATTGAGTCATAGGAACCACCGTATTGTTAAGTGGGCTCCAAGTGAACAAAGTCAAAGTGACTGATGTAGCCCAAGCCAAGCCGTCGCGTGTGTTTGAAATCCGACCGTTGGACACTTGTCGGTTCCTTAGTGACCCAGGGTCATTTCTGGCATATCAGGT
Organism: Triticum aestivum; assembly: GCF_018294505.1. Classification (NCBI taxonomy): domain Eukaryota; kingdom Viridiplantae; phylum Streptophyta; class Magnoliopsida; order Poales; family Poaceae; genus Triticum; species Triticum aestivum. The sequence continues at coordinate 600,657,648 of NC_057810.1, forward strand.
CGGGTTGCCACTTGGCTATAAATAGCTCACCCCCTACACCATAAATTGGTGGCTGCTCAGTGTTAGTGCACGGCTTTTGTCATTTGAGAGCAACCCACTTCCGAAGCATTTGAGAGAGAGATCCTTGCGAGAACAAAGCCCAAAACACCCAGTGCCAAAAAGTGTTAGGCATCACTGAAGTCTTTCTGTCCACGTGATCTGAAGACTTGTTACACTTGAGGACTGTAAATCCTCCAAACGGTTAGGCGTCGTGTTCTAAGCATCCAACAGTCATTGTGGATCGCCGGTGAACGAAGTTTGTGAAGGTTTGGAAGTCTACCTTGAAGACTTACCTGAGTGATAGGGCAAGGACTAAGTGTTCTTAGCTCTAGAGGAATAAGGTGAAGACACTGTCTTGTGAGTTCAACCTCAGCCTCCCAAACCAGACGTACAATTGTCATAGCAACTAGAACTGGTCTACCAAATCCTTGTCTTCACCAAGCAACTAGTTATATCCCCTACTCTCCTTACTTTTCAGTTTGTCTTCGTGAAGTCATTGCTTGCCTGCTTGATTCATTTGACTTCACTGTGTGAAGACTTATATCTGTTTGGCTTCATACTGTCTTCCATACTGATCCTGTCTACCTAGTTGCTGATAGTCTTTGTGCTTTTTCTGTACTGCTTGCTTGACTATTGCTAGCCTAGTGTAGTTTACATTCCGCTGCATATCATATAGGTTCAATTTACTTGTTTGTCTTCAAAGCCATCGTGTTTTGAATACTTCCATAAAAATCGCATATTCACCCCCCCTCTAGTCGATAACTAGTGCTTACAATTGGTATCGAGCAAGGTACTCCCTTGTTTTGTGTGATTCGGTTTAACCACCTGGAGTTTTAGCTATGTCGACTTCAGGGATAATCAAGGTCTCCGCTGCGTGCCCCATCTTCGATGGCACTAATTACACCTACTAGAAGAATAAGATGCGCATGTATCTTGAGGCCATTGATGTCGACCTCTGGTATGTCGTCAAGACAGGCGTTCCCAAAGTCAGTGAAGATGTCACCGCTGCTGATGTCAAGAGGTTCGCGTAACTAGACTCAACCGCCAAGAACATCATATGTGGTCATCTGACCAAAGGGCAATACGGCCGTGTGAGTGCACTGGAAACTGCGAAGCTAGTCTGGGACTGGCTGTCCAAGGTCAACGAGGGAGTCTCAACTCAGAGAGACTCAAGGATTGATGTTCTTCGCAATCTCTTCAACCGCTTCAAGAGGAATGAAAATGAGAATTTCTAGCTCACGTTCAATCGCCTCACTGATATCACTAATGAGCTTCGTGCTCTTGATGCCACTGAGATCACCAAGCATGAGATCGTGAAGAAGCTCCTGAGATCACTTGACAGCTCTTTGATACCTTAGCCCTGATGATACAAGAACGTCTTGACTTCAAAGATCTCGATCCGTCTGATATACTTGAGAGGCTCACCACACATGAGTTCAAGCTATCTAAGAAGCGTGATATCTATGGCCCCAACTATGGCCAATCACGTTCCTTGAAGGCAAAAGTTGTTCCTCATCTAAAGAAGAATCTGACTGCAGTTCTGGTGATCCTGAAGATATTGGCAAAGAGCTTGCAATGCTTATGAGGAAGTTTTAGAAGTTTCTAAGAAGAACCGCTTCAGAAAATCTTCAAGATCTAGCTCAAGAAATGATGAGGCTTCATCTCGTGAATACAAGAAGAGAACATGCCACAAATGCAAGAAGACAGGGCACTACATCTCTGAGAGTCCTCAGTGGGATAAGGAATCAAAGAAGAAGAAGAAGAAGAAGAAGAAGAAGAAGAAGAAGAGGAGCAAGGAATATGATTCTGATGACAAGAAGAAGAAGGAATCGTCAAAATCTTCTTCAAAGTCTTCGTCCAAGTCTTCATCTCACAACAAGACCTCATCAAGCAAGGCTCATGCATTTATTGGCAAGGAGATGTATTTAGAGGAGGAGTCTTCTTCTGAGGAGGCGGAGGTGGAGTCTCAGGAGGAGTCTGATTCAGGCGTGGCAAGCCTGGCTCTGGCTTCAGCTTTCGTTGCCAAGTCCAACTTCAACACTGAAGATAATGGTCACGACGCTGAAGCTGAAGCAGATGATGAGGACGACTCTGCTCCAACCTACTCTTCATGGCACGTGGTGCCAAGGTAAACTCACGTGATGCCTACTTCCAAACCTCTAGTGAAGATGACTCTGAATGTGAATCCAAACCCAGCTATAAGACACTTGCTAAAATTGCAACTGAACAACAAAATGCTATGGAACATACTCAAAAGTTGCTAGACAAAAGCGATGACATGTTGGACGTGGAAATGAATTGAACTCAGTCCTTAATCGAATATATTAAAAATCTTCGTGTTAAGTATGAGGAACTTGAAAGTCGTCATGAAACTCTCTCAGCCTCTCATGAGAAGCTTTCCTAGGGTTATCTTCAAAGGAAGCAAAAACTTGAGAAACTAAGAGTGTCTCATGAAGATCTTCAAAAAGAGACCGATTCACTACTCGCCCAATAGATCAGTTCAGCTCAGGAAGAATTTGTTCCACCATGTTTGAAATCTCTTGAACGTGACAATGTTGTCTCTGTTGCCGGATGTTCTACTGCCTTTGATGTTGCAATATCTTCAACTGCTGATGTGGTAACTAACCCCTCTACCGAGGATGCCACTACTATTGCTGATGAGAATGCTAGGTTGAAGACATTGCTTGAGACAGGCATGTACAAAAGCCTCAAAGGGCATCATACTTTGTGCGATGTCCTCAAGAAACATATTCTAAACTGAAACCCTAGGAAAGAGGGTGTTGGGTTTGAGAGGAAAATGAATGTTGATGGTTCTTACTGGATGCCTGAGCAGTACCCCAAAACTACCTGGGTTGTTGCTAAGGATCCTTCAGTGGACCCATTTACTTTATCCGGCTTCACTTGTGCCAACCCAATTGTCATTGATGAATCCTTTGATGCCAATTATAAACTATTCAAGAATCAGAATGGTGAAGTGTTTGTCAGGTACATTGGTACTAACTGTTGGAATGGGTCACCCTTGAAGAAGATCTGGGTGCCCAAAAGTTGTATTGAGAAGCTTCCCGTGAATTTCATCATGACACCACCTGGGAAGAAGAAAAACCCCAGACCAAGGGCATCATATGGCTTAAAGGCTTCATACAAACAAAGGATCACTCATGGTCACCCTAATGCTAATGTTTTGCAGGAGAACCATTACGAGACTCATAAATATGAGCGTGTTTCCTCTAACCGCTATGTTCACAAAACTAAGAACCTTTCTGCATATTCATATGAGTACTATTCTCCCCCTACGAACCTATTTGCTAGGGCTCCCAAGCCAAAGTTCTCAGATGTTGCACTTATAATTATTGCTTCTAAGCCACCCCTGAAGATGTGCGTGGTTAAGAAGAATTAACTTCTATTCCAGGGAAAGGTCTCCAGCCAGAAATCAAAGACTTCTGACGCCAATGTTGGGGACCTAAAACATCTTGTCAGACACAAGATAAAATTCCCAAATGGTCTTACCATGTAATTCATCCCAGGGTTTCTTGACGAGCATCCTATCATGCCCAGCCAGAATCTCAACTTTGATAATATGCTTGTTCGCTACATGTTTCTGCTTCACAATACTCTTAGTGAAGCCTATCTCGCTAACTGCACTGTAGGGTACAACTCCAAAAGCCACTGAATGGATCATGGACAGCGGCTGCACCAACCACATGAATGGTGATCAAAGGTCTTCTCATGGATTCAACCCTACGTCCATCTACTAAAAGTCACATCACATTCGCTGACACTGGTAAAAGCAAGGTATTGGGTCTTGGTAGAGTTCCTGTCTCAAAGGATTAGCACATGGATAAAGTGATGCTTGTTGAATCCCTTAGATACAACTTAATGTTTGTGTCAATGATGTGCGGTCTGAATATGATTGTGATATTTGGAAATATCGTTGTCTTGTGCTAATGGAATCTGACAAATCTCTAGTCTTTGAAGGCTATCGAAGAGGTGATCTATATATGGTAGATCTCTTAGTAGAACCACAACTCATCGTATGTCTTCTAGCAAAGGCTTCAGAGTGCTGGCTATGCCATCGTCGGCTAGGACATGCGGGCATGAGAAACTTGTACACTCTCGCGAAGAAGAAGCACATCATTGGCATCGAGGGTGTTAAGTTCAAGAAGGATCATCTATGTGGTACTTGTGAAGCTAGGAAGATGACTGTAAGTGCATCTAGTGCCACCCCTAGTTGGTTTGGAGTATTGATGACAAACGTAGTTGAGGGACTAATGTGTTTGTGAGAATTACAGGATAACACAGGTAGTAATCCCTCATTGATTCGGTTTACCTACCAAAGATGACCCCTAAAAATGTGTGAAGACATTGAAGACAATGGTGGTTCGTGAAGACATTCACGATGAAGATTATGACATGTGAAGACATTCACTTGAAGACTATGGAGTGTGAAGACATAGTTGTTTCGTAGTTTCCTTTCTTCTTTATTGAGTCATAGGAACCACTATGCTATTAAGTGGGGTCCAAGTGAACAAAGTCGAAGTGACTGCTGTGATGCTCAACCAAATCCTATGTCTTCGAGCGAAGACAATGAGAGTAAACCTTATCCAGAGCTGGATAAGTTAGCTTTGCTTGTAGCCCAAGCCAAGCTGTCGTGTGTGTTTGAAATCCGACCATTGGACATGTGTTGGTTCCTCAGTGACCCAGGGTCATTTCGGACATATCAGGTCGGGTTACCACTTGGCTATAAATAGCCTACCCCCTACACCATAAATTAGTGGCTGCTTAGAGTTAGTGCATGGCTTTTGTCGTTTGAGAGCAACACACCTTCAAAGCATTTGAGAGAGAGATCCTTGCGAGGACAAAGCCCAAAACACCCAGAGCCAAAGAGTGTTAGGCATCACTGAATTTTTTCTGCCCGCATGATCTGAAGGCTTGTTACACTTGAGGATTGTGAATCCTCCAGCCGGTTAGGCGTCGCGTTCTGAGCATCCAAGAGTCATTGTGGATTGCCTGTGAACAAAGTGTGTGAAGGTTTGGAAGTCTACCTTGAAGACTTATCAGAGTGATTGGGTGAGGACTGGGTGTCCTTAGCTCAAGGGAAATAAGGTGAAGACATGGTCTTCTGAGTGTAATCTCAGCCTCCTTAACCAGACGTAAAGTTGTCACAGCAACTGGAACTGGTATACCAAATCCTTGTCTTCAGCAAGCAACTGGTTCTATCCCCTACTCTCATCACTCTTCAGTTTGTCTTCGTGAAGTCATTTCTTGCCTACCTGATTCATTTGACTTCACTGTGTGAAGACTTATATTTGTTTGGCTTCGTACTTTCTTCCATAATGATCCTGTCTACCTAGCTGTAGTTAGTCTTCGAGCTTTCACTGTATTGTGTGCTTGACTAATGCTTGCCTAGTGTAGTTTTAATTCTGCTGCTTACTATATAGGTTCAATTTACTTGTTTGTCTTCAAAGCCACCGTGTATTGAAGACTCATAAAAATCACCAATTCACCCCCCTCTAGTCGATAACTAGCACTTTCAGTTGGTATCAGAGCAAGGTACTCCCTTGTTCTGTGTGATTCGGTTTAACCACCTGGAGTTTTAGCTATGTCAACTGCACGGATAATCAAGGTCTCTGCTGTGTGCCCTATCTTCAGTGGCATTGACTACCCCTACTGGAAGAATAGGATGCGCATGCATCTTGAAGCCATTGATGTTGATCTCTGGTATGTCGTCAGGACTGGCGTTCCCAAAGTCAGTGAAGGTGTCGCCGCTGCTGATGTCAAGAGATTTGCGCAATTGGACTCAACCGCCAAGAACATCATCTGTGGTCATCTGACCAAAGGGCAGTATGGCTGTGTGAGTGCACTGGAAACTGCAAAGCTGGTCTGGAACTGGCTGTCCAAGGTCAACGAAGGCATCTCAACTCAGAGAGACTCAAGAATTGATGTTCTTCGCAATCTCTTCAACAGCTTCAAGAGAAATGGCAATGAGAATGTCCAGCTCACGTTCGATCACTTGATTGATATCACCAATGAGCTTCTTGCTCTCGGCGCCACTGAGATCACCAAGCATGGGATCATGAAGAAGCTTATGAGATCACTCGACAGCTTGTTTGACACCTTAGCCCTGGTGATACAAGAATGTCCTGACTTCAAAGATCTCGATCAGTCTGATATACTTGAGAGGCTCACCACACATGAGTTCCATCTATTTGAGAAGTGTGATATCTATGGTCCCAACTATGGCCGAACCCGTGCCCTAAAGGAAAAAAGTTGTTTCCTCATCTGAAGAAGAATCTGAGTGTAGCTCTGGTGATCCTGAAGAGCTTGGCAAAGAGCTTGCTATGCTGGAGATCTAAAACATCTTGTGGGACACAAGATAAAATGCCCCAATAGTCTTACCATGTATTTCGTCCCAGGGTTCCTTGACGAGCATCCTATCATGCCTAACCAGAATCTAAACTTTGATAATATGTTTGTTCGCTGCATGTTTTTGCTTCACAATACTCTTGGTGAAGCTTATCCCGCTAACTGCACTATAGGGTACAACTCCGAAAGCCACTGAATGGATCATGGACAGCGGCTGCACCAACCACATGACTAGTGATCGAAGTCTTCTTATGGGTTCAACCCTACGTCCATCTACTAAGAGCCACATCACATTCGCTGACACTGGTAAAAGCAAGGTATTGGGTCTTGGTAGAGTTGCTATCTCAAAGGATGAGCACATGGACAAAGTGATACTTGTTGAATCCCTTGGATACAACTTAATGTCTGTGTCAATGCTCTGTGATCTGAACATGATTGTGATATTCGGAAAATATCGTTGTCTTGTGCTTATGGAATCTGACAAATCTCTAGTCTTCGAAGTCTATCGAAGAGGTGATCAGTATATGGTAGATTTCTCAGCATGACCACAACTTGTCATATGTCTTCTAACAAAGGCTTCAGAATGCTAGCTATGGCATCAACGACTTGGACATGCGGGCATGAGGAACCTGTACACTCTCGCGAAGAAGAAGCACATCATTGGCATCGAGGGCGTCAAGTTCAAGAAGGATCATCTATCTTGTGCCTGTGAAGCTGGGAAGATGACTAGAGCCAAGCATCTCTCTAAGACAATCATGACTACCTCACATCCATACGAGCTGCTTCACATTGAATTATTTGGCCCTACTCACTACTCTACCCTTACTACCACTGCACATCTGTATGACTTCGTTATTGTTGATGATTACTCGAGATACACCTGGGTACACATAATTCTCTATAATACTAATGTGCAGGATGTCTTCAAACGCTTCGCAAATCGGGCCATGACGAATTATGGTATCAAGATCAAGCACATCCGGAGTGACAATGGCACCGAGTTCAAGAATGTTGGCCTCGACATTTATCTTGATACTTTGGGCATCACACATGAGTTCTCTGCTCCTTACACACCTCAGCGGAATGGCGTCATGGAGCGCAAGAACAGAACTCTCATTGAGATGACACAGACGATGCTCGATGAATACAAGACTCCAAGAAAATTCTAGCCCGAAGCCATTGGTACTGCATGCCACATCATCAACAGAGTATATCTTCATAAGTTCTTCAAGAAAACATCTTATGAACTTCCTACTGTTAAGAAGCCAAACGTAAGTTACTTCAAAGTCTTTGGTGCTAGGTGCTGGATCAAGGATCCACATCTCATGTCTAAATTTGCATTGAAAGCACATGAAGGTCTTATGCTTGGTTATGGAAAGGACTCACACACCTACAGAGTCTTCAACCTCTTTCACTACAAAGTGGTTGAAACTGTAGATCTGTGGTTTGATGAAACTTATGGCTCGCAAAGAGAGTACCTGCCAAATGTGCTAGATGAAGCTACACCAGGTGAAGCTATCAGGCTGATGGGTACTGGAGAAATCATACCCAATGAGGAACAGGCTGAGGATGAGATCATCATTTTTGCACCTAATCAATATGAAGACAGTGCTCAGTCTGAAGCCAACGCTGAAGATGAAGACAATAATCAGTCTGATCAAGATCTTTGTCCAGCTCATCCTTGAGTCGCCAATGAAGTCCAGATTGAGAAGATTATTGATAGCATCAATCCTCATGGTCCTCTCACTCGAGAGCTACACAATTAGCAAACTTATGCGATCACTTTGCTTTTGTCTCTATATCTGAACCCAAGAAAGTCGAAGAAGCCTTCATGGAACCGGAATGGATTCAAGCTATGAAGAAGAGCTTCAACAGTTTGAGTTGAATAATGTCTGGGAGCTTGTCAAACGTTCTGATCCTTGCAAGCACAACATCATTGGCACAAAATGGATCTATCGCAACAAGCAAGACGAACTTGGACAAGTTGTCAGAAACAAGGCTTGCCTCGTCGCTCAAGGTTACACACAAGTGGAAGGAATCGACTTTGATGAAACCTTTGCTCATGTGGCTAGGCTTGAAGCCATTCGCATACTGCTGGCCTATGCTGAACATCACAATATTCTTCTGTACCAAATGGATGTGAAGAGTGCCTTTCTCAACGGCAAAATCAAAGAAGTGTATGTCGCTCAACCTCCTGGTTTTGAAGATCCAAAGCATCTTGATATGGTGTACAAGCTCAACAAGGCACTATATGGCCTCAAACAAGCACCTCACGCTTGGTATGACACACTCAAAGAATTCCTAAAGAGCAAAGGCTTCAAACCTGGTTCTCTAGATCCCACTCTCTTCACAAAGACATATGATGGTGAACAGTCTGCGTGCCAAATATATGTGGATGACATCATCTTCGGCTGCATAGATAAGAGATACAGTGATGAGTTTGGATACATGATGCAAGAGCAATATCAGATGTCCATGATGGGAGAGCTTAAGTTCTTCCTTGGTCTTCAAATCCGTCAACAGCGTAATGGCATCTTCATATCACAAGAAAAATACCTCAAAGATTGCCTGAAAAAGTTTGGAATGCAAGACTGCAAAGGGTACAGGACACCAATACCAACCAATTGTCATATTGGCCCCGACGACAAGGGTAAAGAGTTCGATCAAAAGGTATACCGCTCCATGATTGGTTCTTTACATTACTTATGTACATCTAGGCCTGATATTATGCTTAGCGTTTGCATGTGTGCCCGATTCCAAGCGGCACCAAAGGAATCACATCACCTTGTTGTGAAGCGAATTCTAACATATTTGGCTCACACCCTAACACTAGGATTATGGTATCCAAAGGGCTCATTGTCAGTGTCAAAAACGGCGGATCTCGGGTAGGGGGTCCCGAACTGTGCGTCTAAGGCTAATGGTAACAGGAGGCAGGGACACGGTGTTTTACCCAGGTTCGGGCCCTCTCGATGGAGGTAATACCCTACTTCCTGCTTGATTGTTCTTGATGATATGAGTGTTACAAGAGTTGATCTACCACGAGATCATAGAGACTAAACCCTAAGAGCTAGCATATGATGATTATGATTATTTCCCTCCTACGGACCAAACCCTCCGGTTTATATAGACACTAGAGGAGGCTAGGGTTACCCAGAGTCGGTTACAGAGAAGGAGATATAACATCCGAATCGCCAAGCTTGCCTTCCACGCAAAGGAGAGTCCCATCCGGACACGGGATGAAGTCTTGAGTCTTGTATCTTCGTAGTCCAACAGTCCGGCCGTCCGGATACCCCCTTATCCAGGACTCCCTTAATAGCCCCTGAACCAGGCTTCAATGACGATGAGTCCGGCGCGCAGATTGTCTTCGGCATTGCAAGGCGGGTTCCATCTCCGAATACTCCATAGAAGATTTCGAACACAAGGATCGTGTCCGGCTCTACAAAATAAATTCCACATACCACCGTAGAGAGCGTAATATACCACAAATCCAATCTGTTGACAGCTTTTCCTAGCGTGACACCGTGCTGTAGCTCGGTTACTACAAACCATTTTTCCCAGCCTGCCACTACACGTGTTGCGAGGTGGTTTTATTGGCATGTCTTTTCGAAGCAGAGATCGTGTTCCTCTTATCGCGGGATTCTCATCAATACGTGTGTGGGTAACCCAACTGCTCCTGTTGGTACGACTCCTCAATTTTAGGCAAGTCCCAAACGGTCACACCGAGGACGCTTGGTATTCACCCCCTTTAAAGAGGGGCCGAGGCCTATCCCTCTTTCTTACCACGCTTGCGCCTTTTCGCATCTCGAGTTCCAACACCCGAAGCTCAAGCTTAGGCACTTCGGATCTTCAATCATGTCCGGATCCAACCTTCAAGGCCGGTGGATGGCCTCCTCTGTCATAGAGGAGGACATTGCGAAGCTTAGGGAGGCCAGATATCTGACCGCCGACATCAAGCACAGGCTTCCTGCTCCAGGGCTGGTCATCCCCACTCCCGAGCCCAACGAAAGCGTCGTATTTGTTCCTCACTTCCTCCGAGGCTTAGGCTTCACCCTCGATCCCTTCGTGAGAGGGCTCATGTTTTATTACGGGCTAGATTTCCATGATTTAGCTCCGGACTCCATCCTTCACATCTCGTCGTTTATCGTTGTGTGCAAAGCTTTCCTCCACATCACCCTGCACTTCGGCTTATGGCTCAAGACCTTCAATGTAAAGCCAAAGGTGATCGAGGGGCGACACGCGGAGTGCGGAGCAGAAACGCCAATGCCCCATGGCCAGAGGGCTTCTTCCTGGAGGTGTCCGATCTAAGGCAGCGGAGGTGGTTCTACGTCACGGCCCCTAGAGGCACAAAGTGGGCGGCTGCCGCTGCCTTCTGCTCGGGCCCTCCGCCTCAACTGGCATCACGGGACAACATGGGACTGGACTGGGGGCCTGCTAATGACGTATCAACATTGCAGAGCTACATTCGGGAGCTCGTTGAGAGGGACATCGGTCTTGTCAGCATAATTTGGGTAATGCTAGTCTGACAGATCTTACCATGCAAGCACCGGCCTCTCCGGATGTGGGAGTTCAACCCAGAAGGTCCACGGACTATTCAACACTTCTTCGGCATGATGCTCGAAGGGATGTATAGGTTATTCTTCGAACCACAAGTGAAGTGTCCGGACTCCACCGAGGATGCGGGCCTGAGCTGCAACCGCCCAGATACCCAAGTAAGTAACCCTGAAACCGAACACTTCGTTTATATTTATCACAACATTATTCTAAAATCCGTTCGCGGCCAGGATTGGCTCAGCAAGGCAGAGAGAATCAGGTGTCTGGCACCACTTCCCGAAGGCTCGCCTAGTCCTGCAATAGCCAGGATGCTTAGACGTGCGCTAAGTCAAGTGCCCTCGGGGAAATACCAAGGGAAGAACAGAGAAGCAGAGCTTCACACATTGCACATCCAAACCGGGGGAATTACTGTCTCCACGAAGGAGGATAGTCGGGGAGGGGAATCTAATGTTGCCTCCCCCCGCGGGAAGAAGAGGGCCGCCTCCGAAGACTTAGAAGCGGAGGTGCCTAGACAAGGGAAGAAAACTTCACCAGGGGGGCCTGCCCCGGAGGGCGTCCTCACCGCGCCATGCCCGCAAACGGGCCAGCCCTCCACTGAGCTGTAAGTTAATCGTAAATACAAAGATACTGCTTCCTCCTCTGAGAACAATAACCAGGATACATTCTTTGCAGTCCAGCTAGTATCTCTTCTCGTCACAGTTCGTCTTCGGGGGATCTTCTTCCGGAGATGATGGAGAGTGAAACCCCACCTGCCTCTCCGCTCCATGGGACGGGCAACCCTGAGGTGTCTTCACGGAGGAGTCCAGATTCACTAAGGCCAGAAGCTAATACTTTGTCCGCCCAGAGCCCGGAGTGTTCGGCTCCCGCAGGGGGTAATAGGAAGGGCCCAGGACAGTTCGGCGCCCAGCCGGACACACTGACGGGCCTTCTCGAGCAAGCTGCTTTATCGGAGGATCACGGTACATTGATGGGTACGGTTGTTGAGAAGATTTCATCTTCCACAAGCGGGTTGAATGAAGCTTTTGTGAGCCTGCTCAAAGGCTTTGAGGTACGTAATGAAATATGTGATTTTTCGGTTGTACTGCATGCGCTAGGTGTGCTCCGTATAGATAGTAGCCCCTGAGACTCTGGTTGCCAGCCCTAGGTGGCAAACGGAGGATCACACTTTTAAGTAATGATCGTACTGCATTCATGCGCAGGTGGCTAAGGGGCCGGCGATAGACCGGACCGCTAAATTCGCCGAACTGAGGCGACAAATTGATGTGGTGAACACCGACATCACGCTTGTAAACGAGCGGCTTGACGAGTCACAGAGTATGTGATCTTTTTTCCTTAATTATTTTAGGAAATATTAAGGGGAGCATAATGTTAATGTGATATGCTTTGGCTGCAGGTGGAACTGCTGCCCTGGAGGCCCCGAGGGCGGAACTTGCCCTAGCCAAGGAACAAGCCCGGGCTAGCAATGCGGCTTCCCCAAAGGCGGCCGAAAATTTGAGAGCCAAATAGGCTACTCATCGCCGAAGCGAAGATAAAATAGCCGAGATGGTTGTGGATCTGAAGAATGTCGCCAGCCGGTATGAGCTCCTTGAGAAGGAGAATCAGGCAAATTTTGCTGAACTGAAGAAGGCCCTTGATGCGGCCAAGATGACGCACTCTAAAATTAGAGACGCGCGGGATGAGCTTCGACAGGCCGGAGAAATCGCGGCTGGAAGCCCCTATTTGTTGCGGATGAAGTTCTTGGATCTGAAGTACGCTCCTCTGGATCGGCTTTGGAGCGCTGCAGATGCGTATGCAGACCTGGCAAAAAGTACGACTGATGCGACCAAGTTATTCAAGGATCATAAAGATAATGAAATAGAAAGGCTGTTCTGGTCGCAATTTAGTGCTCCAACGCGCTCGTTGCCATTGAGTGAGAGGATGGCTGCTATGGCCGAGCTCCATAGGTTATCCGGTCTTGCAATGAGGTCTGCAATAGACCATCTATGGCCGAAGGGACCAAGGCCGGACAGTTATTTTGGTTTAGTGCAACAATTATTTGGCGCCGCATCGTGAATCGATGCCATGAAGAGGTCGGCGTGCATAGAGGGTGCGCGGATGGCTCTTGCCCGTGTTAAGACATATTGGGCGGATATGGAAGCCACTGGCGTTGCAACCCAGAGTCCGGCAGGAAGCCAGGACCAAGTCGAGCACTATTTTGAGCAGGTCACAGAAGGTGCCCGTTTAATAGAGGCTCAGTGCTCGAAGAATGTCATGTTCGAGTGACAAGTCGTTCAATTGTAAAAACAATTCTATTTTGATTATAAAGGTTATGTTTATACTTTCGCCCGAAAGTTTTATAGTGCCTCCTGTGGGGCCGTTTTTCAGTATGTACATATCCTGAAAGTTAGCAGTCGTTGGCTTCAGCCCCCACGCATATAATGCAGGGGTGTTTGCAAAAAAGTGTGTAATCACACTTGATCCAACGTCTTGGTCCATTAGGGAGGTGATCACAAGTCGAACTAGGCAACTGGACTATATAGTTTTAACACTTTCACTTAGCCATAGGAGTTTGATGGTGGGGCTACTATATAGCCCCTGGTACCTTCGCGTGCATCCGGATACGGGCGCGTATGTACATGACCGTGAAATGGTCCTTCGTTAATGCGGAGGGATCCCGAAGATTCCAATTAGTCCTTGAGTGGTTGACCAGTCTCTCGCTATATCATGACAGTCAGTTTTCGGCTTTCTCTACTGAGGTGCTCATCTGGAGTAACCAGGGCACAATCGCAGTAGTTCTCCTTTGGCCGCCTTAGCCGATATAACGGAACATAAGGCAGCAAACCCAGGAGCCGGGCAAACCCAACATTTGACCAAAGACATGATTCGGAGCTGATGCATATAAGGCCAAGCTCGTGACGCCGAACACTCCCAAAGGTATTCGAACTTTATAACATATACTGGGCTGGGTAGCACCCTTGATTATGAACCCTGTATTTCCAGGTGCGTGCATTAACCGTTCGTGGTGAAATGCCAATAACGCCAGTATCCCCTGTGGGTGTATTGAATACCCGTGGGATGTCAAGCAACAAGAGACAGTAAAAAAGGTTTACATAGGGGCTTAATCTAAAGAGAAACCTTTGAGCGGGGCCCTGCTGCATGTCTGCGCCTTTGTCTCCGTTGTGCCGTGTCCTGGAAGGGTGTCGCACGAATGGTGCCTGTAAAGAGGAAAACTTTGCGTAAAAGAGTATGGCGTAGGCTTGCGAAAAACTTGGTTTATCCTCAATGGATAGTAGGAATGTGAAACATTGGCATGTTTAGTAAGGTCCAGCCGAAATGTTGGCTTTATTACATTTTTGCAGCCCTTGGTTCCATCTAGGGGGGGGATATGTATAGCACCCAGCTCAGGTGTATCTGGGCTGTTACCGACGGTGGTGCGCCGGACTCGTCTAACCGTGTCCGGGGTCTTAACGACCGATCATGCAATCTGATAGGAGAGGCCGCTTAGTATCCGGCTGCTAGAGCCGCCACATACTCTTCCGCACGCAGGGAACGCTCTGTGTTTCCGCTAACAGTGATGACGCCACGTGGACCGGGCATCTTGAGTTTAAGGTAGGCGTAGTGCGGTACTGCGTTGAAGCAAGTGAAGGCCATTCTTCCGAGTAGTGCATGATAACCGCTTCGGAAGGGAGCGATGTTGAAGAGTAATTCTTCGCTTCTGAAGTTGTCGGGAGAACCGAACGTCACTTCTAATACGAGGGAGCCCTTGCAGCGGGCCTCAACGCCTGGTATCACTCCTTTAAAGGTGGTGTTACTTTGGCTGATTCTGGATGGGTCTATCCCCATCTTGCAGACAGTGTCCTGATATATCAGATTAAGACTATTGCCGCCGTCCATGAGGACGCGAGTAAGGTGGTATCCGTCGATTATTGGGTCGAGCACCAAGGCAGCTGATCCTCCATGCCGGATACTAGTCGGGTGGTCCCTGTGACCAAAGGTGATCGGGCGGGCCGACCAGGGGTTGAATTTGGGGGCGACGGATTCTATAGTGTATACATCTTTGAGCGCGCATTTGCGCCTTCTCTTTGGTATGTGAGTCGCGTAGATCATGTTTACTATTTTGACTTCTGGTGAGAATTTTTTCTGTCCCCCAGTGTTTGGCTGGCGAGGCTCATCCTTGTCTTCACTTGGTGTTTCTCTTCCCTTGTGTTCAACATTTAGTTTGCTGGCCTGCTTGAAGACCCAGCATTCCATGTGAGTGTGATTCGCGGGTTTTTCGGGTGTGCCATGAATTTGGCACAATCTGTCCAGGACTTTGTTCAAGCCGGACAATCCTTCTTTGCTGCCTTTAAATGGCTTCTTTTGCTGACCGGGTCGAGAGCCCCTGAATCCGGTGTTGACCGCCGTGTTGTCCGGACTGTCTTCCTTGTTTCGACACTTGTTTTTATTGCGTCGTGGCTTCCCTTTGCCATCCCTAATTTTGAAAGTGCCCGGGTCACTGGTGCCTCTATGGGCCAACCAGCAGTCCTCACCCGCGCAGAAGCGGGCCATAAGGCTTGTTAAGGCCGCCATTTTCCTCGGCTTTTCTTGGCCGAGGTGTCTGGCGAGCCACTCATCTCGGATACTGTGCTTGAAGGCCGCTAGGGCTTCGGCATCCGGACAATCGACAATTTGATTCTTCTTGGTGAGAAATATGTTCCAAAGCTTACGGGCTGACTATTCGGGCTGTTGTATAATGTGACTTAAATCATCTACGTCTGGAGGTCGGACATAGGTCCCTTGAAAATTGGCCCAGAAAGCGCCCTCAAGTTCCTCCCAACTTCCGATTGAATTTTCGGGGAGGCTTTTCAACCAGTGCCGAGCTGGTCCTTTCAGCTTGAGGGGTAGATATTTGATGCCGTGGAGGTCATCCCCACGAGCCATGTGGATATGAAGGATAAAATCCTCAATCTAGAACCCAGGGTCCGTCGTTCCGTTGTATGCCTCTATGTTCACGGGTTTGAATCCCTGTGGAAATTCGTGATCCAGTACCTCATCGGTGAAGCACAGAGGGTGCACCGCCCCTCTGTATCTGGACATGTCGTGGCATGCTGTCGACTGGTGTTGTGTTCGGCGTTGATTCCGAACTGGTATGCGGTCAATGTGATCGTCTCGGTGACCATCATCCCGAGCCAGGGCATATCCTCTAGATCCATAGATGGACCTGGTCGCGCCGACCTTTTTTTTAGGAGCTCATGTAAATCGTGTGCGTCGTCAGTAGTTGCTCTATCGCGGTCACGAAGTATTTGGTCCAGCCGATTGGCCGTATTGTTCTTCAGCGGAATGGGCTCTACGGCTTCCTCGTCGAATTTGGGCAGCAACTTACGCTTTGGGTAGTTCTTTGTACAGCGATCGTCGCCGTATTTTTCTTTGCTGTCTAGCACATTTTTCCACCTGCGGTTGAGCATAGCCTGCATGGCCTTAAGCCTTTGCTTCTGCTTCTTTAGGCTCCTCGCCGTGGCCATCAGCCTTCTGCGGAGGTTATCTTGTTCCAAGCATTTTTTCAGGATGATGAATGCATCATCGTCCGGACTATCCTCCTCTCCAGAGGCGGGTTGGTGGGTTCGACCCTCAGGAACGCTGTGATTAGGCGTCTGATCTGGGCTGTGTTTGGTGTGACCTGGCCCATCCTGCTCCATCGCTGGGTCCATATGGTCATTGTTACCTTCGGAGCCGACCGGGGTGTCGATTTTCCTGTCGCTATTATCACTATTTTTACTGTGACTGGACTTGGAGCGACGCCGGCGCCGTTGTTTTGGCTTTTATCCGAGGGGTTTATCCTTCGTTGTGTCCTTTTTGTCATAGCTTTTCTCCTTGGGCACGTCCACCATGTATATATCATATGATGAGGTGGCAGTCCAGCGCCCCGTGGGCGGTGGTTCCAGATCGTCCCTTGCATCAGCGTCCATACCGTCGATGTCTTCGGAGTCGAAGTCAAGCGTGTTTGTTAGATCATCGACAGTGGCTATTAAATGGGTGGTGGGTGGGTGGCGATTTTCTTCGTTGTCCGAAGCCCCCTCGAGCCGGATATAGTTCGGCCAAGAGTCTTCTGACAAGGACAGAGACCTTAATGAGTTCAGCACATCTCCCAAGGGTGAGTGGTGAAAAATATCCGCGGCGGTGAACTCCATGACGGGTGCCCAATCTGATTCGATGGGCACGGAGGCACGCAGTTCGGATCCTGCAACCAGGGAAGAGTAAGGGGGTCCGATGGCGCTACTCTCATAGGAGGTGGGATCAGTGTTTGGCTCCAACGCCGATGAGTATGCGGCCTCCATGGCGGGCTCCATCCACCCGTCCTCGAAAGGCACGATTTGCCCCGGATTGATTCCTGGTGCCAACGCGGGTGCGATTTCCCGAATACTGTCTATCGGGGATATACCCCGCGGTATAACCCGGCCGGATGGATGACCCGGCTAGGACTTGGCGTTTCACTGGTAACCCACCAGAGGTTTGGTGACTTACGAGTCTGGAGGCTCACATGTCTGACGACTCACGAGCCTGGCGACTCACGGATGGCCCCGAGGCGGGTCAAATGGACGACAAGGCCCAAGGCCCAGTAGAAAGGTTCATGCGATGGTGGGCCGACTTAAGAAGAAAGGTGTGAGGAATATTTCCCTTACAAGGAATCAAGACCCGGACTTGTATCCAGCTTGTAGTAGAAGATAGGCTAGTCCTAGTCCTACTAGGACTCCACATATAACCCGCCCCTCTAACTTATATAAGGAGGGGCAGGGCACCCCAAGAGGGAGAAGCAAGAAACAATCTCTAGGGCTAGACACAAAGAGCCGGCTTACCGACGACACCCTCATGATCGTAATGAGACCTAGCCACAAACAGCATGTAGGGTTATTACCGGATGATGTTTCCCGGGACCCGAAGCTGTCTAAATCCTCGTCTTGTGTGATGATCCGCCCCGCGTATCTCGTCTCGACCAACCCCTCTCAAGCTACCACATAGATGCGCTGGCCTCACGACTAAGTCCTCACACTAGGACATCTGCCGTGACAATTCCATGACAGTTGGCGCCCACCGTGGGGCTCGCGCACGGTGGTGTTGAGTTCTTGGAGGGATCTCCTAGGGATCGAGGGGCTCGTGATTTTTCGGATGAAGAAAAGCTGGCTTGAAAGGATTTGCATCAGTGTCAAGTTCGTCAGTCCAGATTTGAAGATTTGTGAGATAAAAATTCAAGAAAAAGTAGGGTTGCGTCTATGTACCATCGACGTTTTTGTCGTGTTTCACCGGCGTGTAAAATCTTGGGAATCGCCGTCTCAGCCAACATTGGTTCGCCGAGTCCGACGGGAGCGCGTCACCAAAATACATAAAGGCCAAGTCCCGATCAAGACAAGAGCATTGATTAATGATGTCCAAGGATCTCAAGTACTAGTGCATCTTCGGCTATGTTATCTGAAGCCAAAGTCAGCTTTCCCTTTTATAAACCCCACTTGATGTATGCGCGTAAGAAAACTACCAGGAGAACAATTCAGAAATCATGGAAGGAAAGGTCAAACCAATGATGACTCGAAGGAGGATTGAGTCACGGGCACACAACGCCACTGAGCCGTTTTTAACCTCGCGATGGCCGTACCCGCTCTGCTCCGCCTCTACCTCTGCCCGGAACTACCACTCGGGCACCACTGTTCGCCACTGAGCTGTCCCGGCCTTGAGCCGTCTACACGCGCCCTTGCTGCTTTGAGCCGCCGGGGTTATATTAAGTCGCTGTTCTTCCTGAGCCGCCGGAACTATATTGAGTCGCTGGTCTTCCTGAGCCACCTCTGTCGCGATAAACGGATCATCCATCGTCCGAACAAATTAGGTGATATCCATCCAAGTTTGTTTTATTAGCACATGTTGTTTTTGTCAAAGAACAATTTATCTTTGCCTTGGTTTGCAATATTGTTTATGCAGGGCAATTATTTATGACCAAAAGTGATATTATGCTGCGGAGATGGAGGCACGCCAACATCTTTTGGCACAGGTGGTCGTCGTTACTCAACGGACTCCCGCACCGGCTTAACAACGCCGTGGCCATCTCTCGCGACCACACCGGCTTACAACACCGTGGCCGTCTCTCACGACCACGCCGTCTTACAACAAGGAGGACAACTTGCCCGTCCGCACCGGCTTACAACGCCACGTCTGGTTCATCTGTCTATGCCGTCTCTGATGTTACGGTCATCTTTACCGTCCGTCTCTTGTGGCCTGGTCTACATCGACACACCGAGCCGCATTTGTCTGGATGCGCTGTTTATTGAGTATGAGCAAGTCACTGCTTGGGAAACCCGGTTTTCTTCCAACAAATTGGAGGCAAATTATCATATATTATCAGCCACCGTCTGCACTAGATGGCTCAATGGGCAGGCACACAAGTCGCCGCCACTGCGGTTTGGTTAACTTCAAACAACCAGTTGGAAGGAACCATTGGCCGAGTTGCTGACATGGTTCATACGGGATCATTTATAACCCGCTGCAGTCACCTCAACCTTCTATGGATTCACATCGCGTTATCAACGCTAATGATATACACCTTCTGCTATGGTCAAATATGGAGAATCTCAAGCCAACTCTTCGAGTTATCTTGAGACTCGGGGGCTACAATGGTATGGCTCGGCAAAATTAGCCGGTTTCAATGAATTCAAGAACTCCAGGTCATTGAAGGGAAGATAACCCGGCCCTGGAGGCTACTGCTTTATTGGCGAATATTTAAAAGCCGTCAGAAAAATTTCTGGTTCAAAATGAAGATTTCGGTTTAAAATACAGCTCAAGAGACATCTCTCTCCCGCAAAGCTTTGAAGCTCTCAAAACCGGTTCAACATCCGGATCAAGGTAAATTTGTCCCTTACAAAGCTTTGAGGATCTCAATATCCGGTTTAAGAATTTCCGGTTCAAAAAGAATTAATCTCTCGCAAGTTCGAGATCTCAGACAAATTAATGGTTACCAAAGGGAACTTGCTGCCATGATGCACGGTTCGAAACATGGGTATCCTGCCTTACGACTTATCTTATTATGGTCACTTGGGGGCTTCCTGCTCATCGGGCATAGCTATCAGTACCCTCTTGATCGGCACAATGCCAAAACTTATATGGTCACTTGGGGGCTTCCTGGTCAAACATAGGTCGTATTCGAACCAAAGAGAACATAGCTGTCGGTACCCTTTTGATTAGCAAACTGCTGAACCTACTTGGGGGCTTCTTGATCGTATCCGAATCATAGCTCAACCCCTTTGGGAATCGACGTGGATCGTATTCGAATCAGCATCGTTAAACAACTTTTAAGGTCATTTGGGGGCTTCCTGTTCAAACATAGGTCGTATTCGAACCAAAGAGAACATAGCTGTCGATACCCACTTGATCGGCAACGCCAACGCCACTGGGGGCTATATGATCGTATTCGAATCTTAGCTTAACCCCTTTGGAACGGTTTACTGATCATATTCGAACCAGAAGCCTCAAAATTTTTATCTGTTTTATACAGTCACAAGTATTTGAGTTGTCACAAATATCATATGTGCCAGCTCTTACAGACTTGAGTTATCAACTTCACTGTCCGGGTTACATAAGCTGGCGGTATCATTCAAAGGATCATAGGGATCTTGTGATCTACTTGTGTGCAGGATAAGACTACATTTGGGTGGTTACCCGCCCTAGCTTTTGACGTTAAGTCGCGAGGGCATATGTTGTTTAAACTCTTTGCAGGATTTGCAGAAATATGACATATAAATGATTAAGTTCAAGCTCATTACCAAAGTTGATGCTTCAAAATGATTATTCGTTCTGGATTTTTCTCAAAGGCTATAAGCTGCAAGGTTATAAAAATCCCGGCTTACAATGGAGGTGTATTAAATCGCCATCGGCTAAGAGCCGCCGGGTATTTAAACTCTGGATTTACTTATCAACATATGAGGTATTCAAAGTCACTTTGGCGCAATGGCTATTATTTTATTAATAGATATGATTTATTCTACAATGGAAGGAATAGTCCCGAGTCGCTGCAGGCTTACGACCCGGCACTTGGGGGCTACATTATTCAAATTGAGGTTACATCAAATATGCAAGTCTCATGTCACTGCAAGCATGCACCATGACACTTGGGGGCTAATGCAAAGTCATTTTTGTTCACCTCATTGAAGACCCGACTCATCACATCGTAATGAGCCGGCCATTGGGGGCTATCAATTGCTCCTGTCAAAAATTCAAGGTACACAAGCATTAACCCATTATATTGAACGGTTCACTATTCAGTTGGTAGAGTACAAAGCTCTTAACCTTGTGGACGTGGGTTCAAGCCCCATGGTGGAGATTATATTATATGATGTTGTTTTCAATTATATACAAAGTCCCAGCTCAGTATTATCTTACTAAGCCGGCCCTTGGAGGCTACACATTGTTGTTCAAGTTTACATGGTTATATCTACAAAGTCCCTGCTCATTATTGCATAATGACCCGACCCTTGGGGGCTACACTGGTTGAAGTTTTTTATGAGCATAAGGCAATTTCAAGTCCCAGGTTGCTGCAAGCATGACAACCCGACACTTGGGGGCTACATATATGGAGTATTCAGTTTTTACTAGTGACTGAGATGAACATGGATTTCTTCAAAGTGGCAGTAATTATATGGAAACAAGTCTCAAAACATCACTTTGTTCTGTTCAAGACTTGGGGGCTACAGGTAATATGGATATAAGGGAGAAATATCTTCCAATCTTCAGTTTTGAGTAAACAATCATAACCCGGCGTCATCAATAATCATGAACCGGCATTGGCAACAATCATGAACCGGTGTTGGAAACAATCATGACCAGGAATTATCAGTTTTTATAACCCTGTGATTTTGGAAATCAGATATCGGCAAGTTCTATATTTTCAAACCGGCTAAATATCATATGAGTATTTCAAGACCAATATTTCTTAAGCCGGCGCTTTGGAAGCCGACTCAAGTGGATTGTTCTTCAAAATATTTCTCTATGAGACACCAACGTCAATAATTTGAGTATGAAGATGGTTTATTGACCCAGATTTTTTAGGAGGAAATGACAAGGACTTAAGGATGATCAAGTGCGAGCTTACAGGAATATTAACCCGGAGCACAACCTATCAATTTTGTTCTTGTATTTATTTTGCAGCATAAGTTTACCATGGATAAAATCCAAGCTAAACTGGGGGCTAATGTCGGGGATATACCCCGCGGTATGACCTGGCCGGATGGATGACCCGGCTAGGACTTGGCGTTTCACTGGTAACCCGCCGGAGGTTTGGCGACTTACGAGTCTGGCGGCTCACATGTCTGATGACTCATGAGCCTGGCGACTCACGGATGGCCCCGACGGCGGGTTAAACAGACGACAAGGCCCAAGGCCCAGTAGAAAGGTTCATGCGATGGTGGGCCGACTTAAGAAGAAAGGTGTGAGGAATATTTCCCTTACAAGGAATCAAGACCCGGACTTGTATCCGGCTTGTAGTAGAATATAGGCTAGTCCTAGTCCTACTAGGACTCCACATATAACCCACCCCTCTAACTTATATAAGGAGGGGCAGGGCACCCAAAGAGGGAGAAGCAAGAAACAATCTCTAGGGCTAGACACAAAGAGCCGGCTTACCGGCGACACCCTCATGATCGTAATGAGACCTAGCCACAAACAGAATGTAGGGTTATTACCGGATGATGTTTCCCGGGACCCGAAGCTGTATAAATCCTTGTCTTGTGTGATGATCCGCCCCGCATCTCTTGTCTCGATCAACCCCTCTCAAGCTACCAGATAGATGCGCTGGCCTCACGACTAAGTCCTCATACTAGGACATCTGTCGTGACAATTCCACGACACTGTCCGACGGCGGATCAAAGTCATGTCCGTCATGACTGTTCGGCGCACCTGTCATGGGCTCGAAACCGTCGAAGATCAAGTCTCCGTGGGTGTCGGCAGTGTAGTTTAAGCTTCCAAACCTGACCTGATGGCCAGGGGCATAGATATCGATCTGCTCCAGATGGTGAAGCGAATTGGCCCGCAGTGCGAAGCCGCCGAACACGAAGATCTGTCCGGGGAGAAAAGTCTCACCCTGGACCATGTTGTTGTTGATGATTGAAGGAGCCATCAAGCCTTACAACGACGTCACAGTGGAACTCTCAATGAAAGCACCAATGTCGGTGTCAAAACTGGCGGATCTCGGGTAGGGGGTCCCGAACTGTGCGTCTAAGGCTAATGGTAACAGGAGGCAGGGGACATGATGTTTTACCCAGGTTCGGGCCCTCTTGATGGAGGTAATACCCTACTTCCTGCTTGATTGATCTTGATGATATGAGTATTACAAGAGTTGATCTACCACGAGATCGTAGAGGCTAAACCCTAAGAGCTAGCCTATGATGATTATGATTGTTTCCCTCCTACGGACCAAACCCTCCGGTTTATATAGACACCAGAGGAGGCTAGGGTTACCCAGAGTCGGTTACAGAGAAGGAGATCTAACATACGAATCGCCAAGCTTGCCTTCCATGCAAAGGAGAGTCCCATCTGGACATGGGACGAAGTCTTGAGTCTTGTATCTTCATAGTCCAACAGTCCGGCCAAAGTATATAGTCCGGCCGTCCAGATACCCCTTATCCAGGACTCCCTCACTCATCATTTGATCTAGTTGGGTACTCATATGCTGATTATGCTGGTGACAAGGTTGATCGCAAGTCTACATCAGACAAATGCCACTTTCTTGGACGATCTCTAGTGCGTTGGTCTTCAAAGAAGCAGAACTATGTATCACTCTCCACTGCTGAATCCAAATACATTGTTGATGGATCTTGCTGTGCTCAGCTTCTCTTCTAGATGAAGCAAACTCTCAAGGATAATGGCATCAACATGAAGAATGTGCCACTCTTCTGTGACAATGAAAGCGCCATCAAGATTGCCAAGAATCCAATTCAGCACTCGAAGACAAAGCACATTGAGATTCATCATCACTTTCTCAGAGATCATGTCATCAAGGAAGATATTGATATCATTCACGTCAACACTGAAGAGCAACTGGCAGATATCTTCACAAAGCCCTTGGATGAAGAAAGGCTTTGCAAGCAGCGGTGTGAGCTAAATATCTTAGAATCCTCAAATGTCCCGTGAATGGACACACATCTTAATGCTTATGCATGTTGATGACTTAGATGCGCAACACATGAAGTAACGTATTTCTTCAATAAATGAAGACTTGCCCTGTGAGTGTGAATACATTAATGTGGGATATGACTTCGGAGCGCCATGATAATTGTGCGCCGTGTCTGGGTCCAATAATTCCTATACACTTAGACTCATTTAGACTCATTTATTGGCAAGGAGGTGGATTCATAGGAGGAGTCTGCTTCTGAGCCGGCGGAGGTGGAGTCTCAGGAGGAGTCTGATTCAGGTGTGGCAAGCCTGGCTTTGGCTTCAGCTTTCATTGCCAAGTCCATCTTCAACACTGCAGACAATGGTCACGATGTCGAAGCTGAAGTAGATGATGAGGACGACTCTGCTCCAACCTACTGCTTCATGGCACGTGGTGCCAAGGTAAACTCACACGATTCCTACTTCCAAACCTCTAGTGAAGATGATTCTAAATGTGAATCCAAACCCAGCTATAAGATACTTGCTAAAATTGCAACTGAACAACAAAATGCTATGGAACATATTCAAAAGTTGCTAGACAAAAGCGATGACCTGTTGGATGCGGAAATGAATCAAACTTAGTCCTTAATTGAAGATATTAAAAATCTTCGTGTTAATTACGAGGAACTTGAAAGTCGTCATGAAACTCTCTCAGCGTCTCATGAGCGGCTTTCCAATGATTATCTTGAAAGGAAGCAAGAACTTGAGAAACTAAGAGTGTCTCATGAAGATCTTCAAAAAGAGAACGATTCACTACTCGCCCAACAGATCAGTTCCGCTCAAGAAGAATTTGTTCCACCATGTTTAATATGTCTTGAACGTGACAATGTTGTCTCTGTTGCCGGATGTTCTACTGCCTCTGATGTTGCAATATCTTCAACTACTAATGTGCTAACTAACCCCTCTACTGAGGATGCCACTACTAGTGCTGATGAGAATGCTAGGTTGAAGACATTGCTTGAGACAGGCATGTACAAAAGCCTCAAAGGGCATTAGACTTTGTGCAATGTCCTCAAGAAACATATTCTGAACCAAAACCCTAGGAAAGAGGGTGTTGGGTTCGAGAGGAAAATGAACGTTGATGGGTTCTTACTAGACGCCTGAGCAATACCCCGAAACTACCTGGGTTGCTGCTAAGGATCCTTCGGTGGACCCATTTACTTTATCTGGCTTGACTTGTGCTAACCCAATTGTCATTGATGAATCCTTTCATTTCAATTATAAACTGTTCAAGAATCAGAATGGTGAAGTGTTTGCCAGGTACATTGGTACTAACTGCAGGAACGGGTCACCCTTGAAGACCTAGGTGCCCAAAAGTTGTCTTGAGAAGCTTCTCGTGAATGTTGTCATGACACCACCTAGGAAGAAGACAAACCCCAGACCAAAGGCATCATATAGCCCAAAGGCTTCATACAGACAAAAGACCACTCATGGTCACCCTAATGCCAATGTTTTGGAGGAGAACCATTATGAGACTCATGAATATGAGTGTGTTTCCTCTAACTGCTATGTTCACAAAACTAAGAACTTTTCTGCATATTCATATGAGTACCATTCTCCTCCTATGAAGCTATTTGCTAGGGCTCCCAAGCCAAAGTTCTCAGATGCTGCACTTAGACTCATTGCTTCTAAGCCACCCCTGAAGATGTGGGTGGTTAAGAAGAATTAACTTCTCTTGCAGGGAAAGGTCTCCAGCCGGAAATCACAACTTCTGAAGCATGATTGCATTTGGCATCATGATTGCATGATCTTCACATTTGGATTGTCTTCAACATTATTTTGTCTTCAAAATCTATGTCTTCACAATGTTGATTTATCTTCAATACTATATATGTGTTCTGTCCTCTACAGCATTGACTTATAGCTATGTCTTCAAGTTGCTATTTTTCTGACCTAAGTGAATGTGATTGGACCCTAATCCCATCTGTGCTACTCCCTCAAATTCTTTCTATCTAGTCATATGCATATCGTTGACACTTGTCAAATATCTTTGTTGTGTCCTTGTCAGCTGAAGATACAGAGACTCTTAAAACTGCTTTTAAAGTCTTATCCTTTGCCTGAAAAGCGGAGAAGCCGGAATGACCACCCGACAATCCAGGTGTGCGTGGGAACCTGGTTCAACTCCTGATAAGTTGCATGCATTCCACGTGTCCTTCAGATGTGAACAGCCAGGGGCACCTGCGTAATTGCGCTGCGCCGCCCTCTGCTACGTCTTGAGCTTGCGTTGGTTTTCCTTGAAGAGGAAAGGGTGATGCAGCAGATTAGCGTAAGTATTTCCCTCAGTTTTTGAGAACCAAGGTATCAATCCAGTAGGAGGCTCCTCAAAAGTCCCACGCACCTACACAAACAAACCAAGAACTCGCAACCAAGGCAATAAAGGGGTTGTCAATCCCTTTACGACCACTTGCGAAAGTGAGGTCTAATAGAGATAGTATGATAAGATAAATTTTTGGTATTTTATAATATAGAATGCAAAAAGTAAAGATGCAAATAAAAGTAGATTGGAAGCAAATATGATAAGAGATAGACCTGGGGGCCATAGGTTTCACTAGAGGCTTCTCTCAAGATAGCATAAGTATTACGGTGGGTGAACAAATTACTGTCGAGCAATTGATAGAAAAGTGAATAATTATGAGATTATCTAGGCATGATCATGTATATAGGCATCACGTCCGCAACAAGTAGACCGACTCCTGCCTGCATCTACTACTATTACTCCACACATCAACCGACTCCTGCCTGCATCTAGAGTATTAAGTTCATAAGAACAGAGTAACTCCTTAAGCAAGATGACATGATGTAGAGGGATAAACTCATGCAATATGATATAAACCGCATCTTTTTATCCTTGATGGCAACAATACAATACGTGCCTTGCAACCCTTTCTGTCACTGGGTAAGGACACCGCAAGATTGAACCCAAAGCTAAGCACTTCTCCCATGGCAAGAAAGATCAATCTAGTAGGCCAAACTAAACTGATAATTCTAAGAGACTTGCAAAGATAACTCAATCATACATAAAAGAATTCAGAGAAGATTCAAATCCTATTCATAGGTAAACTTGATCATAAACCCACAATTCATCGGATCTCGACAAACACAACACAAAAAGAGATTACATCGAATAGATCTCCACAAGAGAGGGGGAGAACATTTTATTGAGATCTAAAAAGAGAGAAGAAGCCATATAGCTAATAACTATGCACCGGAAGGTCTGTGGTAAACTACTCACAACTTGTCGGAAGGGCTATGGTGTTGATGTAGAAGCCCTCCGTGGTCGATTCCCCCTCTGGCGGAGCGCCGGCGAAGGCTCCAAGATGGGATCTTGCGGATACAGAAGGTTACGGCGGTGGAAATTGTGTTTCGGGTGCTCCCTAGATGTTTTCGGGGTACGTAGGCTTATATAGGGGGAAGAAGTACGTCGGTGGCCGCCCGAGGGGCCCACGAGACAGGGGGCACGCCCTATAGGGGGGGGGGCTCCCTCCTATCTCGTGACCACCTCGGCTGCTTTTTGACTTGCACTCCAAGTGATCTGGATCACGTTCGTTCCAAAAATCACGCCTCCGAAGGTTTCATTCCGTTTCGACTCTGTTTGATATTCCTTTTCTTCGAAATACTGAAATAGGCAAAAAAACAGCAATACGGGCTGGGCCTCCGGTTAGTAGGTTAGTCCCAAAAATGATATAAATGTATAAAATAAAGACCATAAACATCCAAAAGGGGTAATATAATAGCATGGAACAATCAGAAATTATAGATACATTGGAGACGTAACAAGCACCCCCAAGCTTAATTCCTGCTCGTCCTCGAGTAGGTAAATGATAAAAAGAGAATTTTTGATGTGGAATGCTACCTAGCATAATTCTCAATGTAATTTTCTTTAATGTGGCATGAATGTTCAGATCCAAATGATTCAAGATAAAAGCTTATAAAACATAAAATAATAGTGTTTCGAAGCATACTAACAAATAATCATGTCCTATCAAAATAGCATAGCCAAATAAAGCTTATCCCTACAAAATCATATAGTTAGGCCATGCTTCATCTCCATTACACAAAATACTCCCATCATGTACAACCCCGATGATGAGCCGAGCAATTGGTTCATACTTTTTAACGCGCTTCAGCTTTTTCAACTCTTACGCAATACATGAGCACAAGCCATGGACATAGCACTATGGTGGTAAATGGTGGTGGTTGTAAGGACAAAAAGGGAGAAGATAATCTCACATCAACTAGGCGTATCATTGGGCTATGGAGATGCCCATCAATAGATATCAATGTGAGTGAGTAGGGATTGCCATGCAACAGATGCACTAGAGCTATAAATATATGAAAGCTCAACAAAAAAAACTAAGTGGGTGTGCATCCTACTTGCTTGCTCACGAAGACCTAGGGCATTTTTAGGAAGCCATCATTGGAATATACAAGCCAAGTTCTATAATGAAAAATTCCCACTAGTATATAAAAGTGACAATATATGAGACTCTCTATCATGAAGATCATGGTGCTACTTTAAAGCACAAGTGTGGAAAGAGAGATCGTAGCATTGTCCCTTCTCTCTTTTTCTCTCATTTTCCTTTTTTCTTTTTTCTCTTTTCTTTTATTTTCTTTTCTTTTCTTTTTTTCTCTGGCCTCTTTTTTTTTGCCTTTCTTTTTTTTTCTTTTTGTAAAGTCCGAAGTCTCATCCCGACTTGTGGGGGAATCATAGTCTTCATCATCCTTTCCTCACTGAGACAATGCTCTAATAATGAAGATCATCACACTTTTATCGATTTACAACTCAAGAATTACAACTCAAAGCGAGAAAAATATATGACTCTATATGAATGCCTCCGGCGGTGTACCGGGATATGCAATGAATCAAGAGTGACATGTATGAAAATTATGAAGGTGGCCTTGCCACAAATACGATGTCAACTACATGATCATGCAAAGAGCAATATGACAATAATGAAACGTGTCATAATAAACGGAACGGTGGAAAGTTGCATGGCAATATATCTCGGAATGGCTATGGAAATGCTATAATAGGTAGGTATGGTGGCTGTTTTGAGGAAGGTAAATAATGGGTTCAATACCGGCGAAAGTTGCGCGGTAATAAGAAAAGCTAGCCAAGTGGAAGGATGAGTGTGCGTATATCCATGGACTCACATTAGTCATAAAGAACTCATATACTTATTGCAAAAGTCTACTTACCCCTCAAAGCAATGTACTACTACACATGCCCCAAGAGGGATAGTTTAGTAGGAAAAGACCATCGCCCGTCCCCGACTGCCACTCATAAGGAAGATAATCAAAAGAGCACCTCATGCAACAAATTTGTCACACAACTTTCACTATACGTGCATGCTACGGGACTTGCCAACTTCAACAAAAGTATTTCTCAATTTCATAATTATCCACTAGCATGACCCTAACATTACTACCTTTATATCTCAAAACAATTATCAAGCAACAAATTGATCATAGCATCCAATTCAATTTCTATGATAGTTTTTATTATACCCAACTTGGATGCTCATCATTCTAGGACCAAATTTGTAACCAAATAAAATACCATGCTTTTCTAAAAGACTCTCAAAATAATATAAGTGAATCAAGAGAGACTGCTAATTTCTATAAAATCAAGCCACCGCCGTGCTCTAAAAGATATAAGTGAAGCACTAGAGCAAAAACTATCAAGCTCAAAAGATATAAGTGAAGCACATAGAGTATTCTAGCAAATTATAATCAAGTAGGCTTCTCCCAAAAGGTGTATACAGCAAGTATGATTGTGGTAAACTAAAAATCAAAGACTAATATAATACACGACGCTCCAAGCAAAACACATATGATGTGGCAAATAGAAATATAGCTCCAAGTAAAGTTACCAATGAATGAAGACGAAAGAGGGGATGCCTTCCCGGGGCATCCCCAAGCTTAGGCTTTTGGCTATCCTTGAATATCTTGGGGTGCCTTAAGCATCCCCAAGCTTAGGCTCTTGCCACTCCTTATTCCATAGTCCATAAAAGCTTTACCCAAAACTTGAAAACTTCACAACACAAAACTCAACAGGAAATCGTATAAGCTACGTTAGTGAAAGAAAAGGAAACCACCACATAAGGTAATGTAATGAACTCATTCTTTATTTATTTTGGTGTTAAACCTACTGTATTCCAACTTCTCTATGGTTTATAAACTATTTTACTAGCCATAGATGCATCAAAATAAGCAAACAACACAACAAAAATAGAATCTGTCAAAAACAGAACAGTCTGTAGCAATCTGTAACTAACTCAAACTTCTTGAACTCTAAAAATCCTACCAAAATAGTAAGTACGGGACAATTTGTTTATTGATCAGCAGCAAAAAGAATCAATGAAAAAGCACGTTTCTGTGATTTATTGAATTGTTTTTCATGAGCGCAAAGTTTCTGTTTTTCAGCAGAATCAAATCAACTATCATCATAGTTTATCCTATAGGTTCTACTTGGCACAATCACTAATTAAAAGATAAAAACATATCTAAACAGAAAGTAGATGCAAAAATTTATTGAATAACAGCAAGAAAAAAATAATGGGTTGCCTCCCAACAAGCGCTATCGTTTAACGCCCCTAGCTAGGCATTGATAATTTTAATGATGCTCACATGAAAGACAAGAATTGAAGCACAAAGAGAGCATCATGAAACACATGACAAACACATCTAAGTCTAAAATACTTCATATTCATAGGCATATTATAAGCAAACAAATTTTCAAGGCAAGCAAAAACTAGCATATGCAAGGAAGAAGAAAGAGACGATAGCAATCTCAACATGTCGAGAGGTAATTTAATAAGATCAAAATTTCTACGACCATATTTTCCTCTCTCATAATAATTAGATGTAGGATCATAGGCAAATTCAACAAAATAGCTATCACAAAACATATTCTCAACATGATCCACATGCATGCAAAGTTGACACTCTTCCAATATAGTGGGATTAACATTAACTAAAGTCATGACCTTTCCAAACCCACTTTTATCAAAAATATCATAAGATTGAACATACTACAAATATGTGGGATCTAAAGTTGACACTCTTCCAAACCCACTTTCAATATTATTGCAAACACTATTATCAATCTCATATTCATCATGGGGCTTAATTAAATTTTCAAGGTTATAAGAAGAATCACCCCAATCATGATCATTGAAACAAGTAGTAGACATAGCAAAACTAGCATCCCCAAGCTTAGGGTTTTGCATATTATTAGCACAATTGACATCAAGAGAATTTATAGTAAAATCATTGCAATCATGCTTTTTATTCAAAGATCTATCATGAATCACTTCATAAAGCATTTCATCACAATTTTCAGATTCACTGATTTCAAGCAAAACTTCATAAAGATAATCTAGTGCACAAAACTCACTAGCAATTGGTTCATCATAATTTGATCTCTTAAAAAGATTTGCAAGCGGATGAGGATCCATAGATCTTAGGTTCTCTATTTAGCAATAAATAAGCATCTAATCCGACCAAACAAGCAAACCAAAGGGCAAGCAAAAGAGAGGGAGATTGGGAAAGAGAGGGCAAATAGAATGGCAAGGGTGAAGTGGGGGAGAGGAAAACGAGAGGCAAATGGCAAATAATGTAAATGCGAGGGAGATGAGTTTGTGATGGGTACTTGGTATGTATTGACTTGAGCGAAGACCTCCCCGGCAACGGCGCCAGAAATCCTTCTTGCTACGTCTTGAGCTTGCGTTGGTTTTCCTTGAAGAGGAAAGGGTGATGCAGCAAAGTAGCGTAACTATTTCCCTTGGTTTTTGAGAACCAAGGTATCAATCCAGTAGGAGGCTCCTCAAAAGTCCCACGCACCTACACAAACAAACCAAGAACTCGCAACCAACGCAATAAAGGGGTTGTCAATCCCTTCACGACCACTTGCGAAAGTGAGATCTAACAGAGATAGTATGATAAGATAAATTTTTGGTATTTTATAATATAGATGCAAAAAGTAAAGATTCAAATAAAAGTAGATTGGAAGCAAATATGATAAGAGATAGACCCGGGGACCATAGATTTCACTAGAGGCTTCTCCCATGATAGCATAAGTATTACGGTGGGTAAACAAATTACTGTCGAGTAATTGATAGAAAAGCGAATAATTATGAGATTATCTAGGCATGATCATGTATATAGGCATCACATCCGCAACAAATAGACCGACTCCTCCCTGCATCTACTACTATTACTCCACATGTCGACCAACTCTTGCCTGCATCTAGAGTATTAAGTTCATAAGAACAGAGTAACGCCTTAAGCAAGATGACATGATGTAGAGGGATAAACTCATGCAATATGATATAAACCCCATCTTTTTATCCTCGATGGCAACAATACAATACGTGCCTTGCAACCCTTTCTGTCACTGGGTAAGGACATCGCAAGATTGAACCCAAAGATAAGCACTTCTCCCATGGCAAGAAAGATCAATCTGGTAGGCCAAACTAAACTGATAATTCAAAGAGACTTGCAAAGATAACTCAATCATACATAAAAGAATTCAGAGAAGATTCAAATATTATTCATAGATAAACTTGATCATAAACCCACAATTCATCGGATCTCGACAAACACACCGCAAAAAGAGATTACATCGAATAGATCTCCACAAGAGAGGGGGAGAACATTGTATTGAGATCCAAAAAGAGAGAAGAAGCCATCTAGCTAATAACTATGGACCCGAAGGTCTATGGTAAACTACTCACAACTCATCGGAAGGGCTATGGTGTTGATGTAGAAGCCCTCCGTGGTCGATTCCCCCTCCGGCGGAGCGCCGACGAAGGCTCCAAGATGGGATCTCGCGGATACAGAAGGTTACGGCGGTGAAAATTGTGTTTTGGTTGCTCCCTGGACGTTTTCGGGGTACGTAGGCTTATGTAGGAGGAAGAAGTACGTCGGTGGCCACCCGAGGGGCCCACGAGACAGGGGGGCGCACCCTATAGGGGGGGCGCCCTCCTATCTCGTGACTGCCTCAACTGCTTCTTGACTTGCACTCCAAGTCCTCTGGATCACGTTCGTTCCAAAAATCACGCCTCCGAAAGTTTCATTCCGTTTGGACTCCGTTTGATACTCCTTTTCTTCGAAATACTGAAATAGGCAAAAAAACATCAATACGGGCTGGGCCTCCGGTTAGTAGGTCAGTCCCAAAAATGATATAAATGTATATAATAAAGCCCATAAACATCCAAAAGGGGTAATATAATAGCATGGAACAATCAAAAATTATAGATACATTGGAGACGTATCACCCTCCTCCTCCTTATAAATACTCGCCCCTCGCGGTCATTATCTCTTCTTCCACCTCACGATCTCGCTCAAACCCTAGAGCCACGGCTAGCTCCTGTCGACGCCAGAGATGAAGCGCTTAGCTATCGTGACTTCTTCGATGCCGTCCTCACGCCGGCCGCGGATCTCGTCTTCTCCGCCGCCACCGTAGGTGTCTTCCATTGCCAAGTTAGGGAACGGGAGATTGGACTGCTCGGCATCCATACTGGCTCGTCTAGCTGTCCTCTGTGGTAAATAAAACTTGATTTTTACTGCCTTTTTGATCCGTCAAATCTAATAATTTCACCCAAAAGTGGTTTCTGAACCTCCAAATCTGGATCTTTCCTTTTTCTGCATCTCATATATTGCAAAGTATGTTCACTTATACTTCACAACTAGTTAGATTCCTCACTTGTACTTATTATTGGATTTGTACAAATCTAGAACCGACTGCCTTCAAATAAGTGAATGTCTTCGCACTATGAGGTCAATGTCTTCTGAACTAATTTATCTTTAAAATCTTCTGAGATGCATATGACCTGTTCCCCTTCCCTCGCATCTCTAATGTTGTCACAGGTACATGTCCGTGGGAGAATCCCTTGGTTCTCATAGTCTCCATTCATTTGCAGAATTCTTATAGCGTCATATTGACTCTCCTGAAGCCAGTTCTTGTTTGACAAGTCAACGGAAGCCTTTCACTGTTCTGAAGCCAATCTGTCTGAATCCAATGGCCACTGAAAAATCTGCAAGGAAAGGCGGCAGGCAACGCCATGGCAATACTGCTCTGGACCGGCCCCCAGATCTGTATGAGCTCTACAAATCTGATCCTGAAGAGAGCTATACACAGCGCAAGAATAGAATCCAATGGATTCGAAGATATTGCGCTGAGTAGTGGTTCAAGTACAACTTTGTGACACCTGAATATGCTGAGAAGAATGACATCAAGCGCCCGTGGGGTCATATTCTTTACAAGAACTTGGCACCAAAGACAAAACCCGAAGCTATTGTTCAGAAGTTCTATCCATGCATGGTCCGAGGACCTCAGCCAGAAAATGCCGACCCATCATCTCTTCTATGGTGTCATGATGATGATCTCTTCAAGCGCAACTTCCAGTTTGCCAAGGACTCTACCAAGCAGAACAAGGAGTTTGGACTCGACTTCAACCCTGGTCCGTCTACACCAAGGTCGAATGGTACACGTGAAACCAATGAAAACAGAATTGGCCCCTTCACCAACTTCGATGGGTTTCTATCTCACATTGTTGTCCAAAGGGCTACAGTGGAGAAATCTACTGGAGATGCATACTCTAAAGATGCTCCTTCACCCTCGAAGCAAAAGAAAAAGTCTAAAGCTTCAAAGCCCTCTGCTGCTTCTTCTCCAAAAGCTTCGACGAAGAGGCCATTGAAAACTGCACCTCCTGAAGCCAATGTGCAATTAGAAGATCTGTCCTGCATGTCCAAGAGGTCCAAGAAGCCAAAGCCCAAGAAAGCTTCTGGGCAGGCTCTCACTCCAGCTGCCGTCCTACGCAATGAGGAATACAATATTGACTTGTCAAGTGATGAAGATATTGCAGATGATGATCTGGAAAGCTGATCAAGAGAAAGCGGGAGGCTGAGATCTTCCAGGATCTGCCACTATTTGATGCTAACATTCTGAACAACTTCATTGATGACTTGAAAGTGCGTTATATCGACTAGAGGGGGGTGAATAGGCAATTTTTATGAATTCTTCACTTAGGAATTTGCTGGTGAGGAAATTCCTAAATGAAGAACTACTTGCAGCAGAATAAGTACTCAAAAGTAAACATAGCTGAACACAAGCATAGTGATCATGATGAGATGAAGAGAAGCATAGAGTACAAGAAGCGTAAACACAGGATAACACAAGAAAGAAGACGGACAGACTGAAGAAATTGAACTGAGGAAATTGAGAAAGTCTTCAGTCAAAGTCTTCAAACAGATATGAACAGGCACACAACAACAGACATGAGGAAATGAAAGAGTTGAGGAAATAGAACCAGTAAGCTCGGTGAAGACAATGATTTGGTAGACCAGTTCCAACTGCTGTCTCAGTTGTACATCTGGTTGGAGCGGCTGAGTATTTAAAATCGAGGACACCCAGTCCCGGACACACAGTCCTCACCGTATTCTCCTTGAGCCAAGGTCATACAGACCTCGCCCAATCACTCGTGGTAAGTCTTCAGGTGACTTCCGAGCCTTCACAAACTCGGTCACTCAGCGATCCACAATTCCTCTTGGATGCTCTAGACCTTGACGCCTAACCGTCTGGAAGAAGCATAGTCTTCAAAGGTAACAAGCGTCGGATCCACGCAGGATCAATCTCTTCAGTGATGCTCAATCACTTTGGGGTTTTGAAGGTTTGGGTTTGGGTTTTCCTCACTTGATAATTTTCGCTCAAAGTCCTCGGAGGATGGGATGCTCTCAAATGACAAGTGTCAGTTTCTCTTGGAGCAGCCAACCAGCTAGTGGTTGTAGGGGGTGGCTATTTATAGCCTAGGGAGCAGCCCGACATGATAAGACATAAATGCCCTTCAATGATATGACCGTTAGGTGGGTAGATATTTTGGGACAGCTAGCGCATAGCACAACAATGGTCGGAATATTGACTCTCAAATTCCACAGGGCTATCATGTTCCTCACTGTGTAGGCAATCCGCACTTGCGAATTCCTAACTCCTCAGTTAGAACAATTCCTCAGAAACCAAAAGAACTTCGTCTCTGTCATTGAAGAATATGACTGAACTGTATGAGATTTCCAATGGCTTCACTCAAAGGGATTGGTAGGTATAGGATTTTGAGTTGAGCATCACATGGAAAATTTTCCTTAGTATTTCCTCGACCCCCTTTAACAGTACGGTGTTTCCTATGACTCAAGAAAGAGAAAATGAAACTATAAAAACAAGAGTCTTCATGCTTCATCTTCCTCGAATGATTACCAAGTCTTCAAGGTCACACCAATTTCTTCACTTTCAAAGTCTTCAGAAAGTATTCAGAAATCCAAAGTCTTCAGTCGAAGAACTTCATTTTTAGGGGTCGACTTTCTCTATAAATATCAGACTCCTCATAGACTTATAGACCTGTGCACACTCACAAACACATCAGTCCCTTAACCTATAAGTCTTCAATACACCAAAATCACTAAGGGGCACTAGATGCACTTACAATCTCCCCCTTTTTGGTGATTGATGACAATATAGGTTAAGTTTTCAACGGGGATAAACATATGAAGTGTAAAAACTGATATTGAGGAATTTGATTGCAAGATATAGAAGAACTCCCCCTGAAGATGTGCATAGTGAGGAATTTTCTTTTCAAGCAATGCACATTTGAAGAGTATAATCATGGAGATCTCCCCCTATATCTTGTAATTCATACACGCATTTGTCATATAACATGAAAAATTTGAAATGCATGATGAAATATGGTGAGTGATGTAATTCAGCATGCGTGCATTAACAATAATAAGGAATAAGGATGCAGAAGAACACAACAGAAGTATCAGGCCACCATAGAGTTTAAGATTACAACTCGATCCAGCAAAGTCATCAGAAGAACGAGAGTTGTAACTTAGCAAAAAAACGCCCATATAGGATAGACCCGCTTGAAGACTAACTCAAATTTCTCCCCCTTTGTCATCGACTGACCAAAAGGGTTGAAACTGAGGACTAACGTCCCTGAAGAATATCATGAGGATGGAGGAGCGCCAGCGTTGTCAGGGTCTTGAGTCAATGTAGGGCCAGCTGCAGTGTCGTCCAAGTCTTCGTACTCGTCCGTGTCGCATGATGAAGAATATGAACTGGCGACCAAGGGAGGAACCTTGACCTTCTTGTATTTCTTTGGTGGAGGAGCAGACGAGTAAAAGTCTTCCTTGAAGCCCATTTGCTTCAGATCTTCTTCACCATATAGGTGTGACAGAATAGCCCAGGTGCGATCAAACACTTCATGGAGGTAGTAATAGTTTTTCTTCACTACATTATGTGTAGAAGTCATCTTGTGAAGAATAGAGCCAAACTGACGCTTAACCCATTTGTGGTTTCGATCCACCTTCTGGTGAAGACTTATAAGCAGTTCATGGTCAGTCATCACACGAGGAGCAGTAGCTTGAGGACTTGACTTGGTACCATTGGCAGCAGAATCATGAATGGCAGAGTCATCATTGGTGGAGTAAGATGCAGCTTTGCGGAACTAACCATCCAATGGACGAATGCCTTCATCGATTATGGCTGGTGACTTGCCCTTCTCATCAGATGAGGAAATTGTCTGCTTAAGGACTTCAATATGGGGCAAGTAGCTGAGGTGATTCTGAAAATCAGCCTTGTAGTTGAGTGAAGACCTTGTTCTGAGGAATCTCATGATCCACGGCGCGTAAGGCTTCAGCTCAAATGGTGAAAGTGCAGCATTCGCTAGAGTCCTCATGAAGAAATCATGATAGTTTATGGGGATGCCATGCATGATGTTGAAAAGCATATTCTTCATCATCCCGATAACTTCTTCATCGGATGAGTCATGGCCTTTGATAGGACTCATGGTCTTCGTCAGAATGTGGTAGATGGTTCTAGGCACAAAGAGTAATTCCTTCACAAGGAATTTGGTCCTTGGGGATTGACCAGGCTTCAGCGGCTTCATGAGCACTTGCATATAGTGAGCAGTAAGTTCAGGCTCATCATACAGACAACAAGCACCGTTAGGTGGATGACTGATTGGCAAGGCACGAAGCAAATCAGAGGCAGGCGCCTTGTAATGAGTGTTTTTAGTCATCCAGTCCAACACCCACGAGTTGACGTTAGCAGCATCACCTGTGATATGCAGAGTGGCGTAGAACTGAAGAATAAGCTCTTCATTCCAATCAACTATGTCAGAGTAGAAGTTGAGCAAGCCTGCATCATGAATCATACTGAGGACTTGAGAGAAGCACGACATTGATTCCATTTCCACATGAGGAATATGCTCGTGATCGAAGACTTTGTCCTTGTTGAAAAGTAGTGAGGAATAGAAGTTGGCCTGGCTAGCAGTGCAGAAATGCTTCCTTCTAAGACGAGCATTGTCATAGGGGTTGAATTCAGTGAAGAAAAGGTGCTCGCCGAAAAAATCGTCAGCCTTGAATTTTTGCTTCTTTGAGAAGGGATCCTTTGGCTTGGGCTGAGGAGTGTCAGTAAATTGCATCACCACTTTAGGGATCGCAATCTCAGGTTCCTCATGCTGAGGAATTTCAGGCTCTTCTGCAGCATCAGCCTGGTTCTTCATTTCCTCATTGACATTTTCTTTAGCGCTAGTGGCTGGAATTTCTTCATGAACACTTGGGGTTGCATGAGGTTCTTCAGATCCCATTTGCACTTCAGTAGAAGCAGGGGACTGAGGAATTGATTGGAGCGGAGTGAACATTAGAGAGTTGGGATGCTGACTGTCCCAAAACTCATCATTGAGCACAGGAGTGGTACAGCCAATGTCCATATCCTCATCTTCAATTTCTTCAACACCTTCCTCTTCAGCACTGAACTGAGGCATAAGTGAGGAAATGACTGGGGTTGAAGGGATTTCATCCACTTCAATTTCTTCGTCCAACTGCTCTGTCAAAGCAGTAGAAGGAGTTTCTTCATAAGATTTACTGGGAATCACATAATCTTCACCAAAAGGAACAAGGTTCTTTGGTGGCATGATGGAGACTGGAACGACATCAATTGGGTTGTCAATTGAGCTAGTCAGTGGCTTCATCTTCTTTGGAGTTGAAGAATTTGATGAAGTTGATGCCTTCCTTTTCTTCACAGCTGCACGCTCGGCAGCCTTGGTGTTCTTCACATCTGATGCAGATGGAAGGATCAGAGCTGGTGTAGGTGCAGGAGGTGCAGAGGACTTTGGTTCACTTTCCTCAGGCGCAACTAATGCAGTTGCCCTGACTTGTTCACTTTCTTCAGGCGCACCGCTAGTGGATGCCCTGGCAATTTCTTCAGCGGCTGGAATGGAGTCATCAGCCCTGGCATTCTCAGATTCTTCAGCAGCCAGATTGTCATCAGCGGTGCTGGCATGTTCTTCAGCAGGCTGAGCAGATTCTTTAGCCTGAGGAATTTCAACGTGCACAGGAGCAGCAACACTTGATGTGAATTTCTTTGTCAGATTGACGAATCACACCTTAGTGCCCTTCCAATCAGCATAATAGCGATCGAATTCATCACTTAATTGCTTGATTTCAGCTTGCAAAGCAATGAGCTGATCAGGGGTGAGAGTGAGGACATTGTCCTTGAGGTAGCATTGTTTCTTGTATTGCACTTTCTTCAGCTTTCTGCCTTGTTCAAATTTCCACTTTTCTTCATCTATGAAGGCACCCAAAACATGACTTTGACCAGGAGTGAGGTTCATCTCCGGCAATGGCGTGTTGGGGTCCTTGTGCCATAGGTCAATGTAATCGAGGATCAAATTTGGATCCAACATCAGTGGCACATTGCTGCCTTTGGCTCTATCGGCCCTGGCTTGCCTGTCTCTGATGATTTCGGCAAGTTCTCCATCATTAGCCTCATCAGCATCAGAGGGCACTTCAGCATAGAGGGGCCAGCTGAGGATTTTGGTGCAGCTGAGGAACTTGCAGATGCTCCTGAGGCAATAGAGATGCCTTAGGTCTTTTGGCATGTGGAGATATGCACCGGTGCCGAGGATTTGGTTGGAGCAGTTGAAGACTTTGACAGAGGAGCTGAGGACTTTGAAGGAGCAGTATGATGAATTTGCCATGAGGGCCTTGAAGTATCTGACCTTGAGGGCATTGCTGAGGAGCTTGGCCATGAGGGCATTGAGGGAGAGGCGCTTGACTTATGAGCAGGCTTCTTAGGCATCGCCTTCTTCGGCTTACTAGCAGAGGCCTCAGCAGAGGCAGCAGCAACAGAGTCTGCATTGAATTTCTTCACTGCTTCTTTTGCTTGCTTGGCCAGTTTGGCCTGGCGCTTTGCCCATTCATGAACATAGTCCTCACCGCGCTTGAGGCTGGTGGGATCTGCCAATTGGCCTGGTGCCAATGGAGGTCTTGAGCATGGAGGGTTGAGCGCGAATTTCTTCATATACTTGGGAGTAATATACCTGTACTCCCTCCATTCTCATGCCCATCTCCTCTCTATCCGTTGTATGCGCACCTTGCGCTGATTCTTGTCCTCCTTACCAAACTTGGCCTCATCAGGAGTGCAGTATCCAGCATAAATGTCCTCAGGGATTTCAAACGCGGTATTGACCTCAGGCCTCTTTCCTCCCTTTTGTGGCTTCTTATCAGCCATTTTATTCAGTTGAGGAATATGAACAACCGAAGTTTCTGAAGAGGTGTGCAACTTTTCCTCAAGGAACGCTGCAAATGAGTTAAGTTGATGAGAACCTATTGATTCAGCAGCGGACATTTGTACCTGTGAACAGAGTATAGTTGCGAGGAATTTGGAGAGGTCATATGCGTTCTCAGAAGGTTTTAAAAAAATAGGTTTGAGGAATTTGACCAGATGAGTCTTGAGGAATTTCACTAAGCGTTCTTTGTCTTAGGTTCCAGAGTTGTATAGATCGAAAATCCATACAATTGAGGAATCTTGAAGAAAATCATTGCTTAGAGAAACGAATCAAGAGCCGATGACATGTGAGGTGTTCATGTGTGTGAAGAATTGAAGAATAAACACCTTTGAAGATTTTCAATAAAACATATGAATCAAAGAGGGCTGTAAAAGTAACTTTTAATTACCCGAAGTGAAGAAATCGACGAACTGGGAAGAGTAGATGTGAAGTTCGTCAAGTCAGATCTTCCATGCCCTAACTCGGCAGAGGAAGACGGCTATGGCGGCGGCGGAGTGAAGAAATCCGCAACCGGCGCGAGTACAACGACGATGAGGTCGAGGCAGTGAAGCTCTTCCTCACCGGCGATGATGAAGTAGCGGCGGTGCTAGGGTTTCGGGAAGCTCGAGCTGGAGTGAGAGTGAGCGAGGTGAAAGTGAAGTGAGGAAGAGGCAGGGGTATTTATAGTTGCAGTGAAAAATTGTAC
This sequence comes from Triticum aestivum, assembly GCF_018294505.1. Taxonomy (NCBI): domain Eukaryota; kingdom Viridiplantae; phylum Streptophyta; class Magnoliopsida; order Poales; family Poaceae; genus Triticum; species Triticum aestivum. Next base: position 600,699,054 of record NC_057810.1, read on the forward strand.
GCCCGAAGATTTTAGATGAACATGCCCCTGGCCCTTCTCATTCGCTTGACACGTGTCACCCACGTACTGAGAGGTGGCGATCGTGTAGGATCGTGGGTGAATAGATAAGTATTGTCGTGAGAAGCGGAACGGTTTGAGCGGCAAAGCCGAAAATTCAGATAAGATAAGTTTAAACGTTCCATTCGCAATTTCTTCAGCTGTCAAGGACACAGTGAAGATTTTGAACGAGTTTCAAATAGAACACACATGAAGAATTTGTGAATAGACTGGGTTGAGTTTAGCATAGAGGGGGACGGGTTCGATCACATTCACTTAGTAGATGAAATCAACTTGAAGAATTAGCAATAAGTGAATGTTGTAGAGGACATAAAACTCATATATAGATATTCAAATAAAGAACAACACAGGAAAGAGTGAGGACAAAGCCAAGATGAAGAATTTGAAAAACTGAGGAATTTCAAAAACGAAGAAAAACTCAAATTGAAGATTTTCAACTTTGGGTGGTGGCGTAACCCACCGTATAAGAAAGCTGATTTCAGACACTGCGTACAATTGTCGTAGGGATCTGAGAATCAATTTCTTCATTAATTTCTTCACACTGAGAGGGTTAGTCTTCATTGATTGAAGAAAAACGTTACTTCATGTGTTGCGTATCTAAGTCATCAAGTCAGCATAAGTGTTAGGATGTGTGTCCATTTCAGAGAACATTCGAAGATTCTACGATATTTAGCTCACACCGCAACTTGCTAAATCTCTTCTCATCCAAGGGCTTAGTGAAGATATTGGCCAGTTGATCTTGAGTGCTTGCGTGGTCGATGGAGATATCGCCCTTCAACACATGATCACGAAGAAAATGATGACGAATCTGGATGTGCTTGGTCTTCGAGTGCTGAACTGGGTTATGAGCAATCTTGATAGCACTCTCATTGTCGTAGTAGAGAGGCACATTCTTCATGTTGATGCCATAGTCCTTGAATGTTTGCTTCATCCATAGTAGTTGAGCACATCACGATCCAGCAGCAATGTACTCAGCTTCCGCAGTGGAGAGTGATACGCAGTTCTGTTTCTTCGAGGACCAACAGACTAAAGATCATCCGAGGAAATGACATGTGCCTGATGTTGACTTGCGGTCCATGTGATCGCCAGCATAGTCAGAGTCTGAATATCCAATGAGATCAAATGAAAAGCCCTTGGGATACCATAATCCAAGTGTTGGTGTGTGAGCTAGATATCAAAGAATATGCTTCACAACCTTATGGTGTGATTCCTTCGGTGTAGCTTGAAATCAGGCACACATGCAAACACTAAGCATAATATCCGGCCTAGATGCACATAGGTACAATAAGGAGCCAATCATGGAGCGGTATACCTTTTGATCAAAGTCTTTACCATTTTCATCAGTGCATAGATGGTCATTTGTGGGCATTGGAATTTTGACCCCTTTGCAGTCTTGCATGCCGAATTTCCTCAATACGTCCTTGAGGTATTTCTCCTGAGATATGAATATCCCATTGCGCTATTGATGAATTTGAAGACCTAAAAAGAATTTCAACTCTCCCATCATAGACATTTGATATTCTTCACTCATCATATAGACAAATTCATCACTATAACGTTGATCAGTACAGCCAAAGATAATATCATCAACATATATTTGGCACACAAACAATTCATCATCATATGACTTAGTGAAAAGAGTAGGGTCGAGTGAACCGGGTTTGAAGCCTTTCTTCATGAGGAATTCCTTCAAAGTATCATACCACGCCCGAGGGGCTTGCTTAAGGCCATACAGGGCCTTATTGAGTCTGAAGACTTTGTCAGGATTCTTTGGATCTTCAAAACCTGGGGGTTGAGCAACATATACTTCTTCCTCAAGCTTACCATTGAGGAATGCACTTTTCACATCCATTTGATATAAGGTGATATTATGATGATTAGCATAAGCAAGTAATATGCGAATAACCTCAAGTCTAGCAACAGGTGCAAAAGTTTCATCGAAATCAATTCCTTCAACCTGTGTGTAGCCTTGAGCTACAAGTCGTGCCTTATTCCTCACCACAAGGCCATTTTCATCTTGCTTGTTGCGGTAGATCCACTTTGTGCCAATAATGTTGTGCTTGCGAGGATCTGGACGTTTGACCAGTTCCCAGACGTTGTTGAGCTCGAACTGATGTAATTCTTCTTGCATAGCTTGAATCCACTCAGGCTCTAGAAATGCTTCATCTACCTTAGTGGGCTATTGGGTTTCTTGTCAGTGAGGAGTTCATAGGCAGTCTTCTTGAAGAATTTGTGAAGATATACCCTATTGATGACGTGGCATGTAGTATCAATGGCCTCAATCCAAAAACGACGAGGTGTCCTGTATTCGTCAAGCATAGTGCGAGCCATCTCAACGAGGGTCATGTTCTTGCGCTCCACGATGCCATTCTGTTGAGGAGTATAAGGAGCAGATAACTCATGAGTAATACCAAGTTCATCAAGATAGTCATCAAGACCAGAATTCTTGAACTCAGTTCCATTGTCACTCCTGATGTGCTTGATCTTCACATCGAAGTTGGTTGAAGCCCTCGAGGAAAATCGTTTGAAGACTTCCTACACTTCATGTTTGTAAGTGACAATGTGTACCCATGTGTAATGAGAATAATCATCAAAAATAACAAAGCCATATAGAGATGCATCATTTAGAATTGCAAAATAATGATTGGGACCAAAAAGTTCCATGTGAAGCAATTCAAATGGTCGAGTGGTAGTCATGATAGTCTTCGCTGGATGCTTGGCCTTTGTCATTTTTCCAGCCTCACAGGCTCCGCATAAGTGATTCTTGAGGAATTTGACATTCTCAATGCCAATGAAATGCTTCTTCTTCGCAAGTGTGTGCAGATTCCTCATGCCAGCATGACCAAGTCGTCTATGCCATAGCCAGCCTTCTAAAGCTTTTGCAAGTAGGCATACGGTCGGTTGTGGTCCTGTAGAGAAATCAACAATGTACAAGTCTCCTCTCCTAAAGCCTTCGAAGACTTTGGAATTGTCAGCTTCCATGATCACAACACAATGATACTTGCCAAAGACAACAACCATATCAAGATCACAAAGCATTAAGACAGACATGAGGTTGTATCCGAAGGATTCGACAAGCATGACTTTGTCCATGTGTCTATCCTTTGAGATCGCAACCTTACCTAGACCCAATACCTGACTTTTGCCTTTGTCAGCGAAGATGATATGCTTCAGATGCGATGGTGATAAAGGAGCATCCATCAATAGATTCTTGTCACCAGTCATGTGATTTGTACATCCACTATCGAGGACCCACTTATTTGCTTTGGGTTGATCATCCTGCAGATGAATTAGTGCAACTTACAAACTCATATACTTCATCAGCGAAGAATATGACATCAATATCACCAGATCAATTTCATCAAGCAATAGCACAGATAAATCAGTAGGAGGACGTGAGAAATGAGAATTCATTTCTTCATGATTAGCCTGCGTCCTATCAGGCACTCTTCAGGTCTCCAGCAAATTCTTTAGACATTTTGAGCACGTCTGGGGACCTGACCCTGCATAAGAGATTAGTTCTTTTTCTTCACCACCCACATCTGAAGGGGTGGCTAAGAATTCATCACTCTGCGAGCACCATATGAAAAAGGTGGCATAGAAGCCAGTCCGCTTCGTTTCACATGAGATGGGTTAGGGTAAGCATATGAATAAGCAGAGAAATTCTTTGAGGACTTATGAACATAATGATTTGAAGAATAATGCTCATATTCATAGCCCTTAGCTCTACCCTGCGAAACAGAGGGGTTAGCACGATTATGATCATATGAGGACTTTGATCCTTTTGAGGAATTTGATCCACGTGAGGAATTTTGTCCGTATGAGGACTTGGATCCATATGAAGAATTTGGTCCATATGAAGAATTTGTTCTGGAGTTCGTATTCTTCACAGGTGGTGTCATGTGGACATTCACCTGAAGACTTTCAAGGCAACTTTTGGGAACCCAGATTTTCTTCATAGGGGAACCGTTCCTGCAGTTAGTGCCAACATATCTAGCAAATACTTCACCATTCTGATTTTTGAACAGTTTATAGTTGGAGTCAAATGACTCATCAGAAGAATGAGAAGATTCACATGTAAAGCCAGATAAGTTAGATGGATCAACTGGAGGTCCCTTCGCAGCAACCCATGAGGTTTTGGGGTACTGCTCAGGCTTCCAATATGTTCCATCAGCATTGAGTTTTCTCTCAAAGGCAATACCCTCTTCCTAGGGTTTCTATTTAGGATCTGCTTTTTAAGCACATCACAAAGAGTCTGATGCCCTTTGAGGCTTTTGTACATGCCTATCATGTACAATTCCTTCAGCCCTGCATCATCAGTGATACTAGCAATGTCCTCAGATGAGGAATTAGTGATAGCAGAGGCATATGAAGAATTTGTAGCATTAGAAGCATTTGAACATTCAGGTGAAGAACTAGCAGTTTCACGTTCAATGCACTTCAGACATGGAGGGACAAATTCTTCCTGACTAGCGCTGATTTGTTGAGCAAGTAATGAATCGCGCTCCTTCTGAAGATCTTAATAACTCACTCTTAGCTTCTCAAGATCTTGTTTTCTTTGAAGAAATTCATAAGAAAGCTTCTCGTGATCAGATAAGAGAGTGTTATGATGACCTTGAAGGTTGTCAAACTTGGACTGAAGTCTCTGAAGATTATCAGTCAGGGTTTTAGTGCGGTCCATTTCTTCACCCAACATATCATCACTTTTATCTAGCATGTTTTGAACCTTTTCAAAAGCCTTTTGTTGCACAACAATCTTACCAAGTTTAGAGTAGCTGGGCTTAAGATTTTCATCAGATTCATCCTCACTAGATTCAGAGGAGGCGTATTTAGTTACCTTGGCACCCTTTGCCATGAAGCAATAGGTGGGAGCATAGTCATCATTGCCTTCATCAGTCTTGTTGGTGCAACCATTTTTTTCAGAGTTGAAGATAGACTTGCTGACGAATGCAGTAGCAAGAGCTAGGCTCGCCACACCAGACTCAAACTCCTCAGATGCCTCCTCGTCCTCATGTTCCTCAGATTCAGCCTCAGAGTCCATTTCCTTGCCAATGAATGCCTGAGCCTTCTTGGAGCTGCTCTTCTTGTGAGATGAAGACTTCGAGGATTTTGATGATGAAGACTTTGAAGATTTCTTCTTCTTCTTGGCATCATCAGAACTATAATCCTTGTATTTCTTCTTCTTCAATTCTTTATCCCACTGAGGACAATCTTGAATGTAGTGACCTGGTTTCTTGCATTTGTGGCATAGCCTCTTCTTGTAGTCATTGGATGAGGAATCATTGCTCCTTGAGGATTTTCCAAAGCGACCACGTCTTGAGAACTTCTGAAATTTCTTCACAAGCAGTGCTAGTTCCTGGCTCAGTTCTTCAGGATCACCAAGGCAGCTAGTGGAGTCCTCTTCTTCAAACTCAAAGACTGCCTTGGCCTTCAGAGCACGTGATTTGCCATAGCTCGAATCATAGAGATCTCTCTTCTCAGCAAGATGGAACTCATGAGTGTTTAGCCTCTCGAGGATGTCACCAGTATCAAGTGACTTGTAATCAACACGCTCTTGAATCATCAGTGCCAGAGTGTCAAATGAAGAATCGAGCGATCTCGGCAATTTCTTCACCACCTCATGGTCGGTGATGTCAGTGGCACCAAGCGCTTGAAGCTCATTTGAGTTATCAGTGAGGCGATCAAAGGTTTGCTGAACATTTTCATTGTCGAGTCTTTTGAAGCGGTTGAAGAGATTGCAAAGAACATCAACACAAGAGTCACGTTGAGTTGAGACTCCTTCATTTACTTTGGAGAGCCTATCCCAGATAAGCTTAGCAGTTTCCAAAGCACTCACTCTACCATATTGCCCTTTGCTCAGAAGGCCACATATGATGTTCTTCGCTTGAGAATCGAGTTGCTTGAATCTCTTCACATCAGCAGCATTCAGGGAAGGTGTGACTGAGGGAACACCATTTTCCACAACATACCAGAGATCGTTATCAATTGCCTCAAGATGAATTCGCATCTTATTCTTCTAGTAGGGGTAGTCTGGTCCATCGAATGTAGGACACCCAGCAGAGACCTTGATCATACCTGCGGTCGACATAACTAAAACTCGAGGCGGTTAAACCAAAATCACATAGAACAACGGAGTACCTTGCTCTGATACCAATTGAAAGTGCATTATATCGACTAGAGAGGCGGTGAATAGGAGATTCTTGTGAATTCTTCACTGAGGAATTTTCTGGTGAGGAAATTCCTAAATGAAGAACTACTTGCAGCGGAATAAGTACTCAAAAGTAAATATAGCTGAACACAAGCATAGTCATCATGATGAGATGAAGACAAGCACAGAGTAGAAGAAGTGTAAACACAGGGTAACACAAGAAAGAAGATATATAGACTAAAGAAATTGAACTGAGGAAATTGAGAAAGTCTTCAGTCAAAGTCTTGAAACAGATATGAACAGCCACACAACAACAGACATGAGGAAATAGAACCAGTAAGCTCGGTGAAGACAATGATTTGGTAGACCAGATCCAACTGCTGTCTCAGTTGTACATCTGGTTGGAGCGGCTGAGTATTTAAACTCGAGGGCACCCAGTCCCGGACACATAGTCCTCATCGTATTCTCCTTGAGCCAAGGTCACACAGACCTCGCCCAATCACTCGTGGTAAGTCTTCAGGTGACTTCCGAACCTTCACAAACTCGGTCACTCAGCGATCCACAATTCCTCTTGGATGCTCTAGGCCTTGACGCCGAACCGTCTGGAAGAAGCACAATCTTCAAAGGTAACAAGCGTCGGATCCACGCATGATCAATCTCTTCAGTGATGCTCAATCACTTTGGGTTTTTTTGAAGGTTTGGGTTTGGGTTTTCCTCACTTGATGATTTTCGCTCAAAGTCCTCGGAGGATGGGATGCTCTCAAATGACAAGTGTCAGTTTCTCTCGGAGCAGCCAACCAGCTAGTGGTTGTAGGGGGCGGCTATTTATAGCCTAGGGAGCAGCCCGACATGATAATACATAAATGCCCTTCAATGATATGACCGTTAGGTGGGTAAATATTTTGGGACAGCTGGCGCATAGCACAACAACGGTCAGAATATTGACTCTCAAATTCCTCAGGGCTATCATGTTCCTCACTGTGCAGGCAATCCGCGCTGGCGAATTCCTAACTCCTCAGTCAAAACAAATTCCTCAGAGACCAGAAGAACTTCATCTCTGTCACTGAAGAATATGACTGAACTGTATGAGATTTCCAATGGCTTCACATGAAGGGATTGGTAGGTGTAGGATTTTGAGTTGACCATCACATGGAAATTTTTCCTTAGTATTTCCTCGACCCCCTTTAACAATACGGTGTTTCCTATGACTCAAGAAAGAGAAAATGAAATTATAAAAACAAGAGTCTTCACGCTTCATGTTCCTCGAATGATTACCAAGTCTTCAAGGTCACACCAATTTCTTCACTTTCAAAGTCTTCAGAAAGTCTTCAGAAATCCAAAGTCTTCAGTCGAAGAACTTCATTTTTAGGGGTCGACTTTCTCTGTAAATATCAAACTCCTCATAGACTTATAGACCTCTGTACACTCACAAACACATCATTCCCTTAACCTATAAGTCTTCAATACACCAAAATCACTAAGGGGCACTAGATGCACTTACATGACTGGTTTGAGGACCAACGCATCAATCTTGATGATCTGCAGCTGCCAGTGGACATCAGTGTTGCCATTCATGGAGCCATTGCAAATGAACTTGCCTTGGTTCAGAGAATCATCGAGCTTAAGAACAAGACTGGCCATGAGAAGGCACACTTCAAGAAGCACATGCACAAGCTCAGCATGGCTGATGTGCAAATCTTCAAGAAGATGTTGAACGACCTCAAGGCTGAATTCAACAAGAAACATGAAGAAGCCAAAGGCTCAAGAGAGCGCATGAAGTATTATGCGCATAAATGTGTGCAAGCACACAATGAAGCTGAAAAGAGAAAGGCTCTTGGGCGTCCTGGCATCGACCCCAGGATGGCTGCCAAGAAAAGCAAGAAGGGTGCAGAAGCTAATCCTGATGCTCCAAGGCAGGGACAACCAAGCATTGTCTTCCTTGCCAGCATGACTGGCTCGAAGCCAAAGGTCCCCTCTGCCACTTCTGAACCCAATAAGACTCGACAAGATGAAGCCGAAGCCAGGAAGAGGAAGCTCGAGAATACATCTGATGATGCTCCCTCCAAGAATAAGTTGAAGACAAAGAGCTTTAAGTCTTCAAGAAAAGAGTGTGCTACTGCCCCAAAGCCCCTCATTGTCGAACTCATTTTTGTTGCCTTACCTGCCTCTGCCAACCGCGAGCGCCACCTCGTAGTCCATGAGCCTACTTCCATAGAGGCTCCAGAAAATGAAGAAGTTCCAGCTACTATCCTCAACGCTGCTGAAGACATTGGTCGTGAAGACAATGTAGATGATGATGATGTCCTTCCTCAGCTTGAACCAACACCCATGGTATCATCGCCAGCTCCGACGAGTAGTGAATTGATCAGTATTGGTCGTTGACGGTGTCCTGGACTAGGGGGTACTCACTACGTCGTCTCCCGATCAGTTGGATTGGGCCGAGGACCCCCATGGCCGTATACTCATGGGCCAGTCCGAACAGTTGCCGCATACAAGGAAGATTCCACAAGACTTGGCGATCAAGACAAAGACTCCTCCCCCACTGGCGTATTCGGCTAGGACAATTGTTATCCTAGGCCTCTGGTGCATTATATAAACCGAGGCCAGGCTAGTCAATAGATATACAACAACAATCATACCATAGGCTAGCTTTTAGGGTTTAGCCTCTCTGATCTCGTGGTAGATCAACTCTTGTAATACCCACATCATCAATATCAATCAAGCAGGACGTAGGGTTTTACCTCCATCAAGAGGGCCCGAACCTGGGTAAAACATTGTGTCCCTTGCCTCCTGTTACCATTGATCCTAAGACGCACTGCTTGGGACCCCATACTCGAGATCCGCCGGTTTTGACACCGACATTGGTGCTTTCATTGAGAGTTCCGCTGTGTGATCGGCGAAAGGATCAATGGCTCGACTGCAGGTCAACTGCGACGTCGGGTTTTTCGTCACCAGCTTGACTGGTCACCTTGGCTTGACCGAGGACTGCGCCCTACCTCCGATCGTCATGTTCGGATGAAGGCCTTCATCAACACCAACTCTGATCTCTATCAAGATCATGGAGGAGTCATCCATGGAGCTCGGGGGCTCAACGTCAACATTGCCCTCAGGCGATCGTGCTGTTTTTCTGGACAACAAACTTGTATCCGCCGCCACCGCCTCCTCGAGTGTCGCCTAAACGATTACTTTGGTGGAATTATGCGGAATTAAGTCTACAACAACCCTGCAAAAATTTTGTCGAGTTCCGATGGAGGAATCTCCGATATACCGGAGCCCTGTTGAATCTGGACGAGAATCCGGATGAGTTTAGGGCGTGGTATCCAGCATCTAGCTCGGATGTCCTTTGGAGGATCCAACCGTTGATTTGCTGTGGAATTCCCTTATCTACCACCTGCCAAAAATTCAGCTCGATCCGACCGTCCAAACTCCGGGAAACTTCTGGTTAGTGCATCAATTTTTGGATCTGTTTTCTGCGCGAAAACGAATCCGACCCGAGTTCGTCTTTTTTTATGAACGGGATTTCGGACATCCTTTTTGAAGGAAGTTTTGTATGGGGTATTGTGTTTTGTTCCCGAACACATCCCACTAACTTTAAGATCTTTTGAACATGATCTTCAACATCATGCTGGTGTCAAACCAGTCCGGCAATATTGCTCCACGGCTGCCGACCCGCGGTAGACACGTCGTCACTTTGTTGAGCCAAGCTCAACTTCTTCGGATCATCATCTTAGCAAGCCGAACAAGATTCCAGCATTGTGAAGGATAAATCATCACCAACATCGCCGCCCCACAGATTACACGAAGCGAGCATACCGGCATCGCCGCACGGTCGCTTCATCAAGCCGGCATCGACCACATCACGACCTGCATCGGCAGGGCCGCACTATTGCTTCTTCAAGCTGGTGTCCATCACGCCGACCTACTTCGACATCTCGGCTGGACCGGGGGCTTCGCTATCTCTTCATCAACCTACTCCGGACACTTCGGCGTCACTAGCCGACCAGGCATGGGTGCGCGGATCGAGTCCCAATTTTGGGAATCACCTTCCTTCGGATTGCTACAACAAATAAACCAGTTGCTATTAATCCTAGTATTTCTTTTTGCTTGTTTGGGTTAAATTTTTCCCAAGAAATTATTACTCTGGTTAGTCCAGCATATGTACACAGGTCTATCAAATGGTGGCCGCATTATCGACGGTCGCATGATGGTTCGGTCAGTTTCCGTACACAGTTCGGCGAACGCCGCATCCGGAACTCGAACCGACCTGTGAATCCAGGCTTTGCCACGCCTTTATTGCATTACGCCGATGGCCTGGATCGACATCGACTTTGGCGCCAGGCCATATTTCTTTTACTACTCACTTTGCATAAATTATTTATTATGCAACATTTTTTTAATTCCTATTATTACTATTATCTCCGTTCTGCACTATTTTTTGTGCACAGGAAAATGATCCAGCCGGACTATATCCTTTGACGTCACCTCGGTTGGACGGGGGGCTTCGTCAACACTTCATTACCCCATGCCGGGGACTTCGGCATCACTCTGCCGTCCTGCATTGACCGTGCTATATCACCACTTCGGAGTGCCGAGCTCCTTGCTCCGCTACCTCAGGACCGGCTTGGGGGATGGAACCTCGTCCCGCATCAAGCTCGGACCGCGTCGTCAATACCGAACACATTAACCAGCTAAGTTTCCTTCATGCTCAAAGTTTTAAATTTCTAACTTGTGTTCGGTTCGACCAAGAATTATACTTTTTTGTAAAAAAGTTGCTTGTAAAAATTTTCCTTGTCGAAACTTTGTTCGCACACACTTGACGCGCTACCCACGCTCATTATACCTGGGGGCTTCTTTAACAAAGCTTATTAATACGGGCTTTATGCCCAACACATGTGTCACACTTCTGCATGTACCTTTTATTCACCATTATATGCATCGATATGACTTAAGTTTTGGCCAAGCTGGGTTGCCTGACTCCTGTGCTTACCCCTACGTTCCCGATTGTTCGGCTAGGTGGTAAAGGGAGCACCTCTGCGATTGTTACTGCCGGGTCAGCCGGATGTGTACCTCAGACTGGGTGAAGCCGAAAGCTAGCGTTCTTAAGGGAATACTCGGTCGGTGAACTAAAAGATGATTTCTTACCTATTTATTTACCTGCCCCCAGATGCTTTTCTGCTCTTTTCGCAGTCCGAACATGCACTTTAGGGCATGCCTCCCAGGGAAAGGAACCCCTAACGGAACTATTCTCCCTGGAAGATGTTTCTTACTAACCATGTAATATAACATAACTAGTTGGGCACTTGTCTGATAAAGCACTAATGACCCCTACGCCTGGTCTCCATGCATGCCCCGGTTTTTATAACCGCGAGGGTATTCGGACACACTCCGGACTATTGGGTCCAGAGGTTGAAGCGAAAAGGTCCGCTACGACAAACGATCTACAATCCAGCTAGAAGGCATTCTACATGTCACCTTACATTTTATAGTCAACTTTTACCCAAGTCACTTGGGGGCTCTTATGTTTATTTGAGCCGTTTCATACTAAGTGTTTTTCTTCTTAGTCGTTGCAAAGTTAAAGCACGGCAGAAGCACTTTTTTTCTAAAGTCCAATTTTCGGATTGGCACCGAACACTTGATCTTGTTCGGACGTCATGTTTTTACTGACGTTTTTTGGTTTTCCAAGCTTTTGGCACTTTTAACTATTTGTGTGTTTTCAGCACAAGTCTCGCAGTGCAACGCTGGACACCTTTGGAGATTCAGCAAAAACATTCTCGGATATTGCTATATATGCATCAGCTTCGAATTGTGTCTTCGGTCAATAGTTGGGTTGCCCGGCTCCCGCGCTTGCCTCCTACGTTCCGCTTTGTTCGGCTAGGTGTGCAAAGGGAGAACCACTGCGATTGTGCTTCCAGCTCGCATGGTCAAGCACCTCAGTGGAGAAAGCCAAAAACTGACTGTCACAATAGGTGTAAACTGGTCAGCGATCCGATGACTATATTAAATGACGGGCCATTCATAACATTGGCCGAAGTGTTTCCGGCTTGACATCGACTGTCGCCGAACACTACCGGGGGCTATTAACTGGCCTCCCAAACTAAATCCTCGATCTTTTGCTCTTACATTGGAGCTGAGGTTTCATGATCATGCTTAGCATGACAACCCAAAGAAAGGAACCGATAGCGGGACTATTTTCTTTGGAAGACATTTCTTCTGTTAAACAACAATATAACATATCTCTCTGCGTACCTTTGTTTAGAAAGCCGTATGACCAGATTGCCTTGTTTGTCGTAAATCTTTGCCCTCATAAAGGCTTTATAAAGTAGGACAAACACTCCTCGGCTACCGGCCGAGGAGGTTAAAGCCCATGGTCAGTCAACAAAGTTTTGTACAATGCGGATCCGAGCATTAATGACATAAAGTACTTGGATACATTGAGTCATTACACATAATTTGTGATTTTACTATGGATATTGATCCTTAATTCGGCCACCCGTGCCCGCATTTAAGGCTCGGGGGCTACTGGGCTTCGGGCTTATTATTTACAAATATTAAAGGGGCACATTGATCCCCTGATCTGGTGTTGCCACCCGACCAGTGTCTCGGGGGCTACTGCATTGCTTGTTCTATGCAGAAAATCTTAAGTGCAATACAGTTTCCGAGGAGATTTTGATCCTCAGGTTGGTCGACCGCACCCAACCTGAGTCTCGAGGTCTGAGCACGCCGCTTTTTGTGCCCCGAAATATTCTGCCGAGTTAGGACTTGAACCTCAGGCCGATTTGGCAAATCAACCTGAGTCTCAGCGATTACTGGGATCAGCGGTCTTATGTCATCCTTCAGGTGCATCTCGGGTTTTAGACCGATACATACCTTGAGGGCTACTGGCTATATATCTCGTCAGAGAATAAATTACATCAATAAAAAACATTGACCAAAAATCAGCCCATGACCGAGGTGCTTAACCACCTCGGAAGCAGTTCGACATATAGCTCGGATGCAAGTGGCTGGCTCCTTAGAGGGCATTTTCGGCATTAAGCTCAGTCAAACTCCTTCAAACTTCTTTGAACCAAGGTGATTGATGACACCTCGGATAAAGTCCGGCGTTGGAGCTCGGATACATAGTCCGACGTTGGAGCTCGGATACATAGTCCGGCGTTGGAGCTCGGATACAGTCCGGCGTTGGAGCTCGGATACATAGTCCGGCGTTAGAGCTGGGAAGCAGTCCGGCATTGGTGCTCGGCTGCAAAAGATACCTCGAATGTAGTCCGGCGTTGGAGCTCAGACGCAAGAGGATGTTGTCACCCAGGAACAACTTCAAACCCGAGGCATGGCATAAAAATAACAAGGCATTGATAAAGGCCGTAAACTTAAAGGGGCTCCTCAGATACCCAACGCGTAAACTCGTCGAATGCATTTCGGCGATCCTCAAGATAGAAGATGAGAAGATTTGTTGAACCAGTTTTCAAGACCGGCAACCGAAGATGAAGAATAGTTCGGAAGAATCGAGGAGCGTCCCTAACTTGAAGACCGGTTTAGGGGGCTACTGACGGTGTCCTGGACTAGGGGGTACTCACTACGTCGTCTCCCGATCAGTTGGATTGGGCCAAGGACCCCCATGGCCGTATACTCATGGGCCAGTCCGGACAGTTGCCGCATACAAGGAAGATTCCACAAGACTTGGCGATCAAGACAAAGACTCCTCCCCCACCGGCGTATTCGGCTAGGACTCTTGTTATCCTAGGCCTCTGGTGCATTATATAAACCGAGGCCAGGCTAGTCGATAGATATACAACAACAATCATACCATAGGCTAGCTTCTAGTGTTTAGCCTCTCTGATCTCGTGGTAGATCAACTCTTGTAATACCCACATCATCAATATCAATCAAGCAGGACGTAGGGTTTTACCTCCATCAAGAGGGCCCGAACCTGGGTAAAACATTGTGTCCCTTGCCTCCTGTTACCATTGATCCTAAGACGCACTGCTTGGGACCCCTACCCGAGATCCGCCGGTTTTGACACTGACAGTCGTCCTTTGACTCCTCGTCCTATAACACCAATCACTCAGGATATGCCAATGGATGATGAAGCTATTCTGCGCACTCCTCCAGCTCAAGTCAACACTCCGGTGCTTGAGACTCAGCAAGAGAGTCCTGAAGCCTTTGACTAGACTATCCCCTCACCATAGGCGTCGCCTTCCTTCAGGAGGCTTCGCAGAGGTCCCAGGTCTCAGGCATCCATGTCGAGCATGCTAGAGGAGGATGTGCAACAAGCTGGCTTAGTAGCACGTCAAGTGTTCACTGACGCCATCCCCTCTGTGACTGCTCAAGAGTCCAAAGCAAAAGTTTTTGAAGACACTCCTGCTCAAGGTTGGAAAAAGCGGTATGCGTAAGCGAGGCGGCTGGCCTTCACCTAGTGCCTAGGCGGTGCCTAAGCGACCTAGGGGCGGCCTAGGCGGTAATATAGTTTTTACTCATAATGTATTTGTGATTATTATATGGGTGTTGTTATTAGTTTAGGGCATATAAATAAGTTAATTACCATCGAGAATATAACCCATTTGGCATATTAGTGCAGTATGTGGCATGATTTCTTGCTTGCGTAGGCAATTCCTTGCTTGCCCTGCCTAGACCTCCATTTATGCCCTAGGCGAGGCGTTTGGCCATTGCCTAGCGCCTAGGCGTGCCTAAGCGCCTCCTAGGCACTGCCTTTTCCAACAGAGCTCCTGCTGCATCAGCCAATCAAGAAAGCGAAGAAGAAAGAGAAACCACTCCCCCTGCCAGTGATCCAGTCCTACAAGCCAAGAATGTGCTTGTGCCATACCCTCTAGTTGTTGAAGAGATGGAGGTTGAAGCCAATGTGTCTGCCACAAACAACAATACTGAAGCCAATGACACTGTCATGGCTGAAGACAATGTGCAGCCCGAAGCCAATGCAACTCCCAGCAACATTGAACATCCAATCATTTCTGATGATATCGTTCCTCAACCAAGGCCTCATACCATGGAACACGCATTCCATCAGGGTGAGTTGGTAACTGTCAGATGGCCTATAATGGTTCCACCCACTGCTTCTGGGCCACAATATGATTATCACATGGAGAAGAGGCCTCAAACTTTGAAGCCAAATCCAAGGCTGCCAAGGCTTCCTAGTGCTGCAACAACACACGGCTCGTTTAGTGTGCCCAGCTTCAGAGAGCACAACACATTCTTTGATAGCGCCAAAAACATATACACGAAGCCCAAGATCTCCCTTGACAGGTTTTGGAGCCGACAACAACGAAGCTATTACTTGTATATCCTCTACAACGAAGACTGGATTTTTCCTCATAAGTGTCTGGATTGTGATTTTGATCTGGGCTGCCATGCATTAAAGAGGCACTTGATTGCTTCAGAGATGTTGGGCAGCTATCTTTTTGTGACTGATAAGGAGCACTAGAATGAAGAGCTTCTGCTGTAGTTCTATGCCACTTTGCACATTAGAGCCTACAATAGTGATCCGAAGACTTGGGTCCTTGAGTGGATGACAGGAGATGCTCACCATGAAGCCAAAGCTTAAGATGTCATTGAGCTTAGTTCCCTGCCCACTCCTGGTGAGTTATATGAACTAGGTTGTTAGCTTTATCAAGATGAATGATGTCGCTTGAAGCTACATCGGTATTTCCCAAAGAGGAAGGGATGATGCAGCACATCGGTGGTAGGTATTTCCCTCAGATATGAAACAAGGGTTATTGAACCAATAGGAGAACCAAGCAACACAACGTAAACATCCTCTGCACACAAATAACAACACCTCACAACCCGACGTGTTAAAGGGGTTGTCAATCCCTTTCGGGGTATGGCGCCTCAAGATAGGCAAAGGACGTGAGGTCACTTTGTAGATGGGATAAATAGATCGCGGAACAAATATATTGCAGCAAGGTATTTTTGTATTTTTTTGGTTTAATAGATCTGAAAATAAACGCAAGAAAAAAGTAGATCACAAGGAAAATATATGAGAAAGGAGACCCGGGGGCTGTAGGTTTCACTAGTGGCTTCTCTCGAGAAAGATAGCAAACGGTGGGTAAACAAATTACTATTGGGCAATTGATAGAACTTCAAATAATTATGACGATATCCAGGCAATGATCATTACATAGGCATCATGTCCAAAATTAGTAGACCGACTCCTGCCTGCATCTACTACTATTACTCCACACATCGACCGCTATCCAGCATGCATCTAGTGTATTAAGTTCATGGAAAAATAGAGTAATGCATTAAGAATGATGACATGATGTAGACGAGATCCGTTTATCTATTGAGGCAGATATGGAACCCATCTTTTTATCCTTAGTAGCAATGATACATACGTGTCGGTTCCCTTTCTGTCACTGGGATCAAGCACCGTAAGATCGAACCCACTACCGAGCACCTCTTCCCATTGCGAGATAAATAGATCAAGTTGGCCAAACAAAACCCAAATATCGGAGAAGAAATACAAGGCTATAAGAGATCATGCATATAAGGGATAAAAGAAACTCAAATAACTTTCATGGATATAAAAAGATATAACTGATCATAAACTCAAAGGTCATCATATCCCAACAAACACACCACCAAAAGACTTACATCATATGGATCTCCAAGAGACCATTGTATTGATAATCAAGAGAGAGAGACAGGAAGCCACCTAGCTACTAACTACGGACCCGAAGGTCTATAAAGAACTACTCACGCATCATCGGAGAGGCACCAATGGAAGTGGTGAACCCCTCCGTTATGGTGTCTAGATTGGATCTCGTGGTTCTGGACTCTGCGGCGGCTGGATGAATATTTCGTCGACTCCCCTAGGGTTTCTGGAATATTGGGGTATTTATAGAGTAAAGAACCTGGCACTATGTCAATAGGTTAGTACCAAAAAATGATATAAAATGACTATATAATGATTATAAAACATCCAAGATTGATAATAAAATAGCATGGAATAATAAAAAATTATAGATATGTTCGAGAAGTATCAGCATCCCCAACCTTAGCTCCTGCTTGTCCTCGAGTAGGTAAGTGATAAAAACCGAATTTTTGATGTGGAGTGTTGTTTATCATGCCATATCGTATTCTTTTCTTTATACCATGGGCATTTGGACTTTTATGTGATTCAAAGCAATAGTCTAGTTTTGACATAATAATTTAGATACTCAAGCATATCAACAAGCAACCATGGCTTTCAAAATACCAATGCTAAAACAAGTTATCCCTAGCCCATCATGCTCAAACATTGATCCAGTCATGAAACACACTCGATATTAGCTACACCCAATACTTAAGTATGATCATATTGTCCCCTAGTTGGTGCTTTTATAAGAGAGGATGGAGACTCAATTTCAAAAATAAAAATTGCATAAAGTAAAATAAAGGCCCTTCGCAGAGGGAAGTAGGGATTTGTAGAGGTGCCAGAGTTCGAAGCGAAAAAATAGAGATAAAAACATTTTTGGGAGGTGTATCCATTCCACCAACGAAAATGACTTGGAGTATCCCAACACTTTCCATGCTAGACATATCATAGGCGGTTCCCAAACAGAAAATAAAGTTTATTCCTTTTTCCACCATAACTTTCACTTTCCATGGCTAGTCGTATCCACGGGTGCCCTCCATACCAACACTTTCCAAGGAATTTATTATTTGACAACATAAAGGAAATTCATTTTTGCATTTCGGGACCCTAATACCTTTGCCTTACTCTCGTTCAATGACAAGTGAATAAACACTCGTCGTGAGAATAACACATCTAGCAAGGAAAATATTAGCTACCCGTTACCATTCCGCGAGCAAAACAAACACACAAAAGAGAAATTCATTTTGAAAATTAGAGATGGCACATGCAAATTTGCTTAGAACAGAAAAAGAATACCACATATAGGTAGGTATAGTGGACTCATGTGGCAAAACAGGTTTAAAGGATTTTGGATGCACAAGTAGAGGTCATACTTGGTGCAAAACGAAGGCTAGCAAAAAGATTGAGAAGCGACCAACCAAGAAACGAATAATCTCATAAGCAAGCATTAAGCATAATTAACACCGAATAATGCACCACAAGTAGGATATAATTTTCATTGCATGATTATTGACTTTCATGCATGCATAGGGAATCACAAACCTTAACACCAATATTCTTACTAGAGCACAATTACTCATCAACATAACTCACATATCACATTATCATATCTCAAAAATATTACTAAGAATCACGTTTATTTTGTCCGATGATCTTCATGACATATTCTTTCTTTATCCTTCTTGGATATATATCACTTTTGGACTAACTTTCATGTGTTGCTTTTCATAAGCTCAAACAAATATAAGTGAAGATCATGAGCATACCATATTTTCTTTCTCTCAAAATAATTTAAGTGAAGCAAAAGAGAATTTCTTCAAAATTTTACTAACTCTCAAATAAATCTAAGTGAAGCAAGAGAGCATTTCTTCAAAAATACTAGGCACACCGTGCTCAAAAAGATATAAGTGAAGCACTAGAGCAAGTCCATTGCTCATAAAAATTTAAGTGAAGCATAGAGAGCAATTCTAACAAGTCATGACATAATTTTGGCTCTCTCAAATAGGTGTGTCCAGCAAGTATTGATGACTTAAAACACAAAATAAAACAAACAAAGATACATATCATACAAGAAGCTCCAAGCAAAACACATATCATGTGACGAATAAAAATATAGTCTCGAGTACAATACCAATGGTCGTTAGAAGAAAGAGGGGATGCCACTCGGGGGCATCCCCAAGATTAGTTGCTTGCTCATTCTTGGATAATAGCTTGGGATGCTGGGGCATACCCAAGCTTAGACTCTTCTATCCTTCTTTCATCCATCGTAAGATAACCCAAAACTTGAAAACTTCAATCACACAAAACTCAACAAAACCCTTGTGGGATCCGTTAGTAAAAGAAAGCAAACCACTACTATAAGTGTTGTGTCAAACCAATTATGATTTTGTTTTTGTATTATATCTATGGTATTCCAACTTTTCTATGGAAAATGGTCATCAAAGAAAACCATAGAGCCATCAAAATAAGCACACAACACAAAGAAAACAGAATCTGTCAAAACAGAATAGTCCGTAGTAATATGGAACTTTGGAATACTTATGTAACTCCAACAATTCTACCAAATTAGGACTACCCGCATAATTTGTATATTAATCTTATGAAAATAGAATCAGGGCAAAATATCTTTTATGTGATTTATGATAATTATTTTTGTGAGCACAAAGTTTCTGTCTTTTTCAGCAAGATCAAACAACTATCACCCCAGAAGATCCTAAAGGCTTTACTTGGCACAAACACTAACTAAAACACAAAAAACACAATCATAACAGTAGCATAATTGTACTAACACTCAAGAACAGAAAGCAAAAAGCAAAAATAAATTTTATTAATTGGGTTGCCTCCCAACAAGCTCTATAGTTTTACGCCCTTAGCTAGGCATAAAGCAAGGATCTAAGTTTTGTCATCATTGTTCAACTCTTCAATCAAACACTTAGAATCCTTCAAATATTCAGCATAAATACCTTCAATAGCAATACTCCTCGGAGTAAATTTAAATATTTCATTCTTACAAAAAGGATCTCTTATCACTTCAAAAAAATTTGGATGGATGCTAATCATCTTAAGGTCTCCCTTATCATTATTACTATAAAATGCACCCTTGTTCCGAGATCTCCTACTCTCTACGAAAGTTTCCTAAATAATTTTAGTGGTAGTACAAACCGTGCTTAGATTACTAAAGATTTCTTCCAAATTATCGATCCGAGATGGACTTTCTTCTACTCTTTCATGGATTAAGGTACCCCTCTCTTTTAACAACTTAAAAATACCGCCTCCTTTTGACCCAAGATTAGTAGCAAAATTATGCATCTTTTTGTGTATAATTTCCATATGATCTTCGGTTAGCATTTTCTTTTTAATAGCATCTAGTCTTTCCATAACATGCTCAAGATTCAAAATTGTTTCATTAACCATAAGAGGTGGTGAGCCTACTAAATTTCCCATAGCATTAAGAGCATCAAAAGGAGGACTCATTAAGAAATTTCCACCGGTAATCGTATCAAGGACGAATCTATACCAAGTGGTGATGCCAACATAAAAACAACACAGAAGCACAACGATAGATTGCTTACGGATAGATCTATTATGGGCATTGCAAATTCTATACCAAGCATCTTTTAAATTTTCTCCTCCCCTTTGTTTAAAGTTGAGGACCTCTTCCTCAGGAGTGCAAGCAATAGAGGAAGAACTATCCATACCGGCAAGCAAGGATGCATGCAAAAACAGATCCGACAAGAAAACGGCGAACGGAAAAAGGGAGGCGAATGAAATGACAAATTTTTGTGAAGTGGGCGATAGGAAAACGAGAGGAAAATGGAGAATGTAAATTGCAAGGAGATGAGATTTGTGATTAGGAACCTGGTTATGTTGAAGATCCTCCCCGGCAACGGCGCTAGAAATTCCTTTTGATGTCGCTTGAAGCTACGTCGGTATTGCCCCAAAGAGGAAGGGATGATGCAAGACAGTGGTGGTAGGTATCTCCCTCAGATATGAAACCAAGGTTATCAAACCGGTAGGAGAACCAAGCAACACAATGTAAATAGCCCCTGCACACAAATAACAACACCTCGCAACCCGACGTGTTAAAGGGGTTGTCAATCCCTTTCGGGGTACGACGCCTCAAGATAGGCAAAGGATGTGAGGTAAATTGTAGATGGGATAAATAGGTCACGGAACAAATAAATTGCAGCAAGGTATTTTTGTATTTTTTGGTTTAATAGATCTGAAAATAAACACAAGGAAAAAGTAGATCGCAAGGAAAATATATGAGAAAGAAGGCCCGGGGCGTAGGTTTCATTAGTAGCTTCTCTCGAGAAAGATAGCAAACGGTGGGTAAACAAATTACTGTTGGGCAATTGATATAAATTCAAATAATTATGACGATATCCAGGCAATGATCATTACATAGGCATCACGTCCAAGATTAGTAGACCGACTCCTTCCTGCATCTACTACTATTACTCCACACATCGACCACTATCCAGCATGCATCTAGTGTATTAAGTTCATCGAAAAATAGAGTAATGCATTAAGAACGATGGCATGATGTAGACGAGATCCATTTATCTATTGCAGCAGATATGGATCCCATCTGTTTAACCTTAGTAGCAAAGATACATACGTGTCGGTTCCCTTTCTGTCACTGGTATCAAGCACCGTAAGATCGAACCCACTACCAGGCACTCTTCCCATTGCAAGATAACTAGATCAAGTTGGCCAAACAAAACCTAAATATCAGAGAAGAAATATGAGGCTATATGAGATCATGCATATAAGAGATCAAAGAAACTCAAATAACTTTCATGGATATAAAAAGATATAACTGATCATAAACTCGAAGTTCATCGGATCCCAACAAACACACCGCCAAAAGACTTACATCATATGGATCTCCAAGAGACCATTGTATTGATATCAAGAGAGAGAGAGAGAGAGAGAGGAAGCCATCTAGCTACTAACTACGGGCCCGAAGGTCTACAAAGAACTACTCACGCATCATCGAAGAGGCACCAATGGAAGTGGTGAACCCCTCTGTGATGGTGTCTAGGTTGGGTCTCGTGGTTCTGGACTCTGCTGCGGCTAGATGAATATTTCATTGACTCCCCTAGGGTTTTTGGAATATTGGGGTATTTATAGGGCAAAGAGTCAGTCCAGGGGGCACCCGAGGTGGGCATAACCCACCAGGGCGCCCTTGGGCCTCCTGGCGTGCCCTGGTGGGTTGTCCCCTCCTCGGGACTCCCCCGGGGTCTAACCAGGGCCCTTCTTCTTGCTGTTGGTCCATAAATAATCATCGTAAATTGGTGTGGCATTTGGACTCCATATGATATTGATTTCCTGCGATGTAAAAAACATGCAGAAAACAACAACTAACGCTTGGCACTGTGTCAATAGGCTAGTACCAAAAAATGATATAAATGACTATATAATGATTATAAAACATCCAAGATTGATAATAAAACAGCATGGAATAATCAAAAATTATAGATACATTGGAGACATATCAATGAACTGTAGAGCATATTTCGGAAGCCCGAGCCAAATATGAGGCCAATGCTGATCATGATGAAGCTATTGCCCCAAGATGCTGAATATCCCAAAGATTTCTTTTTCAAAGACCTCGAGTACTTTACCCACACAGTCTATCGCATTCTGAGGCGTACTCTATGGCCAATCAAAGGATACTCTTCTAAAGCTAAACTCGACGGCGCCATGAAGACATTGAACTTCTATATTGTCAATGGCATAAGATTCAACACTCAGGATTTCTTCATTCGTCAGCTAGTTGCTTCTGGAATTGATCTATTTTGCCTGAAGTTCTATGCCCCCTGGATCATGCATCTCATCAAACTTCATTCCACAGTTAACTATAAACCATCAGCGCGCAATCATGTCAAATTTCTGCCTGATGTTGACTTGTCCTATGAAGCATCTACTCTGATCCAGCAAAGAAGCCACTCCAGCTGCAGAATGCTGAATTCAAAGCTTCACTCAACCTATTGAAGGCATTCATGTACCGAACTCTGCTACTCCTGACTATCCCCTCGCTGGCAACTTGCGTATGCCGCATTGCGCCAATACTGAAGACACTGCCAGTACAATTGCTGAAAGGCCTCAGAAGCGTTCGCATGCCCTTAATGACTGTGAGCTTTTGGTATCTTTGCATCAGAAGCAGGACAAGCTTCATGAATGGATGAAATGTCAAATGCAGAGTATTCTGGTGGATGTCAATCGCATTCGCAACCTGGGCACCAAGAATTCTTTTGTTGCTCATGAAGCCTGTAGGCGGTCCTGGAAGAGCCTTACCTTGCTCTGCTCTGAAGATGATCTTCGTGAGGATGGCTTCACTGAAAAATTCAAATTTTACTCCAGGTCACCGCAATCTAAAAGTTAGCGTCAAACACCCTCCATTGAAGATTCTGAGTACTCATCTTCGGCTGCAACTGTTGTTGTGAGAGTTGTTGATGAAGAAGACGATGCCACTTGACCAGCATTAGCTTCACTGCATCAAGATGTTGCCCCAGGCCCTTCTGCACCACCTAACTCCAACGTCGACCCTTCTGCTCCAACTTCGTCTCCACCTAGGAACGCGTAGAAACTCTATGTCTTCAAACCTTTTTGGTCCTTACTGACAAAAGGGGGATAATCATATGAGGTTGGTAGTCTTCAAGCGGGTCCATATGGGTGGTTGCCTTAATTTTTTGCTAAGTGCTTGCAACTCTCGTTTTCAAACTATTTGGCTCTTGAGTTGTAACACTTAAACTTGATGGTCGTCTGCCACTTTTGCTACTACGTTGTGAAGCTATGATAAATTTCACATGAAGTCATTCTGCAAACGTCCATTTCTCATTATGCATATCATTATCTTCATTGCTTTCACATATGCATGATGAATTGTCTTCATACATTGTCGGTGGGAAACGACACCCATGGGATCACTGGAATCCCTTCTACGGTCGCAGGGCGTGGGGATTGCGAGGAGAGCAGGGCTAGCAGACAACACAGAGGGATTTACCAAGGTTCGGGCCACAAAGATGCGTAAAACCCTACGATCCTGCTTTGGTGGATGTATTCGGTGTTCTTGAGCTCTTGAACTAGCTCCAGGTGCTGCGAGGTTCGAGCGAGCCCAATCCTTTCTCAGTGTGCCATGGGCCACCTTTTATAGACAAAAGGGTTGCCACGGTGGCACACAGGAGGTGGAAAGTGCTACAGCGTTGCGAGCTTATCGCTGGTATTACAGGACAAGACGCATTTAATGCGAGGCTTAGGTGTCCCTTCGCTTTATTGGGAACGGGAGCAATGCTCGTCCTGCCCGTTGCCGCTCCTCCTTGCTTCGACACGCGCCCCGACCAACGGTGCATGCAGTGCCATGTAGGCAGGCAAGCAGCTGAGGTGGCGCGGTGATGGAGCCACCACGAAGGGTTGCATGTTGCCACGCAGGTGCCTACCTAGCTGGCTGGGTTGGCAGCTGCATGCAAACGGGGGCGAAGACTTGGCTGCTGCGGGCCTAGCAATGGCCCTGCCGGTGCGCTTGGCGAGGGTCTCATCGGGTGTCCCGGCAAGGGTCTCGTCGGGTGGCCCGGCAAGGGCCTTGCCGTGGCGCGCTAACTTCCCCGGCAAGGTTCTTGCCGGGGGTCTCGTGGGTCTCTTCGGTGATGATATTTGCTATCCTCATTTGATCTTGAGCATTCTATGTCTTCACAAAGATCTGCATACCACTACGGAGGTGCCTCCCGAGCCCTGTCCAACGCATTTGTCTAGCATTGGTGGGCTCAAGGGTGGCTCACTTCGGCTGGCGTGGGTGAGCTGCCCCGGCAAGGGTCTTGCCGGGGGAACATGGTAAGCCTATCTGATCTTTGTGGCCTTGGTCCTTGTCGTTGCTCCGTTTGCCTTGTGGCTTCGGTTTCTCCTCCAGCTTCAACTTCCTGCCATGGCTATGCGTGGCCGTGGCGGGAGGCTCTAACTGCCCGTGCACAAGTAAAGGGGTCAAAAGGAGAGCCCCTACTTTTGTACACCGACAGGAGCCCCCGGGCCTGGGTCATACATGAGTGCAACATGTTGTTGGGCCAGGCCCAGAACAGTGCGCGGGCAGTTGGGACGGATTTTTACCGTGGCCACTGTTCCGTCCACTGCGCTTCCCCATGACCCGCGTCGAACGCGCGACGTGGGGGTCATGCGCGCAGGCATGACGGAAGCATGCTAGCATCACCTTGCGGTGGACAGTAAAGAGGCGGCTTGCGTGTCTCTTTGAGACCGCAGGGCCGCCTCTCATTTACTGCCCTCGCTCGGGAACCGTCGTTCCACGCGTCCCACTGCGCCTGCCCCTTGCGCCACGTTTGCTGCATGCATAACGCAGAGCGAATGACAGGCACACAGGACGTGGGTAGTCGCGCGCGTGTGGGTCGATTCCCACGCGCCTTCAATGGAGTGGGGAGGGCGGTCGACGGCCCCGCTTGCTGTCACTTCAAGAAGCCGGATTGGCCGAGGGGGGTGGCCGAGCCTCGCCCTCGCCCCTTTATAAAGAGGGGAGCGGGAGGAACGGTGCCCCTCAACCTTTCGCCATCTGCCTCTCCCCATTCCTACTTCCTTTCTCCTTCTGCCATGGCGAGGGGCATGGCGACGCTTCATTGGTGGTGGCAAGGGTTTCGGCCAGACAGTGCATCGCTCCTCCCCAAGAGCTCGTAGCGGTGGAGCCGGCCGCTAGAGGAAGGGGGAGGGGGTGAGGTCGAGGCCGTCGTGGTGCTCGAGGGAGAGGAGGACGGGAAGGCAGATCAGCCTCGCCTCCTCCAGCAGCCCCTCCTCCGATGGAGGGCCACGCCGGGGACAACCCCTACGAATTCTTTGTCAGGCTGCGCCATCCACCGCGCCGTCGCCTTCGTCTCCCGACCCCATTTGCGTGGGAGATGGAGCTGGATCCGCCACAGGCGCTGCGGCTGCACATCAGGGGTTGTCGGAAGAGTGGCACATGGGCCGACGTCGAGTTCCCCTCCCCTCACGTCGTGTATCTTCATCGAGGGTGGAAGACCTTCACTCGCCTCCTCTCCGTCAAGACCTTCGGGCACTTCGGGACCCGCGTGAGATGCTGCGTGGAGAGCTCCTCCGATGGTGAAGACTCCTCCTCCAGTGGGAGTGGCGAGGAAGACAATGGCAATGACGACGAGGGCAGCGGGCGGCAGGATGACGGGTCCGACTAGGTGTCGGGCACCGCTCCCGGCAGCACCGGTGACCCCATCATCCGTGTCGCCGGCTCCTTGAACTTCTCGGGGTCGTCTCCTTGGGCGGCTGGCGTAGGGAGGCTGCGGAAGAGGAAGAGGGCGGGCGGCTGGGCCGTAAAGTCGGAGTACGCGGGCACTGACGCCTTCGTCGCATGTTGATGTCCTGCCGCCTCGTCTTCGAGCTCTGCCTCCGGCGCCGCCATCACCACCCAGCCCTTGGATGGCCACCGAGATGTTCTCTTGCTGTCTTCTGCCACTCGTAGCTCGCTTAGGCGCCCCTTTTGCCCTTCTGCTTTCTTGTTCTATTTCCTAAGGAGAGGGACAAGAAAAGGATTACAAGCACCTTATATCTTTTTAGTCTTGTAAGCCTTCGGGCCTTTGTTAGCTTTAGAACTTGTAATCCCCTTGGTCATGTTTTTCATTTCGTATGAACTGTACCTGTACGGGATGTTTTTTAATGGAAAAGGGATGTTTGCCGGGATTTTCGTTCGCGGGAGGAACCCATGACAAGGGGTGAGTCCTTGTTATCCTTAAGACAAACGCTTTTTCACCCGGCAACAGGCCTTGCCATCCCCCCACCTTGCTTGACCTTTCTCACGCTCTCGACGGAGGAAGGGATGAGGTGGGCTTAGGCTCCTCATTCCCCTTCTCTGCTGCCGCGACTATGACCAAATTCGGACCCAGGGGATAGCCCTTGGGTGCCAAAAAGGGGGGCACGGCAGCTTAGAGATAGAACGGGGTTTCACGTATCCCAGTTCATAACGAAATGCATGATAGAGGATAAAGGACTTATCTGGATCTGCAGCCCCCGGTGACCTTGGCTTGCCACGGAGGGATCCTTGTTATTGTAGCCCCCGGCAACTCAGGCTTGCCAGGGCCCGGACGCCGGTCCGTTCCTTTCTTCCAATATAGCTCGGCAAGAATGCTTATGTGCCCCGCGAACCAATGAAGACAGAGAAGAACGGAGAGACGCACACTCAACCTCTAAGCTAGGGGTTAGCCTCTGCTAAGCACTATCAACCCTAACCGAGGAAGATACTCGACCTAGCATGCATGCTATAACTTAGGGTGCCAGCGCTTCATTTATTTATGCTCAGGGTCTGCGTTTGGCTTTGTACAAAGGGTTACATGCCTTGCTGGCAAGGCTTGTACAAAACGGTGGCTTGCCGGGAGGCCCAACAGCCGCGCCTTATGGGTAAAACTTGCGAAGATGCTCGATGTTCCAGGAGTTGCTCATTGGAATGGCATCTTCGGTCTCCAGCCGGACTGCGCCGGGCCTGGTGACTCGTGTTACCAGATAAGGGCCTTCCCACTTTTGCGTCAACTTGTTGGAATTCTTGGCCGAATGAACGCGCCGAAGAACAAGGTCGCCTTCCTCAAGGCTCCGGGCATGAACCTTGCGGCTATGGTAGCGGCGCAAAGCTTGTTGGTAGCGTGCTGCTCTCACAGCCGCCCGGAGACGATCTTCCTCAAGGAGCGTCGCGTCATCTTGGCGCAACTGCTCTTGCTCAAGCTCATCATAAGCGAGCACTCGAGGGGACCTGTATATGAGTTCCATGGGGAGAACTGCTTCTGCCCCGTAAACCAGGGCAAAGGGTGTCTGGTCGGTGGCTCGATTTGGCGTCGTTCTGATCGACCAAAGAACCACCGGAAACTCATCTATCCAGAGCCTTCAACTCTCGCGCAGCCTACCAAAAGTCTTCGTCCTCAAGCCTCACAGGACTTCAGCATTTGCTCTCTCCGCTTGGCCGTTGCTCCGTGGATGGGCCACGGAAGCAAAACAGACCCTGCTACCGAGATCCTCGATGTGTTGCATGAAGGCATGGCTTGTGAACTGTGTGCCATTGTTGGTGATGATCCTGTTGGGCACCCCAAAACGGCACACTAGTCCCTTCAAAAACTTGATGGCTAACTGCGCTGTCACCTTCCTCACTGCTTCCATTTCTGGCCACTTTGTGAAATTGTCGATTGCGACGTACAAGTACTCAAAGCCCCCGACAGCATGGGGGAAAGGGCCCAATATGTCAAGCCCCCAGACCGAGAAGGGCCAGGAGAGAGGGATAGTTTGAAGGGCTTGAGCTGGTTGATGAAGCTTCTTCGAATGGAACTGGCACGCTTCACACTTGATTACTAGTGTCGTCGCATCCCGGAGGGCGGTGGGCCAGAAGAAACATTGCCGGAAAGCCTTGCCGGCAAGGGCCGTCGACCCTATGTGGGAGCAACATATGCCTCCATGTATCTCTGCCAATAGCTTTAGTCCTTCCTCCCGGGAGATGCACATCAATTTCACCCCATTCGGTCTTCTTCTATACAATATGTTATCAACTAATTGGTACAGAGCAGACCGGCGGGCTACTCTTTCTGCCTCTTCCTGCTCCTCAGGAAGCTCTCCTTTTTGAAGGAATCGGGCGGAGTGTTGTGCCCATGCCGGAGCCTGTAGCTCGACGGCAAGGACCAAAGGCATCTCTTCTGCCGCGGGAGTGGCCATCTCCATGGCCATGACCTGAGGTCCTGCCGGAGTTGGTTGCCTTGCGGCAGGATCGACATCCATGACAACATCTTCGCCGACGGCTCCGGGGAGCTCGGTGGGGAAGTATTTGCCGGGGCCTAGCTTCCTCCGCTTGCTCTGCCCGGTCAACGGCTCAACGGACGGTTGGGTTAACTGAAGCACAAAGGTACCTGGTTCCACAGGTAGCTTAAGGGCAGCGTGCTTTGACAGGTAGTCGGTGATGTCATTCTCCGCCTGAGGGACATGCTCCGCTTGTATACCATCAGAGCGCTCCTCCAGTTTCCTGACCTCATCTACGTAAGCTTCCATCAACGGGCTTTGATAATCTTTGTTGATCTGCCTGACGACGAGCTGTGAGTCTCCCCTGACGATGAGCTTCTTAACTCTGAGGTCTGCCGCGACCCTGAGACCGGCAAGCAAACCCTCGTACTCGACGGTGTTGTTGGTTGAAATTTCGTGCATCTGGATAACATACTTGAGGTGCTCTCCGATGGGAGCGACAAGCAACACACCAGCACCGGCGCCTTGCAGCAAGAAGGCACCATCAAAGTACATGATCCAGTTGTGGCTCGTTTCCTTGCCGGGGAGAGCTGTCTCCTGTACCTCTTCGTCAGGCGTCGAGGTCCATTCTGCGTCAAATTCTGCCAAGACTCTGCTCTGAATCGTCGAGGTACTTTCGAATTTCAAACCGAAACTCGACAGCTCCAGGGCCCATTCCACGATCCTCCCCATCGCATCTGGGTTGTGCAGTATCCGCTGCAACGGGAGGTGGGTGACCACCATGATCTTGTATGCTTGGAAGTAAAGGCGCAGCTTCCTCGAAGCCATAAGGAGGCCGAAGAGCAGCTTTTGCACACCTGAGTACGTCGACCTAGCCCCTTGCAAGAGGGAGCTGACGAAGTACACTGGGTGCTGCACCATCTTCTTCTTCTGCGCCTCTTCACCCGGTCGTGTGGGTCCTATCGCGCTGGCATCAACCCCTGCCGGGGACTCAATCTTGCCGGGATCGAGCCCTGCCGGAGAGGGTTTCGCCTTGCTATCCATTGGCTCTGCCGCTGTTACTCCCTTCTCGTCGACCTCTCTCTGCGCCACTAGTGCGGCGCTAACCACCTGATTTGTCGCTGCTAGGTAAAGCAGCAACGGTTCTTGTGGTTTGGGCGCAACCAACACTAAGGTAGAGGAGAGGTATTTCTTCAAATCCTGCAGCGCTGCCTCGGCCTCTGGGGTCCACTCCACTGGCCCAGCCTTCTTCAAGATCTTGAAAAAGGAAGGGTGCGCTCCGCAGACTTGGAGATGAACCGGCTCATGGCGGCAACGCAACCAGTGAGCCGACGCACGTCCTTGATCCGTTTAGGCGCCTCAATCTGCTCGATGGCCTTGATCTTATCTGGGTTTGCTTCAATCCCGCGCTAGGACACAAAAAACTCAAGAAGCTTGCCGGACGGGACGCCGAAGACACACTTCTCAGGGTTAAGTTTGAGGTTGATCTTGCGCAGGTTTGTAAATGTTTCCTCCAGATCTTGCACAAGGGTCGCTTTGTCCTTGGTTTTGACCACTATGTCATCCATATAAGCTTCCATATTTCTATGTAGCTGGGGTTCAAAACCAATTTGGACTGCTCTTGCAAAGGTCGAGCCAGCACTCTTCAACCCGAAGGGCATCCGTAAAAAACAATACGTGCCACATGGGGTGATGAATGCCGTCTTTTCCTCGTCTTACTTTGTTATGAAGATATGGTGGTATCCTGAGTAGGCGTCAAGGAACGATAGGAGGTCACACCCAGCCGTGGAGTCAACAATCTGCTCAATGTGCGGTAATGGAAAAGGGTCCTTTGGACAGGCCTTATTGATGTCTGTGTAGTATACACATCCTCCATTTCCCATTTGCCTTGCGCACCACAACCGGATTGGCCAACCACGTTTGATGGAGTACTCCTCTCACCAAGCCTGCCGCCTCTAGCTTTCTGATTTCCTCCATGATGAACTCCTGCCTCTCCAGAGCTTGCTTCTTGACCTTCTGCTTGACGGGCCGCGCATGAGGACAGACAACAAGGTGGTGCTCAATCACCTCCTTGGGAACGCCATGGATGTCGGAAGCTTGCCATGCAAACACATCAACATTCGCCCGCAGGAAGGTGACGAGCTCGCTTTCCTATTTGCAGTCAAGGGTGGAGCTTATGGTGAACGCTCCCCCCGTGCCATCCTCCTTGACGGGCACCTTCTTGGTCTCTGGTGGTGTAGCTCTGGACCTCTTGCTCTTGTCGGCGGAGCTCTCTGTCACGTTCTCGACGGAAGCACAACACCCCAAAGAGATGCGCTTGCCGGAGTGGGTGCGAGGGGTCTCACCGGTCTTCTTCTCCCCCGGGACTTTGTCGGCAGGAGTAGGTGCCTTAGCGGCAGCTGCTGCGACTGCTTCCCGATAGAGTTGGTCGGCGCAGATTAGTGCATCTTTCTTGTCGGAGGGGACGGTGATGATGTTCATCGGCCCGGGCATCTTCAGCTTGTTGTAGGCGTAGTGTGAAGCCGCCATGAACTTGGCTAGCACCGGGCGGCCGAGGATCCCGTTGTAAGGGAAGGGGATCTCAGCTACATCGAAAACGATCCTCTCCGTCCTGTGGTTCAGCTCGCCTCCGAATATCACGGGCAGCGTGACTTTTTCCTTTGGCTGGCTCCTCCCCGGGTTAACCCGTTGGAACGTACCCGTCTCCTCGAGGTCTCCATTAGGGATCTGCAGCCTTCTGAGCACAACAGGCGAGATCAAGTTCAGGCCGGCCCCGCCATCAACCAACATCTTCGTCACCTTGAGGTTGCAGATTGTTGGTGAAACCAACACCGGCAGGCACCCGACCGCAGTGGTGCGGTCTGGGTGGTCCTCGGTGTCAAAGATGATGGGCATGCTGGACCATTTTAGCGGCTTCCGTGCGTCAAACGATGGCTCCACCACTGTGATCTCACCCGCCCACTGCTTGAGTTGGTGGTGGGATGTATGCAGTGAGGCGCTACCATCGACGCACATTGCCTTGGTGGCTTTCTGAAACTCGTGATCACCAGACTCGTCGTCCTCGTCATGATCATTGTCTTCCTGCTTCTTGTCGCGGAACTGGGCGGGCCTCCCTTTCTGATTATCCTTGCCACGGCGGCCCCCTTGGCCGCCATGTTTCTTGCCGGATCCCTCGGCACCATCTAGGCCTTTCTCCTTGTCCCGCCACTCATACTTGGCTTTCTGCTTCTCGACGAGCACCTCTACCTGCCGGCAGTTTTGGAGATCATGGCCCTTGGTGCGGTGGATCTTGCAATACTGCTTGTCGGAGCCTCCTGACTTATCGGCAGCCGCCAAGGCCCGACAAGCGGCTCACCCGGCAACCTCCTTGCCGGGGTCACTTGCCTTGGGTTTCTTGGTGGCACCTGTATCGTCGGATCCCTCGACGGCAAGCACGGCCTTGCTCCTGCGCTTCTTGTTATGGTGCCAACC
This sequence comes from Triticum aestivum, assembly GCF_018294505.1. Lineage (NCBI taxonomy): Eukaryota > Viridiplantae > Streptophyta > Magnoliopsida > Poales > Poaceae > Triticum > Triticum aestivum. The sequence goes on from NC_057810.1 coordinate 600,731,039, forward strand.
CTTCTTGCAGGGGTGGCAGTGTCATCCGTGGAGTCGGTTTCCATGCCGGCGTCTTTGCCGGGTTACTTCCTTCCCTCCTCAGCACGAGCGCATCGATCGGCTAGAACATAGAGCTCGGCCACATCCTTAACCTTGTCCATCGCCTGCTCTTCGCGCATCTTGCGATTGCGCATGTTCTGATGGAATGCACTGATCACGGCGGCAGGATGAACGTCGGGGATGTTGTACTGGACTCGGCTGAACCTCTGGATATACTTGCGCAGGTTTTCTCCTTCCTTCTGGGGGATGATGTGTAAATCACTCCCCTCCGGTAAAGGCGCCAACAAACTCATGGCACAGATTCGCCCAAGAAGAGATGGAATCCACCGGCAAGTGCATTAACCATGACACAACATTAGGCTTGAGTGCCAATGGGAAGTAGTTGGCAAGCACCTTATTGTCGCGGGCCCCAGCAGCTTGCATCGCAATGGTGTAGATCCTGGGGAACTCCGACGGGTGAGTCTTGCCATTGTACTTCTTGCCAATGTCGGGTTTGAACATGCAGTGGGAGGGCCACTGGAACTGCCGCAGCTCTCGGGTGAAAGCCGGATAATCCACCTCGTAAGGTAGGCCATCGTAGCCTTCCGGCGCTGGGTGGTCCGCAGTGGGCCCTGCCCGCCTGTCCAACTGGTGGTGCGTGTCACGTCGGCGCTCAATCGTAGTTCGAGCGTCCTCATGGGCCCGCTCCCGAAGGACTTGGCGCTGATCGCGGTTGGTTCGCGGGTCGGATGGCATGATGGAGATATCATCATGAGCGTTGTCGCGACAAACCGACGCCCGGGGCCGTCGGGACGGAGGAGGGGAGTGCATCGTGGCTGCATCGCCTCCGGCACGGTCTCCGCTGGCATGCGGTGGCCCGATGGAGCGACGGCCTACGGGACCCATTGGCCGCAACTCATCGTTGTTGGCGATACCGATGAGGCTCCGGACGGTGTCCCTCCATTCGTCAAGCTTCTCCGCGGCAGGAGGAAAATCAAGGAGCAGCTACGCGCGCTAGGGCTTCCGCCGGCGTGGGTGGCGGCGAAAGCTGGGTGGACCGCGATGCGCCTCGACTCCTAACCACGTTAGAAGGAGCTGCGCCACGGCTCCGCAGCCGTTCGACACCTCGGTCAGCACTTCGGCGTGCATGCTGGCCCTCTTCTTCATGTGACGGACGCACGGGACTCTTCCCAGGGCAGCGCGCAGGGTCACCGTCAGGGTGACGCTGCTCATCACGCACAACCTGAGAGGAGCGCGCCATGGGAGCCGGTGTTGGCGACTTGGAGGTCGCCGTGACGCTGCCTGGCGGGACGGCGGCACCCCTGGAGGGCCCCGCGCCGCCTGCGGCGGGCCCGACTCCACCTCCAGAGCCCGCGACTGGCGGCTCGTCGCCTGGCGTGCGAACAACACCACTTGCCAGGCCAGGACCAGCGGGGTGGTGTAGATGTTCGCGGGCCGCGCCGCGGGTTCTCTCCGCAACTGGCCCGCTGCCGGTCCGCGCTAGTACCAACCCCGTCTCGGATGAACCGATCATCATGGTCGTCTTCTTCTTTGGAGCCATGGCGATGAAGAACAACTAGATCAACTACTAGGCCAGATCCTCACGATTGCGCAGCCCCTACCTGGCGCGCCAAGGATGTCGGTGGGAAACTGTAATGCCCCGGATTCGATGCGCCAGGTGTCCGCTAGATTTTCGCCGTCGTTTCCATGTCATTTGCTTGCGTGTTGCATTTTGCCATGTCATCATCTGCATTTCATCTGCATGTTTTTCAAAACTTGCATCCGTTCGGGTTCCCCCGGTCCTCTCTGTTGTCCGTTCGGAGTCCATACACACTCACACGCGCCCGCGGCACCTCCGAAATATTATTTTATAAGTGGCATTAAAATGTTCTTGGAATGGGTTGCAACTTGTCGTGCGGTCTTACTATAGTGTAGACGGACCGCCTGCAAAGTTTCGTTGCATTCGGAGTCCGTTTCATAGCCCAACTGTTAAATGTATAATGGTACCGTTGTCGGTACCTTCGTCGGATGTTTCAGTCTTCGAAACTGTCGTCGGGCCTCTCTTTCTCTTCTCTTCTCTCAGCCCAACCCCTCTTCTCATCCCACCTGCAGCCCAACTGAATCCTCCCCTCGCGTCCGGAAGCGTACGATCGCAATCGGAGGCTCCGAAACGCTCCAAAACCCCCCTAAGAACCCTCTAACCCTAATCCCTACCTATTTAAACCCCTTCCCCTTCCATTTTGGGCAGCCTATCCCTTCCCTAACCCTAGCCGCAGCCAATCCCCCTCCTCCTCGGGATCTCCACCGCCTCCCACCTCCATTTCCGCGCCGCCCGCTCCAACTCCGCCACTTGGCGTCGTCCAAGGGGTCAGCGCCGCCGTCCCCGCCGCCTGGAGCCAACCAGGGGCGGCCACGTGCCCTCCAGCGCCCCATCCCGCCGCGCGGCCCGCCAAGCCCGGGCACAGCCCGCCAGGCCCAACCAGGGCCACGCTCGAGCCGCCCGAAGCCTCCCGCTCGATCCAGTTTGGGATCGGGGGAGCGCTGCTGTCCTCCAGCGCCTCGACCTCGCCGCCGGAGTGCACCTCCGTCGCCTCACCCTGCGCCCTGCCCGAGCCGCCTACAACCTCTTTCGCGCCCGAGCACCTGCGTCCTCGCCGCCCTGCCTCAGACATCCACGCCGGCGAGCCCCTGAGTCTACCTCGCCGGTCTTCTCCTCCTCGTCACCTGTCCCCGTCGTCACGAGCGCCGCCGCCGCCGGGAATGGGTCCCCTGCCTCGTCCTCCACCGGATCTGATGGATCCCGGCCTACCTCGACCTCCCCTGCCTCGCCGTCGCCTCGAGCCGTCGCCGGACTTCAAGGCCTGCCGCCGCCTTGTCCTCGTCCCGCTCGGGTGCGGGGACGAGCGCCCGCTCGTGGGCCGCCTCCCCCCTCGCGCACGTGGGCCCCGTCCTGGGCCACATCAGCCGCCGGCCCAGCCCAGCAGCGCCCCGCCCAAGCCAGCCTGCCTCCTCTCCTTCCGAACTGGGCCGAGCCAATGGTGAGCTGCCCGCTATTCCCCGCCCAAGCACAATTTAGTTACTTGCGCGCCTTTGTTTTTTTTCCAGAAAACTGCTGTCCCGAAATTGTCATAATATGTTGCTCTGTTCATGGCATGATATATTTGCATCCGTAGCTCCGTTTTGTGCGTGTAATATGTCAAATTGTTCATCTCAACGAGTACTTCATTTCATTCCATTGCATCATGTTCATTTGAGCTCATCTTGATGCCTGAATCTTCGTTGAAAGAGTGCATGTTGTTGTTAATCTGCTGAAACTGTTATAATATGCTCATTTGTCATTTTTGCCATGATTGATGTGTGCATCCTATGAGGTTGATGTCTACATGTGTTTTGATCTATGCTATGTCTTCTTTACAGAGGTGCTTACCATGTATTTTTGTGATCAATGTGGTGACTAGCACAAACATGCAAACTAGGCATCGTGATGTTGCTGATTTTAGTCCCTGTTCTGCTGTTATTTTGATGCCATGTAAACCTGATGCTACAGGGTTATCCATGCATAATTTGAGATACTTCAGTAAGGGTGTTTTGAACATATGGTTATTATCTATCCATTCATGCCCCTGGTTGAAATTATGGAGTAGTCTAGCATGTCATTTTTGTGCTCTACTTTTGCTTCAAAATGTTTCCTGGCAGATTGTTTACATGTTATTCAATTTTGCCAAGGTTGTTGTAGTTGATCCGTGTATGCTATGATGTTGTTCTTGCCATGTATAGCTTCTATGCCATGTCTTCTTGATGGATGTATGATTAGTTTATCATGAAATGCTCTGTAGTGAGTGCATCGAGCTCACGAAGATGCCTTCGTAATTCTGTCAATGCCATGCTCTGTTTGCTGAATCTGTTATACGAAACTTGCTATGTTTACATGGGTGCCATCATATTTTCTGATCCTTTTTGGCTCATGGTCAGTAATGGACTTTTGTTCTATGGGTTTAGTAGTATCATGCCATGCCTTTGTTTGCCATGATAAGTTCCTGTAACATGTTGTTTGATAGCTCTGAACATTGAAACCTGATGTTATTTTCTGCAAAGTCTGAACTGTTATTATTTGCAATCTTGTCATGTGTGTTTGAGCATGTTTTAGTGATTTCTAGATATAGCTCAGTGTTCATGTTTTGTAATGCTTTACCTTTACATCATGCCCATGCCTTTTGTTTTCATATTGAGGTCCTGTAGCATGTTGTTTTGATGCTTGCAATATGCCTAGTTGCTATTTTGGACAGATTGTTGTTATGCTTTGTATAGAGTGTATGTGTTGCACCGTTGCTCCGTTTTGAGTGTGCTCTATATGAAACTTGCTTGATTTTGCATGTAGTTTCATATTATCATGTTGCATCCTTGTTTTGAGGTGTTTGCTTGATGTTTGGGTGTATTTTGCATCAATGTCATGTTTAACTTGTGTTGCTCATATCTTCTAGGCCGTAGCTCCGAATTAAATGAACTTTATATGTAACTTGACTAGAATCTCGTGTAGATCATCTTGGTACATTTTAACTTGCTGTTTAACAACTTGAACATAATGTTTATTCAGATCTGAACCAATATCGAAATTTGCATATGAGGACTTACCGGAATTGTTGTATGTTGTTTCCGGCCTCATTTAAACTTGCCTTGATGTGTTGCTCTTGTTTGCATCGTCTCTTGCCATGAGTAGCTTCATGTAGCTTTGTCATGCATCATGCTTGTTGTGCATCATGTCTTGTCTATGTGTGGTGTGTTTACTATGTTGTGTGCTTCTTCTCGATAGTTCCCGTTTCGTTGCGATCGTGAGGATTCGTTCATCTACGCTTGGTTCGTCTTCGTGGCTTCATCTTCTTCATGGACTCATTCTTCTTCTTTGCGGGATTTCAGGCAAGATGACCGCTACCCTGGATCTCACTACTATCATTGTTATGCTAGTTGCTTCGTTCTATCGCTTTGCTGCTTTACCTATCTTTTGCTCATCAAGCCTCCCAAATTGCCATGAACCTCTAACCTTTGACATCCTTCCTAGCAAACCATTGTTTGGCTATGTTACCGCTTTGCTCAGCCCTCTTATAGCGTTGTTAGTTGCAGGTGAAGTTGAAGATTACTCCATGACGGACATGTTTATCTTGGGATATCACAATATCTCTTATTATATTAATGCATCTATATATTTGGTAAAGGGTGGAAGGCTCGGCCTTATGCCTGGTGTTTTGTTCCACTCTTGCCGCCCTAGTTTCCGTCATACCGGTGTTATGTTCCCGGATTTTGCGTTCCTTACGCGGTCGGGTGATTTATGGGACCCCCTCGACAGTTCGCTTTGAATAAAACTCCTCCAGCAAGGCCCAACCTTGGTTTCACCATTTGCCTCACCACCACCTACATTTCCCTTGGGAGTAATTAACCCGAGGGTCATCTTTATTACAGCCCCCCGGCCAGTGCTTGTCTAAGTGTTGGTCCAAACCAGAGCCACTTGCAGCGCCACCTCGGGGAAACTTGAGGGTTGGTTTTAGTTGTACGTAGTGTTCATCCGGTGTTGCCCTGAGAATGAGATATGTGCAGCTCCTATCGGGATTGTCGGCGCATCGGGCGGTCTTGCTGGTCTTGTTTTACCATTGTCGAAATGTCTTGTAAACTGGGATACCGAGTCTGATCGGGTCTTCCTGGGAGAAGGAATATCCTTCGTTGATCGCAAGAGCTTATCATGGGCTAAGTTGGGACACCCCTGCAGGGTATAATCTTTCGAAAGCCGTGCATGCGGTTATAGGCAGATGGGAATTTGTTAATGTCCGGCTGTCGATAACTTGACACCAGATCCGAATTAAAACGCATCAACCGCGTGTGTAGCCGTGATGGTCTCTTTTCGGCAGAGTCCGGGAAGTGAACATGGTTTCTGTGTTATGATTGACGTAAGTAGGAGTTCAGGATCACTTCTTGATCATTACTAGTTGACGACCGTTCCGCTTGCTCTCTTCTCGCTCTTATTTGCGTATGTTAGTCACCATATATGCTTAGTCGCTGCTGCAGCCTCACCACTTTACCCCTTCCTTGCCCATTAAGCTTTGCTAGTCTTGATACCCATGGTAATGGGATTGCTGAGTCCTCGTGGCTCACAGATTACTACAACAATAGTTGCAGGTACAGGTTATGCGATGATCATGATGCGAGAGCGATGTTTGCTTGTTTTGGAGTTCGTCTTCTGCTTCTTCTTCGATCAGGGGATAGGTTCCAGGTTAGCAGCCTGGGCTAGCAGGGTGGATGTCGTTTGAGCTTCTGTTTGTGTTTCATCCATAGTCGGATGTTGCTTTTATGTAAGATGATGTTGTATTCGTGTGGCATTGTATGCCTCTTGTATGTATCCCCATCTATTATGTAATGTTGATGTAATGATATCGACCTTGCAAAAGCGTTTCAATATGCGGGTCTATCCTTGGTGGGACCTTCGAGTTCCTTTTTGATAGGGTCGCATATTGGGCGTGACAAGTTGGTATCAGAGCCTCGACCGACCCTAGGAGCCCCCTTGATTGATCGTGTAGTTTGGCCGTTGTCGAGTCTAGAAGAAAACTGTTTTCTGAGTCTAGTTATATCAGAGAGTAGGAATTCTTTTTACTCCTCAGCCCCTTCGTCGCTCTGGTAAGGAATCTTGACATAGGTGTTTTGAATTACTCCTCTTCCCCTTCAATTTTTTCTTTAGGATCAAGTGGTTAGTTTCATGAGTTGTCCATCCTCTTTTATCCGGTGCATCTCTCGTCAAGTCGACTCGAGCCTCTTCATCTTTGAGTTCAATCCTTAGTTGTTTTCTTTCCCACCCGCCCACCCTTCTTCCTCTCGGAACCGAAGTACGTAATCGAGTATCCATCCTACTCGTGCGAAGTCTTTGCTTTCTTTCCTCAATGATTTCAACCGGTGTTTTCTCTTCAAGATATTCGTCGGTTTCCCCTTCCGAGTTGCCTTTGTTTTCCTGCCCTCCCACCCTTTTTCTTCCCGGAGCCTGACTCTCTCTCGACCATCAATTTCATTCGTACGGAGCCTCTTTAGTCTTCCCTCAATCATTTCAACCGGTGAATAATCGTCTCGGTGGATATTCTTCATCTCTTTTCAGGTGGATTCAATTCTAATTTTCGGTGTTGATTATATTCTTTCCCTCGACTCAAGTGTTTTCCTTGCTCGTTTGCATCTCGCCATTCAATCATTCCGGAGTTCAAGCCATCTCAGAAGATTCGTCTGTGTTCCAATTAATTCGAGGTTGTCACCTCATTCAAATATTTCAGTCGTTCCGATGCATCATCTATCTGTTCATCAATCCCTATCCAACTGTGTTTTCTTTAGTGGGCCCTAACCCACAGGTCTTTTCCCAGGATCTTACCTGACTCTTCTAATTCCCCGGAGCTATTCTCAAATTCTTTTCAGAGTTTGACGTAAGAATGTATTTCATCAGTCAGATGCCATCTCCAAGATCGCTTTCAAATTCTTTTCATCTCGGGTTCTACCTTTCCTCTTTTTCATTATACTGGAGTATCTCAGTAATTGTTGGTGGTATTTCTCGTTGTCATTTGAAGATCGAAGAAGAGTTCCTCTTAAACCTTGTCTGTTTTCTCGAAGTTTTGTGGTTCTAGCTACATATCATCCTCTCATATTATTCCATTGTCAGATATTCCTTTTTCTCACCTATCTGGAGTATGTCAGAAGTTGTATTCCCGTTTCTTTTCATCGGAGGCCATCGTTCTAGAAGAATTCTTCGTCCTCACATTTCAGCTACCGTTATCCAATTATCCCGGTGCTTCATTCAAGTGCTTTTAATCAGATCGAGTTCTTCCTGTTTTCTTGCATCTAAATCCCCTCTAGTTTTTGGGTTCGTCCAATTCTTCCCGGTGATTCATTCTCTTTCGTCAGTCATTTCCGAATTCTAACGGTGGTTCGTTCAAGATTCTTTTCCTTGATAATCATATTAATTAATTCGTTCTTTCCAATCCTACCGGTGGTTCATGAAGACCTTCTCAAGTTTGCGATATGTCACTTCTCAATCTTTTTCAAGAAGAATAAGTGGTATGCAAAATCCTTTGCTTGTCATCAATTTAATTTGATGAAGGATAAGCATACAATAAATCTTATTCTTATTTCATCCAAGTGAGTAATCCCTTCCTTCGGAGTTTGTTCTTGATGAATAAATTCTAGCTCCAAGTGCTTTCATCTTTTCTTTTCCGGAGTTCAAATTTCCTCGGTCTTCTCGTCGGAACCTCCATCTAAATCATCGCAAGGTTTTAGTCTTATTCTTTCATCCTTCATTCTATCTTACCATCCTTTTGTCAACGGAGTTCTTCATGGTGGTTCCTCATGATTTAATTCATTCTTCAAGAGTTCATCAAGTGTCATTCCATCTTCTTAAGTTCATGTTCTATTCCTTCCATTTTCAGTCGGAGTGCTGCCTAAATCCTTTCAGTCTTATCCGTTTCTTACGTCGTTCCAACCGGAGTGGTTTCATAGTCTATCTGATTCCGTGAGTTTTTGATTCTTGTCAGTCTCGTCGCTCCTCTCTTATTCTCGAGTGCTCTCGATTCTTTGCTTCTTCTCTTGAGTTCTTGTTTCACCCCATCCCTTTTTCCCTTCCGTCTCGGTCCTAAGATCTCGGGACGAGATCTCTTTTTAGTGCAGGAGTGTTGTAACGCCCCGGATTCGATGCGCCAGGTGTCCGCCAGATTTTCGCCGTCGTTGCCATGTCATTTTCTTGCGTGTTGCATTTTGCCAGGTCATCATCTGCATTTCATCTGCATGTTTTTAAAAACTTGCATCCGTTCGGGTTCCCCCGGTCCTCTCCGTTGTCTGTTCGGAGTCCATACACACTCACACGCGCCCGCGGCACCTCCGAAATATTATTTTATAAGTGGCATAAAAATGTTCTAGGAATGGGTTGCAACTTGTCGTGCGGTCTTATTATAGTGTAGACAGACCGCCTGCCAAGTTTCGTCGCATTCGGAGTCCGTTTCATAGCCCAACCGTTAAATGTATAACGGTACCGTTGTCGGTACCTTCGTCGGATGTTTCGGTCTTTGGAACTGCCGTCGGGCCTATCTTTCTCTTCTCTTCTCTCAGCCCAACCCCTCTTCTCATCCCACCTGCAGCCACCTAAATCCTCCCCTCGCATACGGAACCGTCCGATCACAATCGGAGGCTCCGAAACGCTCCAAAACCCCCTTAAGAAGCCTCTAACCCTAATCCCTACCTATTTAACCCCCTTCCCCTTCCATTTTGGGCAGCCTATCCCTTCCCTAACCCCAGCCGCAGCCAATCCCCCTCCTCCTCGGGATCTCCACCGCCTCCCACCTCCATTTCCGCGCCGCCCGCTCCAACTCCGCCACTTGGCGCCGTCCAACGGGTCAGCGCCGCCGTCCCCGCCGCCTGGAGCCAACCAGGGGCGGCCACGTGCCCTCCAGCGCCCCATCCCGCCGTGCGGCCCGCCAAGCTCGGGCGCAGCCTGCCAGGCCCATCCAGGGCCCGACCGCGCCCGAGCCGCCCGAAGCCTCCCGCTCGATCCAGTTTGGGATCGGGGGAGCGCCGCCGTCCTCCAGCGCCTGGACCTCGCCGCCGGAGTGCACCTCCGTCGCCTCACCCTCGCGCCCTGCCCGAGCCGTCTGCAACCTCTTTCGCGCTCGAGCACCAGTGTCCTCGCCGCCCGGCCTCAGACATCCACGCTGGCGAGCCCCTGCGTCTACCTCGCCGGTCTTCTCCTCCTCGTCACCTGTCCCCGTCGTCACGAGCGCAGCCGTCGCCGGGAATGGGTCCCTAGCCTCGTCCTCCACCGGATCTGATGGATCCCGGCCTACCTTGACCTCTCCTGCCTCACCGTCGCCACGAGCCGTCGCCGGAGTTCAAGGCCCGCCGCTGCCTTGTCCTCGTCCCGCTCGGGTGCGGGGACGAGCGCCCGCTCATGGGCCGCCTCCCCCCTCGTGCACGTGGGCCCCGTCCTGGGCCACATCAGTCGCCGGCCCGGCCCACCAGCGCCCGGCCCAAGCCGGCCTGCCTCCTCTCCTTCCGAACTGGGCCGAGCCCATGGTGAGCTGCCCGCTATTCCCCGCCCGAGCACAATTTAGCTACTTGCGCGCGTCTGTTTTTTCTTCAGAAAGCTGCTAAGTCCCGAAATTGTCATAATATGTTGCTCTGTTCATCGCATGATATCTCTGCATCTGTAGCTCCGTTTTGTGCGTGTAATATGTCAAATTGTTCGTCTCAACGAGTACTTCATTTCATTCCATTGCATCATGTTCATTTGAGCTCATCTTGATGCCTGAATCTTCGTTGCAAGAGTGCATGTTGCTGTTAATCTGCTGAAACTGTTATAATATGCTCATTTGTCATTTTTGCCATGATTGATGTGTGCATCCTATGAGGTTGATGTCTACATGTGTTTTGATCTAAGCTATGTCTTCTTTACAGAGGTGCTTACCATGTATTTTTGTGATCAATGTGGTGACTAGCACAAGCATGCAAGCTAGGCATCGTGATGTTGCTGATTTTAGTCCCTGTTCTGCTATTATTTTGATGCCATGTAAACCTGATGCTACAGGGTTATCCATGCATAATTTGAGATACTTCAGTAAGGGTGTTTTGAACATATGGTTATTATCTATCCATTCATGGCCCTGGTTGAAATTATGGAGTAGTCTAGGATGTCATTTTCGTGCTCTACTTTTGCTTCAAAATGTTTCCTGGCAGATTGTTTACATGTTATTCAATTTTGCAAAGGTTGTTGTAGTTGATCCGTGTATGCTATGATGTTGTTCTTGCCATGTATAGCTTCTATGCCATGTCTTCTTGATGGATGTATGCTTAGTTTATCATGAAATGCTCTGTAGTAAGTGCATCGAGCTCACGAAGATGCCTTTGTAATTCTGTCAATGCCATGCTCTGTTTGCTGAATCTGTTATACGAAACTTGCTATGTTTACATGGGTGCCATCATATTTTCTGATCCTTTTTGGCTCATGGTCAGTAATGGACTTTTGTTCTATGGGTTTAGTAGTATCATGCCATGCCTTTGTTTGCCATGATAAGTTCCTGTAACATGTTGTTTGATAGCTCTGAACATTGAAACCTGATGTTATTTTCTGCAAAGTCTGAACTGTTATTATTTGCAATCTTGTCATGTGTGTTTGAGCATGTTTTAGTGATTTCTAGATATAGCTCAGTGTTCATGTTTTGTTATGCTTTACCTGTACATCATGCCCATGCCTTTTGTTTTCATATTGAGGTCCTGTAGCATGTTGTTTTGATGCTTGCAATATGCCTAGTTGCTGTTTTGGACAGATTGTTGTTATGCCTTGTATAGAGTGTATGTGTTGCACCGTTGCTCCATTTTGAGTGTGCTCTATACGAAACTTGCTTGATTTTTCATGTAGTTTCATATTATCATGTTGCATCCTTGTTTTGAGGTGTTTGTTTGATGTTTGGGTGCATTTTGCATCAATGACATGTTTAACTTGTCTTGCTCATATCTTCTAGGCCGTAACTCCGAATTAAATGAACTTTATATGTAACTTGACTAGAATCTCGTGTAGATCATCTTGGTGCATTTTAACTTGCTGTTTAACAACTTGAACATAATGTTTATTCAGATCTGGACCAATTTCGAAATTTGCATATGAGGACTTACCGGAATTGTTGTATGTTGTTTCCGGCCTCATTTAAACTTGCCTTGATGTGTTGCTCTTGTTTGCATCGTCTCTTGCCATGAGTAGCTTCATGGAGCTTTGTTATGCATCATGCTTGTTGTGCATCATGTCTTGTCTATGTGTGGTGTGTTTACTATGTTGTGTGCTTCTTCTCGATAGTTCCCGTTTTGTTGCAATCGTGAGGATTCGTTCATCTATGCTTGGTTCGTCTTCGTGGCTTCATCTTCTTCATGGACTCATTTTTCTTCCTTGCGGGATTTCAGGCAAGATGACCGCTACCCTGGATCTCACTACTATCATTGCTATGCTAGTTGCTTCGTTCTATCGCTTTGCTGCGTTACCTATCTTTTGCACATCAAGCCTCCCAAATTGCCATGAACCTCTAACCTTTGACACCCTTCCTAGGAAACCATTGTTTGGCTATGTTACTGCTTTGCTCAGCCCTCTTATAGCGTTGTTAGTTGCAGGTGAAGTTGAAGATTACCCCATGACGGACAGGTTTGTGTTGGGATATCACAATATCTCTTATTATATTAATGCATCTATATATTTGGTAAAGGGTGGAAGGCTCGGCCTTATGCCTGGTGTTTTGTTCCACTCTTGCCGCCCTAGTTTCCGTCATACCGGTGTTATGTTCCTGGATTTTGCGTTCCTTATGCGGTCGGGTGATTTATGGGACCCCCTCGAGAGTTCGCTTTGAATAAAACTCCTCCAGCAAGGCCCAACCTTGGTTTTACCATTTGCCTCACCACCACCTACATTTCCCTTGGGAGTAATTAACCTGAGGGTCATCTTTATTACAGCCCCCCCGGTCCAGTGCTTGTCTAAGTGTTGGTCCGAACTAGAGCCACTTGCAGCACCACCTCGGGGAAACTTGAGGGTTGGTTTTAGTTGTACATAGTGTTCATCCGGTGTTGCCCTGAGAAAGAGATATGTGCAGCTCCTATCGGGATTGTCGGCGCATCGGGCGGTCTTGCTGGTCTTGTTTTACCATTGTCGAAATGTCTTGTAAACCGGGATTCCGAGTCTGATCGGGTCTTCCTGGGAGAAGGAATATCCTCCCTTGATCGCGAGAGCTTATCATGGGCTAAGTTGGGACACCCCTGCAGGGTATAATCTTTTGAAAGTCGTGCCTGCGGTTATAGGCAGATGGGAATTAGTTAATGTCCGGTTGTCGATAACTTGACACCAGATCCGAATTAAAACGCATCAACCGCGTGTGTAGCCGTGATGGTCTCTTTTTGGCGGAGTCCGGGAAGTGAACACGGTTTCTGTGTTATGATTGACGTAAGTAGGAGTTCAGGATCACTTCTTGATCATTACTAGTTGACGACCGTTCCGCTTGCTCTCTTCTCGCTCTTATTTGCGTATGTTAGCCACCATATATGCTTAGTCGCTGCTGCAGCCTCACCACTTTACCCCTTCCTTTCCCATTAAGCTTTGCTAGTCTTGATACCCATGGTAATGGGATTGCTGAGTCCTCGTGGCTCACAGATTACTACAACAACAGTTGCAGGTACAGGTTATGCGATGATCATGACGCGAGAGCGATGTTTGCTTGTTTTGGAGTTCGTCTTCTGCTTCTTCTTCGATCAGGGGATAGGTTCCAGGTCGGCAGCCTGGGCTAGCAGGGTGGATGTCGTTTGAGCTTCTATTTGTGTTTCATCCGTAGTCGGATGTTGCTTTTATGTAAGATGATGTTGTATTCGTGTGGCATTGTATGCCTCTTGTATGTATCCCCATCTATTATGTAATGTTGATGTAATGATATCCACCTTGCAAAAGCGTTTCAATATGCGGGTCTATCCTTGGTGGGACCTTCGAGTTCCTTTTGGATAGGGTTGCATATTGGGCGTGACAGAAACGACACCTATGGGATCACTGGAATCCCTTCTACGGTCGCGGGGCGCGGGGATCGCGAGGAGAGTAGGGCTAGCAGACAACACAGAGGGATTTACACAGGTTCGGGCCGCAAAGATGTGTAAAACCCTACGATCCTGCTTTGGTGGATGTATTTTGTGTTCTTGAGCTCTTGAACTAGCTCCAGGTGCTGCGAGGTTCAGGCGAGCCCAATCCTTTCTCAGTGTGCCATGGGCCTCCTTTTATAGATGAAAGGGTCTGCCACAATGGTACACAGGAGGTGGAAAGTGCTACAGCGTTGCAAGCTTATCGCTGGTGTTACAGGACAAGACACATTTAATGCGAGGCTTAGGTGTCCCTTTGCTTTATTGGGGACGGGAGCATTGCCCGTCCCGTCTGTCGCCGCTCCTCTTTGCTTCGACACGCGCCCTGGCCAGCGGTGCATGCAGTGCCATGTAGGCAGGCAAGCAGCTAAGGCGGCGCGGTGGTGGAGCCTCCACGAAGGGTTGCATGTTGCCACGCAGGTGCCTGCCCAGATGGGTGGGTTGGCAGCTGCATGTGAACGGGGGCGAAGACTTGGCTGGTGCGTGCCTGGCAGTGGCCCTGCCGGTGCGCTTGGCGAGTGTCTCGTCGGGTGGCCCGGCAAGGGTCTCGTCGGGTGCCCCGGCAAGGGCCTTGCCGTGGCGCGCTAACTTCCCCGGCAAGGATCTTGCCGGGGGTCTCGTGGGTCTCTTCAGTGAGGATAGTTGCTATCCTCATTTGATCTTGAGCATTCTATGTCTTCACAAAGATCTGCATACCACCACGGAGGTGCCTCCTGAGCCCTGTCCAACGCATTTGTCTAGCGTTGGTGGGCTCAAGGGTGGCTCACTTCAGCCGGCGTGGGCGAGCTGCACCGGCAAGGGTCTTGCCGGGGCTGCTGAGGCTGCTCCGGCAAGGGTCCTTGCCGGGGGAACCTGCTACGCCTATTTGATCTTTGTGGCCTTGGTCCTTGGCGTTGCTCCGTTTGCCTTGTGGCTTCAGTTTCTCCTCTGGCTTCCCCTTCCTGCCATGTCTATGCGCGGCCGTGGCGGGAGGCTCTAACTGCCCGTGCACAAGTAAAGGGGTCAAAAGGAGAGCCCCTACTTTTGTACACCGACATACATTGAAGATGGCCTCCACAAAGCAAAACCTGCCATGTGCATTTCCATTCAAAAGCAAACTAGTTATATGCACATCTTCAGGGGGAGCCTCTTCTGATCTATGAAGACAATGCTCACAAAACAGAACTTTCACATACTTTTATCCCCGTTGAAAACTTCAACGAGTTTGACATCAATCACCAAAAATGGGGAGATTGTAAGTGCATCTAGTGCCACCCCTAGTTGGTTTTGGAGTATTGACGACAAACGTGGTTAAGGGACTAATGTGTTTGTGAGAATTACAGGATAACACAGGTAGTAGTCCCTCATTGATTCGGTTTACCTACCAGAGATGACCCATAAAAATTTCTTAGGACATTGAAGACAATTGTGGTTCATGAAGGCATTCACGATGAAGATTATGATGTGTGAAAATATTCACCTGAAAAATATGGAGTGCGAAGACATAGTTGTTTCGTAGTTTCCTTTCTTCTTTATTGAGTCATAGGAACTACCGTACTGTTAAGTGGGGTCCAAGTGAACAAAGTCAGAGTGACTGATGTGATGCTCAACCAAATCCTATGTCTTCGAGCGAAGACAATGAGAGCAAACCTTATCCAGAGTTGGATGAGTCAGCTTTGCTTGTAGCCCAAGGCAAGCTGCCGCGTGTGTTTGAAATCCAACCGTTGGACACGTGTCGGTTCCTTAGTGATCCAGGTTCATTTCGGACATATTAGGCCGGGTTGCCACTTTGC
Organism: Triticum aestivum; assembly: GCF_018294505.1. NCBI lineage: Eukaryota > Viridiplantae > Streptophyta > Magnoliopsida > Poales > Poaceae > Triticum > Triticum aestivum. Next base: position 600,746,485 of record NC_057810.1, read on the forward strand.
TATAAATATCCTACCCCCTACACCATAAATTGGTGGCTGCTCAGAGTTAGTGCACGACTTTTGTCGTTTGAGAGCAACCCACCTCCAAAGCATTTGAGAGAGAGATCCTTGCGAGGATTAAGCCCAAAACACCCAGAGCCAAAGAGTGTTAGGCATCACTGAAGTCTTTTTGTCCGCGTGAACTGAAGACTTGTTACAGTGAATCCTCCAGCAGATTAGGCGTCGCGTTCTGAGCATCCAAGAGTCATTGCGGATTGCCGGTGAACAAAGTCTGTGAAGGTTTGGAAGTCTACCTTGAAGACTTATCAGAGTGATTGGGCGAGGACTGGGTGTCCTTAGCTCAAGGGGAATAAGGTGAAGACACAGTCTTCCGAGTTCAATCTCAGCCTCCCTAATCACACGTACAGTTGTCACAGCAACTGGAACTGGTCTACCAAATCCTTGTCTTCGCCAAGCAACTGGTTCTATGCCCTACTCTCATCACTCTTCAGTTTGTCTTCATGAAGTCATTGCTTGCCTGCCTAATTCATTTCACTTCACTGTGCGAAGACTTATATCTGTTTGGCTTCATACTGTCTTCCATACTGTATTGTGTGCTTGACTAATGCTTGCCTAGTGTAGTTCTAATTCTGCTGCTTACTATATAGGTTCAGTTTGCTTGTTTGTCTTCAAAGCCAATGTGTTTGAAGACTCTCAAAAAATTGCCTATTCACCACCCCCCTCTAGTCGTTAACTAGCACTTTCAATGACTAGAGCCAAGCATCCCTCAAAGACAATCATGACTACCTCACGTCCCTTCGAGTTGCTTCACATGGACCTATTTGGCCCTACTCACTACTCTACCCTTACTACCACTACACATCTCTATGGCTTAATTATTGTTGATGATTATTCGAGATATACCTGGGTACATATAATTCTCTATAAGACTGAGGTGCAGGATGTCTTCAAACGCTTCGCAAATCGAGCCATGACGAATTATGGTGTCAAGATCAAGCACATCCGGAGTGAAAATGGCACTGAGTTCAAGAATGCTGGCATCAACACTTATCTTGATACCTTGGGCATCACGCATGAGATCTCTGCTCCATACACCTTAACAGAATGGCATCATGGAGCGCAAGAACAGAATGCTCATTGTGATGGCACACACGATGCTCCCATGAATACAAGACCCCAAGAAAATTCTGGCACGAAGCCATTGATACTGCATGCCACATCATCAACAGAGTTTATCTTCACAAGTTCATTGATAACCCGCAAGTATACGAGATAGTTGTAGCCTCTTTAGATAAGTAAGAGTGTCGAACCCAACGAGGAGCTGAAGGTAGAACAAATACTCTCTCAAGTCCTATCAGCCACTGATACAACTCTACGCACACTTGACGTTCGCTTTACCTAGAACAAGTATGAAACTAGAAGTACTTTGTAGGTGTTGTTGGATAGGTTTGCAAGATAATAAAGAACATGTAAATAAAAAGTAGGGGCTGTTTAGATAAAGATGCAATAAAGTAAATATAGCGAGTGTGGAAAAGTGGTGGTAGGAGTTGTGAAATTCTCCCTAAGCAATTGACTATGTTACTAGACCGGTAATCACTATTGCAATTCTATTTGAGGGAGAGGCATAAGCTAACATACTTTCTCTTCTTGGATCATATGCACTTATGATTGGAACTCTAGCAAGCATCCGCAACTACTAAATATCATTAAGGTAAAACCCAACCATGGCATTAAAGTATCAAGTCCCCTTTATCCCATACGCCACAACCTACTTACTCGGGTCTGTGCTTCTGTTACTCATGCCACCCACCATAAGCAAATCATAAACATATTGCACACTCTACAGCGGGGATCCCTCATGCTTGCCCGACACGGAGAGCACCATAGGATAGCACCAATAATAAAACATGCAACTCAAACCAATCATGATCATCAATTAACCCATAGGACAAAACAGATCTACTCAAACATCATAGGACAGCCGTACATCATTGGGAAATAATATATAGCGTTGAGCACCATGTTTAAGTAGAGATTACAGCGGGTAAGAAAGGGGTTACACCGCTGCATAGAGGGGGGAAGAGTTGGTGATGAAGGCGGTGAAGTTGCTGGTGAAGATCGCGGTGATGATGATGGCCCCCGGTGGCATTCCGGCGCCACCGGAAGCAAGGGGGAGAGGGCCCCCCTTCTTCTTCTTCTTCTTCTTCTTCCTTGACCTTCTCCCTAGATGGGAGAAGGGTTTCCCCTCTGGTTCTTGGCTCCCATGGCGTGGGAGGGGCGAGAGCCCCTCCGAGAATTGATCTGTCTCTCTGTCTCTCTCTGTTTCTGTGTTCCCTGATTCTGCCGCTTCACCCTTTCTTTTATATCGGGAGATCCGTAACTTCGATTGGGGTGAATCTTTCGCCCAGATTTTTCTCATAAAATTAGCTTTCTTGCGGCAAAAGAAGAGCGCCAACAGCCCTCCGGGTGGCCCATGAGGGTGCCAGGCGCGACCAGGGGGGAGGGCGCGCGCCCCCTATCTTGTGGGCACCTCGGGCACTGTTTCGCGTTGATTCTTCCTCTGGAAAATCCCAAATATTCCAAAATAATTCTCCATCTGTTTTTACCCCGTTTGGATTCCGTTTGATATTGGGTTTCTGCAAAACATAAAACATGCGACAAACAGGAACTGACACTGGGTACTGGATCAATATGTTAGTCCCAAAAATAGTATAAAATGTTGCCAAAAGTATATGAAAGTTGAATTATATTGACATGGAACAATAAAAAATTATAGATATGACGGAGACATATAATCATCCCCAAGCTTAATTCCTGCTCGTCCTTGAGTAGGTAAATGATAAAAAAGATAATTTTTGATGTGGAATGCTACCTAGCATAATCTTGATCATATGTCTAATCATGGCATGAATATTAAGACATGAGTGATTCAAAGCAATAGTCTATCATTGGACATAAAAACAATAATAATTCGAGTGTACTAATAAAGCAATCATCTCTTTTCAAAACAACAAGGCCAGAGCACGCTTATCCCTGAAAAATCATATAGTTTTGCCATGCTTCATTTTCGTCACACAAAATGCCCCCATCATGCACAACCCCGATGACAAGCCGAGCAATTGCTTCATACTTTTTAACGCGCTTCTGCTTTTTCAACCCTCACGCAATACATGAGCGTAAGCAATGGATATAGCACTATAGGTGGAATAGAATATGATGGTGGAGGTTTATATGGAGAAGACAAAAAACGGAGAAAGTCTCACATCGACGCAGCTAATCAACGGGCTATGGAGATGCCCATCAATTGATGTCAATGCGAGGAGTAGGGATTGCCATGCAACAAATGCACTAAGATCTATAAGTGTATGAAAGCTCAAACTGAAAACTAAGTGGGTGTGCATCCAACTTGCTTACTCATGAAGACCTAGGGCATTTGAGGAAGCCCATCGTTGGAATATACAAGCCAAGTTCTATAATGAAAAATTCCCACTAGTATATGAAAGTGCCAACATATGAGATTCTCTATATGAAGAACATGGTGCTACTCTGAAGCACAAGTGTGGTAAAAGGATAGTAACATTGCCCCTTTTCTTTTTCTCTTTTTTTTCTTTTTTTGTTCTTTTTTTGGTGGGCTTCTTTGGCCCCCTTTTTTTATTTAGGCTTCTTTGGACTTTCCATTTTTTCTTTTTTTTTCTTTTCCTTTTTTTTCATGGGGCAATGCTTTATAATGATGATCATCACACTTTTATTTACTTACAAATATTACAACTTGATACTAGAACAAAGATATGACTCTATATGAATGCTTCTAGTGGTGTACCGGGATGTGCAATGATCTATCGTAGCAATGACATCAAAAAACGGACAAGCCATGAAAACATCATGCTAGCTATCTTACGATCATGCAAAGCAATATGACAATGAATGCTCTAGTCATGTATATGATGATGATGGATTGCATGGAAATATATCTCGGAATGGATATGGAAATGCCATAATAGGTGGGTATGGTGGCTGTTTTGAGGAAGATATAATGAGGCTTATGTGTGATAGAGCGTATCATATCACGGGGTTTGGATGCACCGGCAAAGTTTGCACCAACTCTCGAGGTGAGAAAGGGCAATGCATGGTACCGAAGAGGCTAACAATGATGGAAAGGTAAAAGTGCGTATAATCCATGGACTCACATTAGTCATAAATAACTAATATACTTATTGCAGAATTTTATTAGCCCTCGAAGCAAAGTACTACTACGCATGCCCCTAGGGGGATATATTGGTAGGAAAAGACCATCGCTCGTCCCCGACCACCACTCATAAGGAAGACAATCAAAGAAACACCCCATGCTTCAAATTTGTCACACAACGGTTACCATACGTGCATGCTATGGGACTTGCAAACCTCAACACAAGTGTCTCTACAATCCACAACCACCTACTAGCATGACTCTAATATCACCATCTTTCTATCGCAAAACTATTGCAAGGAATCAAACATATCATATTCAGCGATCCACAAGTTTATGTAGGATTTTATGACTAACCATGTGTTTGACCAATTCGTGTCATCTCTCTAAATAGATATAGGTGAAGCAAGAGAGTTTAATTCTTTCTACAAAAGATATGCCCACGCTCTAACAAATATAAGTGATGCAAAAGAGCATTCTACAAATGGCGGTTTTCTATGTGGAGAGAAACAGGCAATCCAAACTTCAAATGATTTAAGTGAAGCACATGAAGCATTCCATAAAGCCATACTCAAAAGATTTAAGTGAAGTGCAATGAGCATTCTATAAATCAACCAAGGACTATCTCATACCAGCATGGTGCATAAAAGAAAAATGAAAACTAAATGCGAAAGACTCTCCAAGACTTGCAATATCGCATGAACAAAATGAATACAAAAACATACCGATACTTGTTGAAGAAAGAGGGGATGCCTTCAGGGGCATCCCCAAGCTTAGACGCTTGAGTATCCTTGAATATTTACTTGGGGTTCCTTGGGCATCCCCAAGCTTGAGCTCTTGCCTCTCTTCCATTTCCTCATATCGAGACCTCCTCGATCAAACACTTCATCCACACAAAACTTCAACAGAAAACTCAGTAAGATCCATTAGTATAATAAAGAAAATCACTACTCTAAGTACTGTAGCAAACCAATTCATATTTTGTTTTGCATTGTGTCTACTGTAATATAGCTTTTTCATGGCTTAATCCATTGATATAAATTGATATATTCACCAAAACAAGCAAACTATGCATCAAAAACAGAATATGTCAAAAACAGAACAGTCTGTAGCAATCTGAACATTCACCATACTTCTGTTAGCCCAACAATTCTATAAAAATTAGGACAAATAAAAAGTTTGTACATAAATACAGTTCAAAAGGAATCAGAACCATTTGACGTTCCAGTTTAAAATGTAAAATCGCGCACTGCAGCCAAAGTTTCTGTCATGCACTGTACAAACCAACAAGCATTGTAAACATCCTAAAGGCAAACCATGGCACAATATTTTTATAATACAATGGAATTGTACAAGGGGATAATTATTTTTTATGAAAAGTTTCTGTAATCAAGATTCACAAAGTTTCCATGAGCATGAACAAAGTTCAAGGCTAGCTCCCACTTCAACAATGCTTGTCTTTCTCACTTTCACTTTCCTTTTTGAAAAGTTTTTAGGTTCCCCTCTTCCCTTTTTTTGTTTTTAAACTATATAAAAGAACTCAACAGAAATAAATGACTCTCTAAAACTTCCGGGTTGTCTCCCTGGCAGCGCTTTCTTTAAAGACATTAAGCTAGGCATATAGTGCTCAAGTAATGAATCCACCCGGATCCCATGGTATATCAAAGCCAATTTTAATTAACAATGATTTGTAATTTAGTAGTGAGCACAAAGCAACATATATCATGCAGCAACGAAGTCTAACTCTCTTGCTATGCATCGGCATGTCATAAAAGAACAATTCATGCACACATAGTAAAAGCCAATGCATAGTATAAATAGTTTCTTGTAATTCTATCGTGTTGGGAACATAGAGAGGTGGGGATATAGTTCCTCTCTCATAATAATTGCAAGTAGGAGCAGCAAGCACATGCATATCATATCTATCAAAATTATCATGTACAATGGTAAAAGGCAACCCATCAATATAATCCTTACTAAGCGTAAACTTCTCCGATATAGTGTAGTCGAGAGAATTCAAAAAGATAATAGGACTATCATGCGTGTGTGCAATAGCAACAATTTCATGTTTAACATAAGGAACTATAGCAAGTTCATCTCCATAAGCATAATTCATATTGGCATCTTGGCCACAAGCATAGCAAGTATCATCAAAAAGGGATATTTCAAGAAAATCAACGGGATCATAGCAATCATCCTTCGGTAAGCACGAAGGGGAATTAAACAATGTATGAGTTGAAGAGTTGCTCTCATTAGAAGGTGGGCACGGGTGATCAATCCGTTCTTCCTCCTTTTGTTCTTCTCTCTCCTCATCATCTTTTTCATCCAATGAGCTCACAATTTCATCAATTTCTTCTTCCATAGCTTCCTGCAAAATATTAATCTCTTCTTGGACAGCGAAGACTTTCTCAATAAATGCATTAATATTGTAATTGTAATCATAATTTTCATAGCAATATCTAAGTATAGCAAAGTTTTCTGGTCTATAAACTGAATCATCAAAATCGTTAAACACTTTAAACATAGATTCAATCTCATAAGCACCAATAAAAGCAACAAATTGTTCTATTTGTTCCACATCATAGTAATCATATCTACCATTAGCATAAGAAGCTAAGGTTTCATTATCATTAAATTTGTATGAAAAGGGAAGGTGTGGAGCCTTCATCCTAGAGCAACAAGTATAATCATGTATCAAGCATAGTTGGCGAGCATACCAACGTAACATATGAATTTGATCCCATAATAGTCTCCCTTTTTGTGTCAGGCGATAATCCCTAAATTATTCACGTTGATCCAACGTGTCTCCCATAACATAATTGAATGGGATTTTCTCAGGATTATCACAGTAGTACATAATATTTTTCACATAATGATCATCGAGGGTTTTAGGAGGTTCCATCTCCATGAGCAGCAAGTACACCTAATTTTTTTGGCATTTCGTGTTCCATATCCATAACTAAAGATAGAGAACAACTTAGAACAGCAAATAAAAATTACTTAGTGATAAAGCAAACAAGCACACACGAGAATATTCACCCCATGCTATGACTCCCCGGCAACGGCGCCAGAAAAAGGTCTTGATAACCCGCAAGTATACGGGATAGTTGTAGCCTCTTTCGATAAGTAAGAGTGTCGAACCCAACGAGGAGCTAAAGGTAGAACAAATACTCTCTCAAGTCCTATCAGCCACTGATACGACTCTACGCACGCTTGACGTTCGCTTTACCTAGAACAAGTATGAAACTAGAAGTACTTTGTAGGTGTTGTTGGATAGGTTTGCAAGATAATAAAGAACATGTAAATAAAAAGTAGGGGCTGTTTAGATAAAGATGCAATAAAGTAAATATAGCGAGTGTGGAAAAGTGGTGGTAGGAGTTGTGAAATTCTCCCTAAGCAATTGACTATGTTACTAGACCGGTAATCACTATTGCAATTCTATTTGAGGGAGAGGCATAAGCTAACATACTTTCTCTTCTTGGATCATATGCACTTATGATTGGAACTCTAGCAAGCATCCGCAACTACTAAATATCATTAAGGTAAAACCCAACCATAGCATTAAAGTATCAAGTCCCCTTTATCCCATACTCCACAACCTACTTACTCGGGTCTGTGCTTCTGTCACTCACGCCACCCACAATAAGCAAATCCTAAACATATTGCAAACCCTACAGAGGGGATCCCTCATGCTTGCGCTACACATAGAGAACCATAGGATAGCACCAATAATAAAGCATGTAACTCAAACCAATCATGATCATCAATTAACCCATAGGACAAAACGGATCTACTGAAACATCATAGGATAGCCATACATCATTGGGAAATAATATATAGCGTTGAGCACCATGTTTAAGTAGAGATTACAGCGGGTAAGAGAGGGGTTACACCGCTGCATAGAGGGGGGAAGAGTTGGTGATGAAGGCGGTGAAGTTGTTGGTGAAGATTGCGGTGATGATGATGGCCCCCGGCGGCATTCCGGCGCCACCGGAAGCAAGGGGGAGAGCCCCCCCCCTTCTTCTTCTTCTTATTCCTTGACCTTCTCCCTAGAAGGGAGAAGGGTTTCCCCTCTGGTCCTTGGATCCCATGGCGTGGGAGGGGCGAGAGCCCCTCCGAGATTGGATCTGTCTCTCTGTCTCTCTCTGTTTCTGTGTTCCCTGATTCTGCCCCTTCACCGTTTCTTTTATATCCGGAGATCCGTAACTCCGATTGGGGTGAATCTTTCGCCCAGATTTTTCTCATAAAATTAGCTTTCTTGCGACAAAAGAAGAGTGTCAACCGCCTTACGGGTGGCCCACGAGGGTGACAGGCGCGCCCAGGGGGGAGGGCGCACCCCTGTCTCGTGGCCACCTCGTGCACCGTTTCATGTTGATTCTTCCTCCGGAAAATCCCAAATATTCCAAAATAATTATCCGTCCGTTTTTATCCCGTTTGGATTCCGTTTGATATTGGGTTTCTGTGAAACATAAAACATGCAATAAACAGGAACTGGCACTGGGCACTAGATCAATATGTTAGTCCCAAAAATAGTATAAAATGTTGCCAAAAGTATATGAAAGTTGAATAATATTGGCATGGAACAATCAAAAATTATAGATACAACGGAGACGTATCATTCATCAAGAAGACATCTTATGAACTTCTGACAGGTAAGAAGCTAAACGTCAGTAATTTCAAAGTCTTCGTTGCTAAGTGCTGGATCAAGGATCCACATCACACTTCTAAGTTCGCACCGAAAGCACAAGAAGGTTTTATGCTTGGTTACGGAAAGGATTCACACACCTACAGGGTCTTCAACCTCTTCACTATAAAGTGGTTGAAACTGTAGATGTGCGGTTCGATGAGACTAACGACTCGCAAAGAGAGCACCTGCCAAATGTGCTAGATGAAGCTACACTAGGTGAAACTATCAGCCTAATAGGTACTGGAGAAATCATACCATCGAGGAACATGCTGAGGATGAGATCATCATTTTTGCACCTAATCAACACGAAGACAATGCCCAGTCTGAAGCCAATCCTAAAGATGAAGACAATATTCAGTCTGATCAAAATCTTCGTCCAGTTCATCCTCGGGTTGCAAATGAAGTCCAGATTGAGAAGATTATTGATAGCATCAATGCTCCCTGTCCTCTCACTCGATCAAGAGCTACACAACTGGCAAACTTCTACGTTTACTTTGCTTTTATCTCTATATCTGAACCCAAGAAAGTCGAAGAAGCCTTCATGGAACCTGAATGGATTCAAGCTATGCAGGAAGAGCTTCAACAGTTTGAGCTGAATAATGTTTGGGAGCTTGTCAAACGTCCTGATCCTTGCAAGCACAACATCATTGGCACGAAATGGATCTATCACAACAAGCAAGATGAACTTGGACAAGTTGTTAGAAACAAGGCTCGCCTCGTCACTCAAGGTTACACACAAGTGGAAGGAATCGACTTCGATGAAACCTTTGCTCCTGTGGCTAGGCTTGAAGCCATTCGCGTACTGCTGGCCTATGCTAACCATCATAATATTCTTCTATACCAAATGGATGTAAAGAGTGCCTTTCTCATTAGCAAAATCGAAGAAGAAGTGTACGCCGCTCAACCGCCTGGTTTTGAAGATCCAAAGCATCCTGATATGGTGTACAAGCTCAACAAGGAACTATATGGCCTCAAACAAGCACCTCGCGCTTGGTATGACACACTCAAAGAATTTCTGAAGAGCAAAGGCTTCAAACCTGGTTCTCTAGATCCCACTCTCTTCACAAAGACATATGATGGTGAACTGTTTGTGTGCCAAATATATGTGGATCACATCTTCAGCTGCACTGATAAGAGATACAGTGATGAGTTTGGATACATGATGCAAGAGAAATACCAAATGTCCATGATGGGAGAGCTGAAGTTCTTCCTTGGTCTTCAAATTCGTCAATAGCGCAATGGTATCTTCATATCACAAGAAAAATATCTCAAAGATTGCCTGACGAAGTTTGGAATGCAAGACTGCAAAGGGTACACGATGCCAATGCCAACCAAAAGTCATCTTGGCCCTGACGACAATTGTAAAGAGTTCAATCAGAAGGTATACCACTCCATGATTGGTTCTTTATTGTACTTATGTGCATCTAGGCCTGATATTATGCTTAGCGTTTGCATGTGTGCCCGATTCCAAATGGCACCAAATGAATCGCATCACCTTGCTGTGAAGCGAATTTTTTGATATTTGGCTCACACCCCAACACCAGGATTATTGTATCCAAAGGGCTCAGTGTTTGATATAGTTGGATACTCAGATGCAAATTATGCTAGTGACAAAGTTGATCGCAAGTCTACATTAGGCACATGTCACTTTCTTGGACGATCTCTTGTCTGTTGGTCTTCAAAGAAGCAGAACCGTGTCTCTCTCTCCACTACTAAATGTGAACACATTGTTGCTGGATCTTGCTGTGTTCAACATCTCTGGATGAAGCAAACTCTCAAGGACTATGGCATCAACATGAAGAATGTGCCGCTCTTCTGCGACAATCAAAGTGCCATCAAGATTGCCAAGAATCCAGTTCAGCACTCGAAGACAAAGCACATTGAGATCTGTCGTCACTTTCTTAGAGATCATGTCATCCAGGAAGATATTGATATCATTCATGTCAACACTGAAGAGCAACTGGTAGATATCTTCACGAAGCCCTTAGATGAGAAAAGGTTTTGCAAGTTGTGGTGTGAGGTAAATATCTTAGAATCCTCGAATGTCCAGTGAATGGACACACATCCTAACGCTTACGCATGTTGATGACTTAGATGTGCAACACACAAAGTAACATATTTCTTCAATCAATGAAGACTTACCCTCTGAGTGTGAATACATTAATGTGGAATTTGACTTCAGAGCGCCATGATAATTGTGTGCCGTGTGTGGGTCTAATATTTCCTATACGATGGGTAACGCCACGACCACACTTTCTTGAAGATTTTCATTTGGCGTCATGATTGCATTATCTTCACGTTTGGATTGTCTTCAACATTGATTTGTCTTCAAGATCTATATCTTTGCAATGTGTGTGTGTGTGTGTGTTCTGTCCTCTACAACATTCACTTATGGCTATGCCTTCAAGTTGCTATTTTCTGACCTAAGTGAATGTGATCGGACCCTGACCCCATTTGTGCTACTCCCTCAAATTCTTTCTGTCTAGTCATATGCATACTGTTGACACGTGTCGAATGTCTTCACTGTGTCCTTGTTAGCTGAAGATACAGAGACACACATTTAAAAATGTTTTTAATGCCTTATCTTTTGCCTGAAAACCGGAGAAGCCAGAACGACCACCCGACAATCCAGGCGTGCGTGGGAACATGGTTGAACTCTAGATAAGTTGTATGCACGCCATGTGTCCATTAAATGTGAACCGCCAGGGGCACCTGCGTAATTGCACGGTGTCGCCTTCCTCCTTATAAATACTCACCCACGTGGTCATTATCTCCTCTTCCACCTCGCCATCTCCCACAAACCCTAGCGCCACCACTAGCTCAAGTTGACGCCGGAGACAAATCGCTTAGCTGGCGCGACCTCTTCGACGCGGTCCTCACGCCGGCCGCGGACCTCGTCTTCTTCGCCGTTGCCATAGGTGTCTTCTGTCACCAAGTTAGGGCACGGGATATTGGACTGCTCGGCATCCGTTCTGCCCCGTCTATCAGTTCTTCAATGGTAAATAAAACTCACTTTTTACTGTTTTTTTGATCTATCAAATCCATCCACTTCACCCAAAAGTGGTTTCTGCACTTCCAAATCTAGATCTTTCTATTTGTGAATCTCATATCTTGCAAAGTATATTCACTTATGCTTCAGAACTAGTTAGATTCCTCACTTGTACTTATTCTTGGATTCATACAAATCTGGCACCAACTCACTTCAAATAAGTGAATGTCTTTGCACTATGAGGTCAATGTCTTCTAACTGATTTATCGTCAAAATCTTCTGAGAATGCATATGACCTCTTCCCCTTCCCTCGCACCTATAATGCTATCATTGGTACATGTCCGTGGGAGAATCCCTTGGTTCTCATAGTCTGCATTCATTTGCAGAATTCTTACAACGACACATTGAATCTACTAAAGCTAGTTCTTGTCTGACAAGTCGACAGAAGCCTTTCACTGTTCTGAAGCCTCTCCGTCTGAATACTATGGCTACTGAAAAACCTGCGAGAAAAGGCGACAGGTAACACCGTTGCAATATTGCACTGGACCTGCCCCCAGATTTGTATGAGCTTTACAAATCTGATCCTGAAGAGAACTACACTCGGTGCAAGAACAGAACCCAATGGATCCGAAGATATTGGGCTGAGCAGTGGTTTAAGTATAACTTTGTCACACCTGAGTATGCAGAAAAGAATGCTATCAAGCGCCCGTGGGGCGATATTATTCACAAGAACTTGGCACCAAAGACAAGGCCTGAAGCTATTGCTCAGGAGTTCTATCCATGCATGGTCCGAGGACCTCAGCCTAAAAATGCCGACCCATCATCTCTTCGATGGTGTCGTGACGATGATCTCTTCAAGCGCAACTTCCAGTTTGCCAAGGAGTCTTTCACAAGGAACAAGAAGGAGTTCGGAGTCGACTTCAACCCTGGTCCATCAGCTCCAAGGTCGAATGGCACCCGTTAAGCCAATGAGAACGAAATTGGCCCTTTCAATAGCTTCGATGGGCTGCTGTCACACATTGCTGCACAGAGGGCCAAAGTGGAGCAATCTATTGAATATGCAGATTCTGAAGATGCTCCTGCACCACCGAAGCAGAAGAAGAAATCAAAGGCTTCAAAGCCCTCTGCTGCTGCTCCAAAAGCTTCAACTGCGAAGCCATTGAAAACCGCACCGACTGAAACAAGGGTGTAGTATGAAGATCATTCCCGCATCTCCAAGAGAACCAAGAAGCCAAAGATCAAGAAGGTCTCTGGGCAGGCACGCACTCCTGTTGCATTTCTGCGTAATGAAGAAAACACCATTGATCTGTCAAGTGATGATTATCTTGCATACAATGCTCTAGAACAGCTGATCAAGAGCAAAATGGAGGCTGAGGTCTTCTAGGATATGCCTCTGTTCGATGCTGACATTCTCAACAACTTCATTGATGAATTGTTCAAGAATCAGAACATCAACATTGATGAATTGCAGCTGCTAGCCATTGCTTAGAAAATTGTTGAGTTGAAGAACAAGATTGACTAAGAGATGGCACAGTTCAAGAAGCACATGACCAGGCTCAGTGTTGCTGATGTGCAAAACTTCAAGCAGATGATGCATGACCTCAAGGACCAGTTCAACGAGAAGTGTGAAGAAGCCAAAGGCTCATGCGAGCGCATGAAATACTATGCGCAGAAGTGTGTGCAAGCGCACAATGAAGCTGAGAAGAGAAAGGCACTTGGGCATCCAGGAATTGACCCCAAGCTTGCTGCTAAGAAGAATAAGAAGTCTGTTAAAGCTAATCCCAACGCTCCAAGGCAGGGACAACCGAGCATTGTCTTCCCTGCAGCATGACTGGCTTGAAGCCAAAGGTCCCCTCAGCAGCTTATGAGCAAAAGAAGACAAGGCAAGATAAGGCTGAAGCCAGGAAGAGAAAGCTTCATGAAGCCCCTAACACTGCTTCCTCCAAGAAGAAGCTGAAGACTAAAGCTTCAAAGTCTTTGCACAAAGAGCGTGTTTCTGCCCAAGAACCGTTGAACATCGAACCAATCTCTGTTGCCCTACCTGCCTCAACCAACCGCGAGCGGCGTCTTGTGATCCATGAGCCTGCTTCCTCAGAGGCTCCTGAAGACGAAGAAATTCCAACTGCTGATCCCATCATAGTTGAAGACATTGTGCATGAAGACCATGTTGACGATGATGAAGTCCTTCCTCAGCTTGAGCCAAATCCCATGGTATCATCGGCTGCTCCAACGAGCAGTGAGTTGATCAGCATTGGTTATCCTTTGATGCCTCGTCCTATGATGCCAATCACTCTAGATATGCCAGTGGATGATGAAGCTATTCTATGCATTCCTACAGCTCACGACACCACTCTGGTGCTTGAGACTAATCAAGAAAGTCTTGTAGACTTTGATTTCACAATCCCTTCACCACAAGCATCACCTTCCTTCAGAAGGCTTCTCAAAGGTCCCAGGTCTGAGGCATCCATGTCAAGCATTCCAGAAGAGGATGTGAAACCCACTAGCTCAGTCGCACGTCAAGTGTTCCCTGACACCATCCCTTTTGCGACTGCTCATGAGTCTGAAGCCAAAGCTGCTGAAGACATTCCGGCTGCATTAGCCGATGAAGAGAAAGAAGAAGAAAGAGAAGCTACTCCCCCTGTTAGTGATCCAGTCCTACAAACAGAGAATGTGCTTGTGCCAGACCCTCCAGTCCTTGAAGAGATGGAGGTTGAAACCAATGTGGCTGCCACCACCAACACCACTGAAGCCAATGATGCTGTCATGGTTGAAGACAATGTGGAGCCCGAAGCCAATTTTGCAACTGACAACATTGTGCAGCCAATCACTTCTGATGACGCCATTCCTCCACCAAGGCCTCACACAATGGAACGTGCCTACAATCGAGGTGAGTTGGTGACTGTCAGATGGCCTATTATGGTACCACCCACTGCTCCAGGTCCTTAGTATAATTATCATGTGGAGCAAATGCCTCAAACTTTTAAGCCAACCAAGACTGCCAAGGCTTCCAAGTGTCGCAACAACACATGGCTCATTAAGTGTGCTTAGCTTCAAAGAGCACAACACATTCTTTGACAGTGCCAAGAACCCATACAAGAAGCCCAAGATCTCATCTGACAGGTTTTGGAGCCGACATCAACGAAGCTATTACTCATAAAGCCTATGCAACCAAGACCAGATCTTTCCTCATAAGCGTCTTGATTGTGATGCTATTGCTGGGCTGCCTTGCCTTGAAGAGGCTCTTGACTGCTTCAGAGATGTTGGGCTGCTGCCATTTGTGACTGACAAAGAGCACTAGAATGAAGAGCTTCTGGTGCAGTTTTACACAACATTGCACATTAGAGGCTACAACAGGGATCTGAAGACATGGATCCTTGGGTGGATGACAGGTAACGTCCATCATGAAGCCAAAGCTTAGGATATCATTGAGCTTACTTCCCTGCCCACTCCTGGTGAGTTGTATGAAACATGTTGTCAGCTATATCAAAATGAACTACAAAGCATCCTTCTGAAGCCAGAGCCCAATCTAAGGCAGATGTTGAGCACAATGAAGCCATTGCCCCAAGACGCCAAATACCCTAAGTAATTCTTTGTCCAGGACCTAGAGTACTTGTCTCGCACAGTATATCACATTCTGAGGCGTAGTCTATGGCCTATCAAAGGAAACTCTTTTGAAGCTAACCTCGAAGGCACCAGGAAGACATTAGTATTCTATATCATCAATGGCATCATGTTTAATACCCAGGATCTCTTCATCCGACAGCTTGCTGCTTCTGGCATTGATCTATTTGGACTGAAATTTTATGCTCCATGGATTATGAGCTTGATCAAGCTTCATTCCACTGTCGACTGTCAACCTTCAGCACGCAATCAAGTCATATTCTTGCTTGAAGTTGACATGTCCTATGAACCCATCTACACTGATCCAGCAAAGAAGCCACTCCACTTGCAGAATGCTAAATATCAAAGCTTCACCCAACCTATTGAAGGCACTCATGTACCAAATTCTGCTACTCATGCTTATCCTCTAGCTGGTAACTTGCGTTTGCCGCATCCTTCCAATATTGAAGCCACACCCAGTGCAATTGCTCAAAGGCCTCAGAAGCGTCCCCGTGTCCTCAAGGACTGTGAGCTTCTGGTATCTTTCATCAGAAGCAAGATAGGCATCATGAATAGCTGAAGTGCTAAATGAAAAGTCTTCAGGTTGATGTCAATCGCATCCGCAACTTCGCCACCAAGAACTCTTTCGTCGCGCATGAAGCGTGTCGGTGGTCCTGGAAGAGCCTTACATTGCTCTGCTCTAAAGATAATCGTAACGAAGATGGCTTCACAGAGAGATTCAAGTTTAACTCCAGGCCACTACAATCTGCAAGTTGGCGTCCCACTCCTTCTATTGAAGACTCTAAGTATTCATCTTCGGCTGCAACTACTGTTGCAAGAGTCGTCAATGAAGAAGACGATGCCACATCACCAGCATTAGCTTCGCTGCATCAAGATTCTGCACCACGCCCGTCTGCACCACCCAACTCCAACGTCGACCCTGCTGCGCCAGCATCCTCTCCACCAGGGAATGCATAGATACTCTATGTCTTCAAGCATTTTTGGTCCTTACTGATAAAAGGGGGAGAAGCATATGAGGTTGGTAGTCTTCAAGCGGGTCCATATGGGATGGTTGCCTTCTTTTTGCTAAGTGCTTGCAACTCTCATTTTGAAACTATTTGGATCTTGAGTTGTAACATTTAAACTCGATGGTCGTCTGTTACTCTTGCTGCTACTTTGTGATGCGATGATAAATTCCGCATGAAGTCATTTTGCAGACGTCAATTTCTCATTATGCATATCATTATCTTCATTACTTTCATATATGCATGATGAATTGTCTTCATAATTGAACATGGTCTCCACAAAGAAAATCCTGCCATGTGCATTTGCATTCAAAGGCAAACTACCTATATGCACATCTTAAGGGGGAGCTGAGGGAGTCCTGAATTAAGGGGTCCTCGGACAGCCGGACTATGTAGCATGGGCTGGACTGTTGGGCTCTGAAGATACAAGATAGAAGACTCTCTCCCGTGTCAGGATGGGACTCTCCTTGGCGTGGAAGGCAAGCTTGGCACCTGGATATGAATATTCCTTTCTCTGTAACTGACTTTGTACAACCCTAGTCCCCTCCGGTGTCTATATAAATCAGAGGGCGTAGTCTGTAGAGGAAATCATAATCATACATGCTATTCTTTTATGGTTTTAGCCATTACGATCTCGTGGTAGATCAGCTCTTGTAATACTCATATTCATCAAGATCAATCAAGCAGGAAGTAGGGTATTACCTCCATAGAGAGGGCCCGAACCTGGGTAAACATCATGTCCCCCGGCTCCTGTTACCATCAACCTTAGACGCACAGTTCGGGACCCCCTACCCGAGATCCGCCGGTTTTGACACCGACATTGGTGCTTTCATTGAGAGGTCTGCTGCGTCGTCACCAAAAGGTTTGATGGCCCCGTCAATCATCCACAACAATGCAGTCCAGGGGGAGGTTTTCCTCCCTGGAAATCTCTTCGAATTCGACGGCTTCGCACCGCGGGCCAACTCGCTTGGCCATCTAGAGTAGATCGACAGCAACACCCCTGGCCATCAGTTCAGGTTTGGAAGCTTGAATTACGTTGCCGATATCCGCGGAGACTTGATCTTCGACGGATTCGAGCCCATGACAGCCGCTCCCTGCCACCATGATGAACATGACTTCAATCTGTCATCGGACCGTGCCCAGGAGATAGCGCCTGTAACTGCTCTAGCCCTAGATCTGGAGCTGATTGCGCCGTCCGAGGGCGGGAACCTCAACTCCGCTGTGGAAGTCGCAGACTCAGCGGCGTTAGAGCCGCACACAGATCCAACCTTGAGCGGGGCCTGTGTCATCGGAACCTCTCCTTATCAGGGGACTCTCAGCCGAACTAGATCCGGTTTGGATTGGAAGCCGAGGACGGAGAATTCCGCTTCCCACCCACCACCCATTTCATATCCAGTATCAAAGACTTAATCGACATGCTTTATTACTGCTCCGAAGACATCGACGGTATGGACGATGATGCCGGAGAGGAGCAGGCACAAAAACCCCCGTTTATAGGGCACTGGACAGCCACCTCCTCGTATGACATATACATGGTGAATATACCCAAAGAGAACAACAGCGACAATGGAAAGGATCGAGTCGAGGATAATACTCCTGAGATACAACCAAAGCACCGACGTTAGCAGCGTCGCTCCAAACCACACCGTGGAAAAATAGCAATACCGGCACAGGTGAAAATAATATTCCGGACAATGCCGAAGACAAGGAAGACCCCATTAAGCCAACCTCCGAACAGGACGAACGGGAAGATGGGCGAGTTAGCTCTGATGAACAGGCCATGAATGAAGACTCGAAGGACATTGACTATGTTCCACTCTTCGAGGACGAGGTAAGCCTCAACAACGAGGATTTTATCATGCCTGAGGAACCTCTCAAGCAGGAGCACTTTAAGCGCCAGCTAATAGCGACTGCAAGGACCCTAAAAAAGAGGCAGCAGCGGCTTCAAGCTGATCAAGATCTGCTCAACGATAGATGGACAGATGTCCTAGCAGCCGAAGAATACGGCCTCGAGCGCCTAACCAAAAGTTACCGAAATGCAAATTGTTACCCCAATTTGATGATGAGGCGCTAGAGCCCGTCCTATCAGCGCGTAATGCGGCTGAACGACCACCATGTGGCCGGGAGAAAGCGGCAACTCAAGCCAAACACCAACACACACTACCTCGTAGTAAAAACAGAGACACAACAGCCCTGGATCATACATATGACCTGCGGTAGGACCTAGACAACAGAGCAGGCCAGACCAAATCGATCTACAGATCACGGGGACGTGCCCGGACGTGCCACGACGGCCATCTAGCCGGACATGACAAAAGCAATAACGCCCGGGCTGTGCACCGCAGACGAACTCCATCCGACCTACGTCATTACGTGGCCCGACATAGAGGCGCCGCACACCCCCTTTGCTTCACTGATGAAGTAATGGAACACGAATTCCTGGAAGGATTTAAACCCATGAACATCAAATCATACGATGGAATAACAGACCCCGTAGTATGGATTGAAGATTTCCTCCTCCATATCCACTTGTCCTGCGGTGATGACATCCACGCCATCAAATACCTCCCACTAAAACTAAAGGGGCCAGCGTGGCACTGGCTGAACAGCCTCCCAGAGAACTCCATCGCCAGCTGGGAAGACTTGGAAGACACCTTTCGCAATAACTTCCAAGGTACATATATTCGTCCTCCGGATGCCGATGACCTAAGTCACATAATCCAGCAGCCCGGACAGTCTGCCAGGAAGCTCTGGACTAGGTTCTTAGTAAAAAAGAACCAAATTGTCGATTTTCCGGACGCAGAAGCCCTCGCGGCCTTTAAACATAGTCCGAGATGAGTGGCTCGCCCGCCACCTCTGTCAAGAAAAACCAAGATCCATGGCTGCCCTTACCACTCTGATGACCCATTTTTGCATGGGAGAAGACAACTGGATTGCTCGTAGAAGCAACAGCACCATTGATCCGGGTACTTCCGAAGTTCGAGATGGCAACGGCAAGCCACGACACAATAACACAAGCATCACAATAACAATGAAGGAACGCAAGACTCGCCGGTCAACGCCGGATTCAGTGGTTCCAAATCCGGTAAACGGAAAAAGGCATTCAAGGCAAACAGAGACGGACCATCCAATTTAGACAAGATACTGGATCGGCCCTGCCAGATTCATGGCACCCCCGTTAAACCAGCCAATCACACAAACAGGAGTTGTTGGGTTTTTAAACAAGTCGGCAAGCTTAATGCCGAACACAAGGTGAAGGGTCCACCCAGTGATAGCAACGACGAAGAAACTCGCGAGCCGAACACCGGGGGTCAGAAGCAATTCCCCCCTGAAGTAAAGACAGTGGACTTGGTATACGTGACGCACATCCCTACAGGAGACCGCAAGCGCGTGCTACGGGACGCCGGCGCCATAGAGCCAGCCACCCCAAAATTAAGCCAATGGGCGGCCCACCCGATCACTTTTGATTGCAAGGAGCACCCAGCCAGTATCCTTCACAAAGGTCTGGCAGCTCTCATCCTCGATCCAATTATTGATGGGTTCCATCTCACGAAAGTCCTTATGGACAATGGCGGTAGCCTTAATCTACTCTACCAAGACACTGTCCGCAAAATGGGCATTGATCCTTCAAGAATCGGGCCCACCTCAACTACCTTCAAGGGAACAATATCCAGCGTTGAAGCTCACTGCACGGGCTCGATTACATCAGAAGTCTTTTTTGGCTCGCCGAACAACTTTCAAAGCGAAGGCTTGACCTTCGATATTGTCCCGCTCCGCAGTAGCTGCCATGCACTACTCGGGCGTACCGCTTTTGCTCGCTTTAATGCGGTCCCACATTACACATATCTCCAACTTAAGATGCCCAGTCCACGCGGCACCATCACGATAAACGGAAATACGGAATGCTCCCTCCATACAAAGGAGCACACTATGGCTACTGCGGCCAAAGTACAAAGCGGCCTCATTAAGCCACACATTTAGTCGGCCATCAAGCCGCCGGTTTCCATTAGACAGGACCAATCAATCTCAGAGCTAGATTAGCAGTTCGGCCTCCGCCGTCAGCGCCATATAGCCATGAAGTCTATCCCACGCACATAATTATACACTTAAAATACCTTGGTCACCGGCGGAGGCACTATGCGGACAGACCTATAACACTATCTGCACTCTCATATTCTTCTTCTTCTTCTAACCATTTTTTATCTTTTACCACAGGTGACTATATTTGCTGAGAAGTCCTTTAACCAAGGCAAAGCAGCGCAGACGTGCGACAGGAGGTCCAAATGTTTTTTGTAGACCACACTCTTTATTTCAAACCTGTAAAGTGCCCTTTTTCTCAGCTTTCGACCACCGGCATGTCAAATAACCTTGGTAGTAGGGTTATAATCTGTAAAGATCGCGCTAGACATATCATTCAGATGCTAGTCAACATAACCCGTATTCAGTATTCACTTTTCTCAAAGAACTGAATTTTGCTTCTCTGGTTATTTCATGCACGCACCTCGGCATATATTGCCAGGGGCTCGATATGGCAACATATGAGTTGCCGACAAGTCCGAACAGCTTTATAGCACAGTTCGGTGTCACGAGTTTGGCCTTATATGCATCAGCTCCGAATCAAGTCTTTGGTCAATAGTTGGGTTGCCCGGCTCCTGTGCTTACTACCTTACGTTCTGCTCTATCGGCTAGGGTAGTAAAGGGAGAACTACTTCGATTGTCTCCTGGTTTGTCCGGATGAGCACCTCTGTAGAGAAAGCTGAAAACTGACTATCATGATGCGGCGAGAGCTGGTCAACCACTCAATGACTCACCGGAATCTTCGCGGTTCCTTCCATACTACATGAAGGACCATTCTTCTGGTCACGTATGTAAATGCACCATATTCGGATAACCGCGTACATACCACGGGCTATATCGTAGACCCACTGTCAAACTCCTATGGCTAAGTTAAAGTGTTAAAGCCCTATAGTCCGATTGACTAGTTCGCCGCATTGACACCTCCTTAATGGACCAAGACGTTGGGTCAAGAGTGATCAATTGCTTTTCCGAACACCCCCGCATTATATGCGAGGGGGCCGAAGCCGATGACTGGTAAACTTTCAGATTATACAAAAAACGGCCACCCAGGAGGCACCAAAAACTTTTTAGGCAAAAGTATAAAAACATAGCCCTAATATATCATGATATTGTTTTTACAATTTCGGTACACTTCACTCAAACATAATATCTTTCGAGCACTGACCCTCTATCAAGCGGGCACCCTCTAGGACATCCTCAAAATAATGCTCCGGCGTGTGATGGTCCTTGCTCTTCGGTGGACTTTTCGCTGCAATATTGATGGCCTTCATCTTCGCCCAGTACGTCTTGACACGGGCAAGGGCCATCCGTGCACCTTCTATGCATGTTGAGCGCTTAACAGCGTCGATACGTGGTGCCGCGGCAACAAGTCACTGCACCAAACCGAAGTAACTATTCGGAATTAGCCCAGTTGGCCATTGCCGGACCATGACGTCCTTCATGGAAGATCCAGATATCTTGTGGAGCTTGGCCCACTGGGCCATCTGTTTGTTCAGCAACAGTAGACGCTTTGACATGCTAAATTGCGACCAGAAAAGCTTTTCCGCCGCATGTCCTTTTTGCGCTTGGAAAAACTGTGTCGCATCGGAGACACTCTTTGGCAAGTCCAACAATGCGTCAGGAGAACTCACATTTGATTAAGCGGGTCATACTTCGGATCACCGAATTTAGTTTGTAATAAGAAGGGCTTACCAGCCGTGTTCTCCCCAACTTGTCAGATCTCCTCCCGAGCCGCTCTAGACTCGGACTGTGCTTCCCTCGCCTCTTGTAAGGCCTTGTCAGGATTGGCCGCTCTGGTTTTGTTATCTTTCTCGAGAAATTAGCATCGGCTAGTGGAATCCTTTAGCTCAAGCACCATAGTAGATATTCTCTCCTCGCACTAGTGCCGAGCAGGATGTTCGGCCTTTATTTCAGCAGTTGCCTTTTCGGCAGCCGCAATTCTCATCCTGGCTTGCTCCTTGGAGCGGGCAAGCTCAGCCCGACGGGTCTCAACTGCGGCGGCACTATCTGCAGTTATGCATATCTTAGTATACAATTCTCAGCGTCATGCTCATATTATAGTACTTGCATATACTTACTGCCCCAAAGACATACCTTGCACCTCGTCGAGCCGCCTGTTAATAAGCCTAATGTCATCATCCGCCGCATCAAGTTTCTGCTTCGGATCTGCAACCTCTGTAGCTCAGGCAATCGCCAGGGATGTAACAGCCTCTGGTCCAATTAGTCAGATTATTTCTTGGGCATATCTTTCTTGATCCTTTGATCGCCTCCCTTTGGACGCCAACCAGAGTCTCAGGGGCTACTATCTGTACACAGGCGCATTTTGCATTATAACACAATTTAAAATATTACATTACGTACCTCGAAGCCTCTTAGCAGGCCTGTAAAGGCTTCGTGCAATCCGCTTTTCATGGACAAAACCCTCTCAACTACTGTACCCATCAAGGTATGATGTTCCTTTGAGACGGGCGCATGTCGCAATATGTCCATCAATGTATCCGGCGCCTCCGGACCCCTAGAAGCAACTGTAGGGGTACGCACTCCCTTCAAAGGAATATGTTTACTTGACCTTAGAGTTGTCTCCGGCTGTAAATCGGATAATCCGGGGCCTTTATTGTTGGGGCCGCACACCCCGGACCCTGCACGGCTGAAGTGTCACCTTCGGGCCTAGTCTTCATTATCCCTCGCACCGCTTGTTGATCAGGAGAGATCCTCCGGGACGACACCTCGTGGTTGTCTGCCCTATTGGGCGGGGAGATCTGTGGAGGCTCCATCATCTCCGGAAGAAGATCCCCCGAGGAGGAGGACTGTTGAGGAAGGCTGCATGCCGGACGACAAACATATATTTTAAATATTACCCTTGCAACCAGGAAAGATCGGGATATGTTTAAAACACCTTTGTTCACTTACGATTTAGCCAAGGTCTTGTGGAGGAATTGCGCGATGACGTCTCCTCCCGAACCAGAACCCCCTGACAGGGATATCTCCCCTCGCTTAGAAGCCTTTATCTTCAAGTCTTCGGATGTGGTCCTCTTCTTCCCATGGGGAGGAGGGATGTCAGTTTCTCCTTCCCTTTCATCTTCGGAAGAGGGAGTTCCAATCTCCCCAGATGAGGTGCCTGACGTACCTCTAGAATGGGGGCCACCCTGGGCCTTCTTGCTCTCCTCCTTGTCTTCCTTCGTCGGCACTTGATATGATGCGGGAACTAGCATCCTTCTTTATCCAGCCCTGGCCGAGTATGGTTTTCTCAGTATATTGTTATGAGGAATTTAACTAAGCTGTGTTCAGGAGTCAAGTGCTTACCGAGGTATCCGGATGGTTGCAGTCAAGGCCACTGTTTTTGTGTCCCGAAGAATAATTTCCACATTCCTCTGAGTGTCATGCCGGAGAAGAGCTGAAGAGTTCATGGTCCATCCGGATTGAACCCCCACATGCGGAGAGGCCGTCGCTAGCACGGTAGGACCCGACGGACTAGCATTACTTGGATTACGTTGATAAGACCGGTGTCCTTTTCAATGAGGCACCGAATGCGGCTTTGCAGCGTCCGCACTTCATAAATTGATCCCCGGTCCCGCCCCTTATTAATCCATGATGCAAGCTGTGGCAGAGGGCCATATCGAAACGCATGTGTCGCTGCCCACTTGGTACCACGCGGTTCAGTGATGTAAAACCACTCCCGCTGCCATAGGTCGGAAGTTTCTGTGAAAGAGCCCTTTGGCCAATGGGTATTGTCGGTGGGAACGACACCTATGGGATCACAAGAATCCCTACTATGGTCGGCGGGCGCGGGGTCATGAAGAGAGCGGGTCCAAGAGCTAGCACAAAGGTCGTTTTACCCAGGTTTGGGCCGCGTAGACGCGTAATACCCTAGTCTTGCTTTGGCGTGTATATCAGTGTTCTTGAACTAGCTATCGAGCGTTACTTGCCCAAAGAGCCGAATCCCCCTCCAGTACGCCTCGGGCCTCCTTTTATAGTCGAAGGAGGCGCTACAGTGGCATACAGGAGGTGGAAAAGGGTACAGTGTACAAGCTTATCGCTTGCTATTATGGGACAAAACGCATTAAATGCGCCCCTGAGGTGTCCCTCTCGCTTTATCGCCACATCGCCCTGCTTCGACACACGCCCAGGCCAGCGAGGCGGTCAGTGCCATGTAGGCTGGCAGGCTGCTGAGGTGGTGTGGTGGTAGCGTCTTCACGAAGATCTACATGTCACCACGCAGGTGCTTTGCTGAGTTAGCCTCGGGACCACGCGTCGCCACGCAGGTGCCCGCCTGGCTGGCTGGGCTGGCAGCTGCATGGGGATGATGGTGGGGTCTTGGCGCGCGCGGGCCTGGCTGCGGCCTCGCTGTTGTCTTCGGCAAGGGTCTTGCCGTGGCGCCACGGTCGTCCCCGGCAAGGATGTTGCCGGAGGTCTCGTCTTCTAGTCTTCATTTGATCTTGTGTGTTAATGATCTTCATAAAGATCTGCAAACCACCATGGAGGTGCCTCCCGAGCCTTGGTTTCAGTGTCGTTGATGATGTTGGAAACCTCGGGCTCAAGGGCGGCACGCTCCACTGGTGTTGGGCAAGTCGCCCCGGCAAGGCTCTTGCCGTGGCCGCGGAGAACGCCCCAGCAAGGGTCTTTCCGGGGGAGTCCACCTCGCCCTCTTGCTCTTTGTGTTTCTGTCTTGGCATTGCTTGATCATCTCGTGACTTCGGCTTCCTGCCTCTGCCCTGCTTAAGTGTCACCGCAGGCGTGGCTCTGACTGCTCGTGCACAGGTAAAGGGTTACAAAGTAGTGCCCCTACTTCTGTACACCGACAGGAGCCCCTACTACAAAAAAAGACACATCTGTGACATTGTGGGCTGAACCGAATTTTTTTCTATCATACATATGACACTTCTATGATGATAATTGTGACAAAACTCGGTATCATCATAGATGTGGTGGGCTCCTACTTCTATGACAAAAAATCATGATAGAAAATGGGCTTTTTGTCCTGGGCGGGCCGGAGACGCAGCTGCATGACATTCTTTGGGCCGTCCATGACGGAAAAACCGTGGTAGAAGCGAGGGCGAGGAAAATTTCGGGGAGTTCCCGGTTACGGTGGGAGGTCGGGGGCCGAGCGATGCGCGTTTCTCTTGTACACGTGCGCGCGTGTGTGCAAGGAGTTGGCTCTAACTGAACCCGAGTGAGGCATTGGGCTCTAACTGAACCCGAGCGATTGCACTGCAGGCTACGCTTTACTGAACCTGAGCAATCGATCGATGGCTATTAACTGAACCTGATCAAGCGATTCCTTCGCTACTGCTGCTAACTGAAGCCGATCGATTGGATGAACAGTGAGCGTTGTGGGGTGGTTTGGGTGAACAGTGAGCGGTGGCGTTGCCTCTGGATGAACAGGACCCCATTGTGTGGAGGGCTGGATGAGCAGTAGACGGTGGAGGGGTGCCCGTGGAGGGGTGGTTGAACAGGACCGTGTGGTGTGGAGGGCTGGATGAGCAATAGACGGTGGAGGCGTGCCCGTGGAGGGGTGGTTGAACAGTGGCCGGTGGAGTAGCGCACGGTGGAGGCTGGATGAATAGGAGCCCGTGGAGGCTGGAGGAGGTTAACGGTAGCCCGTGCAGGCTGGAGGACGTCGACGGTGGAGATGAACAGTATCCCGTGGAGTCCCGTTTTGCGGTACGCCACACCCCTCCCGATGAACAGGACCCCCGTTTCGACCGTAGCGCTCCAACACAAGTCTGTTTCGTCCATTTTGTGGTATGCCACACCCCTCCCAATCAACATGACCCCCGTTTCGATAGTAGGAGGTCCGTTTCCTCCGTTTTGTGGTACGCCACACCCCTCCCGATCAACAGGACCCCCGTTTTGACCATAGGAGATCCGTTTCCTCCGTTTTGCGATACGCCATACCCCTTCCGATCAACAGGACCCTGTTCTGAACGTGGCCAGTCAAACACAAGGCCATTTCCTCTGTTGTGCGGTATGCCAGGCCTCGTTTCCATCGCCTGTTCCGTCCAAGCCCTCCCGATGAACACGACCACGCATTCCATTCCGACCCAGCCGGTTGGCTCCCACGTGTTCCGTTGCCTCCCGATGAACACGACGCATTCCGTTGCCTCCCCATGAACACGACGCATTCCGTTGCCTCCCCATGAACACGACGACGATGTTGTTTCTCCGTTCTGACCCAGCCATGTACATGAGCCTTGGCCGTACATATGCGCGAGTACGCGTTCGAGACCCTTCCTGTATGTACGTACATGGCCGTATTTTCTTTCTTGAACCCTGGCCGCTGTACGTATGTGTACATGCTACATGCGTGCCTCTATGACACGTATGCGCCTCTACTACGACACGTGCGCGCCTCTACATCGACCAGTATATATGTACGTACACATTCGCGACTAGAATGACAACGCTACGTATGCTTCGACTGTTGGAAATATGCCCTAGAGGCAATAATAAATATGTTATTATTATATTTCTTTGTTCATGATAATAGTCTTTTATTCATGCTATAACTGTATTATCCGGAAATCGTAATGCACGTGTGAATACATAGACCACAATATGTCCCTAGTGAGCCTCTAGTTGACTAGCTCGTTGTGATCAACAGATAGTCATGGTTTCCTGGCCATGGACATTGGATGTCGTTGATAACGGGATCACATCATTAGGGGAATGATGTGATGGACAAGACCCAATCCTAAGCCTAGCACAGATCGTGTAGTTCGTATGCTAAAGCTTTTCTAATGTCAAGTATCTTTTCCTTAGACCATGAGATTGTGCAACTCCCGGATACCGTAGGAATGCTTTGGGTGTACCAAACGTCACAACGTAACTGGGTGGCTATAAAGGTGCATTACAGGTATCTCCGAAAGTGTTTGTTGGGTTGGCACAAATCAAGACTGGGATTTGTCACTCCATGTAAACGGAGAGGTATCTCTGGGCCCACTCGGTAGGACATCATCATAATGTGCACAATGTGATCAAGGAGTTGATCACGGGATGATGTGTTACGGAACGAGTAAAGAGACTTGCCGGTAACGAGATTGAACAAGGTATCGGGATACCGACGATCGAATCTCAGGCAAGTACAATACCGCTAGACAAAGGGAATTGTATACGGGATCAATTGAGTCCTTGACATCGTGGTTCATCTGATGAGATCATCGTGGAACATGTGGGAGCCAACATGGGTATCCAGATCCCGCTGTTGGTTATTGACCGGAGAACGTCTCGGTCATGTCTACATGTCTCCCGAACCCGTAGGGTCTACACACTTAAGGTTCGATGACGCTAGGGTTATAAAGGAAGTTTGTATGTGGTTACCGAATGTTGTTCGGAGTCCCGGATGAGATCCCGGACGTCACGAGGAGTTCCGGAATGGTCCGGAGGCAAAGATTTATATATGGGAAGTCCTGTTTTGGTCACCGGAAAAGTTTCGGGGTTTATCGGTAATGTACCGGGACCACGGGAAGGGTCCGGGGGTCCACCGGGGGGGCCATGGGCCCCAGAGGCATACATGGGCCAAGTGTGAGAAGGCACCAGCCCCTAGGTGGGCTAGGGCGCCTCCCACCATGGCTAATGCGCCTAGAAGGGGAGAGGGGGCAAACCCTAAGGGCAGATGGGCCCTAAGGCCCATACTCCCTGCGCCTCCCTCTCCTTCCCCCTAGTGGCCGCCACCCATAGATGGGTTTGGGGCTGCCGCCCCTCTAGGGATGGGAACCCTAGAGGGGGCGCACCCTCCTCCCCTTCCCCTATATATATGAGGCCTAGGGGCTGCCCAAGATACGCGATCTGATCTCTGCTTGTTGGTGCAGCCCTGCCTCTCCTCCTCCTCCTCTCCCGTGGTGCTTGGCGAAGCCCTGCTGGATTGCCACGCTCCTCCACCACCATCACGCCGTTGTGCTGCTGATGGATGGAGTCTTCCTCAACCTCTCCCTCTCTCCTTGCTGGATCAAGGCGTGGGAGATGTCACCGGGCTGTACGTGTGTTGAACGCGGAGGTGCCGTGCGTTCGGCACTTGGTCATCGGTGATTTGGATCACGACGAGTACGACTCCATCAACCCCGTTCACTTGAACGCTTCCGCTTAGCGATCTACAAGGGTATGTAGATGCACTCTCCTTCCCTCGTTGCTAGTTTCTCCATAGATAGATCTTGGTGACACGTAGGAAAATTTTGAATTTCTGCTACGTTCCCCAACAGTGGTATCAGAGCTAGGTCTATTGCGTAGATTCTTTGCACGAGTAGAACACAAAGTAGTTGTGGGCGTTGATGTTGTTCAATATGCTTACCGTTACTAGTCCAATCTTGTTTCGACAGTATTGTGGGATGAAGCGGCCCGGACCGACCTTACACATACTCTTACGTGAGACGGGTTCCACCGACTGACATGCACTTGGTGCATAAGGTGGCTAGCGGGTGCCAGTCTCTCCCACTTTAGTCGGAACGGATTCGATGAAAAGGGTCCTTATGAAGGGTAAATAGCAATTGGCATATCACGTTGTGGTTTTGCATAGGTAAGATACGTTCTTGCTAGAAACCCATAGCAGCCACGTAAAACATGCAAACAACAATTAGAGGACGTCTAACTTGTTTTTGCAGGGTATGCTATGTGATGTGATATGGCCAAGAAGAATGTGATGAATGATATGTGATGTATGAGATTGATCATGTTCTTGTAATAGGAATCACGACTTGCATGTCAATGAGTAAGACAATCGGCAGGAGCCATAGGAGTTGTCTTTATTTATTGTATGACCCGCGTGTCATTAAACAACGCCATGTAATTACTTTACTTTATTGCTAACCGGTAGCCATAGTAGTAGAAGTAATAAGTTGGGGAGACAACTTCATGGAGACACGATGATGGAGATCATGATGATGGAGACCATGGTGTCATGCCAGTGACGATGATGATCATGGAGCCCCGAAGATGGAGATCAATGGAGCTATATGATATTGGCCATATCATGTCACTACTATATAATTGCATGTGATGTTTATTATGTTTATGCATCTTGTTTACTTAGAACGACGGTAGTAAATAAGATGATCCCTTACACCAATTTCAAGAAGTGTTCTCCCCTAACTGTGCACCGTTGCTAAAGTTCGTCGCTTCGAAGCACCACATGATGATCGGGTGTGATAGATCCTTACGTTCACATACAACGGGTGTAAGACAGATTTACACATGCAATACACTTAGGGTTAACTTGACGAGCCTAGCATGTACAGACATGGCCTCGGAACACGGAGACCGAAAGGTCGAGCATGAGTCGTATAGTAGATACGATCAACATGAAGATGTTCACCGATGATGACTAGTCCGTCTCACGTGATGATCGGACACGGCCTAGTTGACTCGGATCATGTAATCACTTAGATGACTAGAGGGATGTCTATCTGAGTGGGAGTTCATAAGATGAACTTAATTATCTTGAACATAGTCAAAAGACCTTTTGCAAATTATGTCATAAGCTCGCGCTTTAGTTCCACTGTTTAGATATGTTCCTAGAGAAAATATAGTTGAAAGTTGACAGTAGCAATTATGCGGTCAGTAGAAAGCTTATGTCCTTAATGCACAGCTCAGCGTGCTGAACCCCAAACGTCGTTTGTGGATGTTGCGAACATCGGACATACACGTCTTGATAACTACGTGATAGTTCAGTTAAACGGTTTAGAGTTGAGGCACGAAAGACGTTTTTCAAAATGTCGTGGAACATATGAGATGTTTCGAGGGCTGAAATTAGGATTTCAGGCTCGTGCCCACGTCAAGAGGTATGAGACCTCCGACGATTTTCTTAGCCTACAAACTAAGGGAGAAAAGCTCAATCGTTGAGCTTGTGCTCAGATTGTCTGAGTACAACAATCACTTGAATCGAGTGGGAGTTGATCTTCCAGATGAGATAGTGATGTTTCTCCAAAGTCATTGCCACCAAGCTGCTACAGCTTTGTGATGAACTATAACATATCAGGTATAGATATGATGATCCTTGAGGTATTCGTGATGTTTGACACCGCGAAAGTAGAAATCAAGAAGGAGCATCAATTGTTGATGGTTGGTGAAACCACTAGTTTCAAGAAGGGCAAGGGCAAGAAGGGATACTTCATGAAACGGCAAATCAGCTGCTGCTCTGGTGAAGAAACCCAAGGTTGAACCCAAACCCGAGACTAAGTGCTTCAGTAATAAGGGGAACAACCACTGGAGCAGGATTACCCTAGATACTTGGTAGATGAGAAGGCTGGCGAGGTCGATAGAAGTATATAGGATATACATTATGTTAATGTGTACTTTACTAGTACTCCTAGTAGCACCAGGGTATTGGATACCGGTTCGGTTGCTAAGTGTTAGTAACTCGAAATAAAAGCTATGGAATAAACGGAGACTAGCTAAAGGTGAGCTGACGATATGTGTTGGAAGTGTTTCCAAGTTTGATGTGATCAAACATCGCACGCTCCCTCTACCATCAAGATTAGTATTAAACCTGAATAATTGTCATTTGGTGTTTGCGTTGAGCATAGACATGATTGGATTATGTCTATTGCAATACGGTTATTCATTTAAGGAGAATAATGGTTACTCTATTTTATTTGAATAATACCTTCAGTGGTCTTGCACCTAATAGGAATGGTTTATTGAATCTCGATCGTAGTGATACACATTTTCATGCCAAAAGATATAAGATAGTAATGATAGTACCACTTACTTGTGGCACTGCCATGTAAGTCATAATGGTATAAAACGCATGAAGAAGCTCCATGTTGATGGATCTTTGGACTCACTCGTTTTTGAAAAGTTTGAGACATGCGAACCATGTCTATTGGTGTATACGCATGAAGAAACTCCATGCAGATGGATCATTTGGACTCACTTGATTTTGAATCACTTGAGATATGCAAATCATACCACATGGGCAAGATGACTGAAAAGCCTCGGTTTCAGTAAGATGGAACAAGATAGCAACTTGTTGGAAGTAACACATTTTGATGTGTGCAGTCCAATGAGTGCTGAGGCATGCAGTGAATATCGTTATGTTCTTACTTCACAGATGATTCGAGTAGATGTTGAGAATATTTACTTGATGAAACACAAGTCTGAATTATTGAATGGTTCAAGTAATTTCAGAGTGAAGTAGAAGATCATTGTGACAAGAGGATTAAATGTCTATGATATGATCATAGAGATGAATATCTGAGTTACGAGTTTTGGCACGCAATTAAGACACTGTGGAAATTGTTTTACAATTAATACCACCTGGAACACCATAGTGTGATGGTGTGTCCGAACATCATAGTTGCACCCTATTGGATATGGTGTGTACCATGATGTCTCTTATCGAATTACCACTATCGTTCATGGGTTAGGCATTAGAGACAACCGCACTCACTTTAATAGGGCACCACGTAATTCCGTTGAGACGGCACTGTTTGAACTATGGTTTGGAGAAACCTAAGTTGTCGTTTCTTAAAAGTTTGGGGCTGCGACGCTTATGTGAAAAGGTTTCATCGTGATAAGCTCGAACCCAAAACGGATAAATACATCTTCATAGGATACCCAAAATGGTTGGGTATACCTCCTGTCTCAGATCCGGAAGCAAAAGGGATTGTTTCTTGAATCGGGTCCTTTCTCGAGGAAAAGTTTCTCTCGAAAGAATTGAGTGGGAGGATGGTGGAGACTTGATGAGGTTATTGAATCATCACTTCAACCAGTGAATAGCAGGGCACAGGAAGTTGTTCCTCTGGCACCTAAACCAATTGAAGTGGAAGCTTATGATAGTGATCATGAAGTTTCGGATCAAGTCACTACCGAACCTCGTAGGACGACAAGGACGCGTACTACTTCGGAGTGGTACGGTGATCCTGTCTTGAAGGTCATGTTGCTAGACAACAATGAACCTACGAGCTATGGAGAAGCGATGGTGGGCCCAAATTCCGACAAATGGTTAGGAGCCATGAAATCCGAGATAGGATCCATGTATCAGAACAAAGCATGGACTTTGGTGGACTTGCCCGTTGATCGGCAAGCCATTGAGATAAATGGATCTTTAAGAAGAAGACGGACGTGGACGGTAATGTCACCATCTATGAAGCTCGACTTGTGGCAAAGAGTTTTTCACAAGTTCAAGGAGTTGACTACGATGAGATTTTCTCATCCGTAGCGATGCTTAAGTCCGTCGGATTCATGTTAGCATTAGCTGCATTTATGAAATCTGGCAGATGGATGTCAAAACGAGTTTCCTTACCAGTTTTCGTAAGGAAAGGTTGTATGAAATACAATCAGAAAGGTTTTGTCGATCCTAAGGATGCTAAAAGGTATGCTAGCTCTAGCGATCCTTCCATGGACTGGAGTAAGCATCTCGGAGTTGGAATGTGCACTTTGATAAGATGATCAAAGATTTTGGGTTTATACAAAGTTTATGAGAAACTTGTATTTCCAAAGAAGTGAGTGGGAGCAATATAGAATTTCTGATGAGTATATGTTGTTGACATATTATGGATCAGAAATGACGTAGAATTTCAGGGAAAGCATATAGGGTTATTTGAAAGTGTTTTTCAATGGAAAGCCTGGATTAAGCTACTTGAACATTGAGCATCAAGATCTATAAGGATAGATCAAAACGCTTAATGGTACTTTTCAAATGAGCACATACCTTGACATGATCTTGAAGGTGTTCAAGATGGATCAGTCAAAGAAGGAGTTCTTGCCTGAGTTGTAAGGTATGAAGTTAAGACTTAAAGCTCGACCACGGCAGAATAGAGAGAAAGGACGAAGGTCGTCCCCTATGCTTAAGACATAGGCTCTATAGTATGCCATGCTGAGTACCGCACCTGAAGTGTGCCTTGTCATGAGTCAGTCAAGGGGTACAAGAGTGATCCAAGAATGGATCACAGGACAGCGGTCAAAGTTATCCTTAGTAACTAGTGGACTAAGGAATTTTCTCGATTATGGAGGTGGTAAAAGAGTTCGTCGTAAAGGGTTACGTCGATGCAAGCTTGACACCTATCCGGATAGCTCTGAGTAGAGATACCGGATACGTATAATGGAGCAACAATTTAGAATAGCTCCAAGTAGAACAGTTATTTGGAACAGCTCCAAATAGAGCGTGGTAGCTGCATCTAGGAGATGACATAGAGATTTGTAAAGCACACAGATCTGAAAGGTTCAGACCCGTTGACTATAACCTCTCTCACAAGCATAACATGATCAAACCCAGAACTCTTGGGTGTTAGTCACATGGGGATGTGACCTTGAGTGTTAATCACATATCGATGTGAACTGGATTATTGCCTCTAGTGCAAGTGGGACACTGTTGGAAATATGCCCTAGAGGCAATAATAAATATGTTATTATTATATTTCTTTGTTCATGATAATAGTCTTTTATTCATGCTATAACTGTATTATCCGGAAATCGTAATACACGTGTGAATACATAGACCACAATATGTCCCTAGTGAGCCTCTAGTTGACTAGCTCGTTGTGATCAATAGATAGTCATGGTTTCCTAGCTATGGACATTGGATGTCGTTGATAACGGGATCACATCATTAGGGGAATGATGTGATGGACAAGACCCAATCCTAAGCCTAGCACAGATCGTGTAGTTCGTATGCTAAAGCTTTTATAATGTCAAGTATCTTTTCCTTAGACCATGAGATTGTGCAACTCCCGGATACCGTAGGAATGCTTTGGGTGTACCAAACGTCACAACGTAACTGGGTGGCTATAAAGGTGCATTACAGGTATCTCCGAAAGTGTCT
Organism: Triticum aestivum; assembly: GCF_018294505.1. Taxonomy (NCBI): domain Eukaryota; kingdom Viridiplantae; phylum Streptophyta; class Magnoliopsida; order Poales; family Poaceae; genus Triticum; species Triticum aestivum. The sequence continues at coordinate 600,780,802 of NC_057810.1, forward strand.
GTTGGGTTGGCACGAATCAAGACTGGGATTTGTCACTCCATGTAAACGGAGAGGTATCTCTGGGCCCACTCGGTAGGACATCATCATAATGCGCACAATGTGATCAAGGAGTTGATCACGGGATGATGTGTTACGGAACGAGTAAAGAGACTTGCCGGTAACGAGATTGAACAAGGTATCGGGATACCGACGATCGAATCTCAGGCAAGTACAATACCGCTAGACAAAGGGAATTGTATACGGGATCAATTGAGTCCTTGACATCGTGGTTCATCCGATGAGATCATCGTGGAACATGTGGGAGCCAACATGGGTATCCAGATCCCGCTGTTGGTTATTGACCGGAGAACGTCTCGGTCATGTCTACATGTCTCCCGAACCCGTAGGGTCTACACACTTAAGGTTCGATGATGCTAGGGTTATAAAGGAAGTTTGTATGTGGTTACCGAATGTTGTTTGGAGTTCCGGATGAGATCCCGGACGTCATGAGGAGTTCCGGAATGGTCCGGAGGTAAAGATTTATATATGGGAAGTCCTGTTTTGGTCACCGGAAAAGTTTCGGGGTTTATCGGTAATGTTTCGGGACCACCGGAGGGGTCCGGGGGTCCACCGGGGGGCCATGGGCCCCAGAGGCATACATGGGCCAAGTGTGAGAAGGCACCAGCCCCTAGGTGGGCTAGGGCGCCTCCCACCATGGCTCATGCGCCTAGAAGGGGAGAGGGGGCAAACCCTAAGGGCAGATGGGCCCTAAGGCCCATACTCCCTGCGCCTCCCTCTCCTTCCCCCTAGTGGCCGCCACCCATAGATGGGTTTGGGGCTGCCGCCCCTCTAGGGATGGGAACCCTAGAGGGGGCGCACCCTCCTCCCCTTCCCCTATATATATGAGGCCTAGGGGCTGCCCAAGATGCGCGATCTGATCTCTGCTTGTTGGTGCAGCCCTGCCTCTCCTCCTCCTCCTCTCCCGTGGTGCTTGGCGAAGCCCTGCTGGATTGCCACGCTCCTCCACCACCATCACGCCATTGTGCTGCTGATGGATGGAGTCTTCCTCAACCTCTCCCTCTCTCCTTGCTGGATCAAGGCGTGGGAGACGTCACCGGGCTGTACGTGTGTTGAACGCGGAGGTGCCATGCGTTCGGCACTTGGTCATCGGTGATTTGGATCACGACGAGTACGACTCCATCAACCCCGTTCACTTGAACGCTTCCGCTTAGCGATCTACAAGGGTATGTAGATGCACTCTCCTTCCCTCGTTGCTAGTTTCTCCATAGATAGATCTTGGTGACACGTAGGAAAATTTTGAATTTCTGCTACGTTCCCCAACATCGACCAGGTGGGTCCCGACTGTCAGGCACTTCCTTGCGTGCGAAGATGTAGCTGGTGGGTCCTAGCAGTCAGGGGGTGAATCTTTTTGTGTTTTTTTTCCCGGACGCACTTCCTTGCGTGCGAAGGTGTAGCTGTTGGGACCCAGCAGTCAGGGGGCGAATTGTTTTTTTTTGCCTGAACGCACTTCCTTGCGTGCGAAGGTGTAGATGGTGGGTCCCAGCAGTTGGGGGTGAATGGTTTTTTTGGACGCACTGCCTTGCGTGCGAAGATGTAGCTGGTGGGTCCCAGCAGTCAGGGGGGCGAATCGTTTTTTTTTACAAACGCACCTCCTTGCATGCGAAGATGTAGCTTGTGGGTCCCAGCAGTCAGGGGGCGAATCATTTTTTTTGCGAAATATGGTGGCCTGTCCGGTGGGTCCCCGCTGTCAGGTGGAGGAATAATTATTTTGCGCGTAATAAGGAGGTACTTCCTTGCGGCTGCCGTGGACCCAGTTGTCAGCCTCTCCATGTACAGTCCACGTCCGATGGAAGTCGTTCCTTGACCACGTTGACCATGCCGCGCCAAGAGCACCATGGCGGTGGACGACGGCGAGGCCTAGGAAGGGGCCGAAACGGAGCCGGGGAAGACGCGACAGTGGATGCACACGCGGAGAGGAGTACGAGGGTTCACTGATTCTGATGCGCTGCCGTCACCACAGAATAACAGGGGGTGTGTGCGAGTGGAGGGATGGCCTGGCCAGCGGTGAGAGTAGTAGGGGCGGTGAGGCATCCGCGGCAGCACAGCCGGCCACGGGAGGCAGGAGCACGCGACACGATCGGCGCTGCTTTGGGCGGCTGGAGCAAGAAGACCAGTTGAAGAAGCACGACGGCCGTTGATGGACATCGTACGGTCACTGCAGCTAGAATCGTTTATATTGACTAAGTCGACAAAGCCCTTGGTACATCAACTTAGTAGGCCCACAGGCCAGCTTCCGAAACGGTGCGCCCCAGATGTCAAGGGGAGGAATCATTTTTTGGGCGGGTGAAGCTAGAATATCCGAGATTGAAGAAGAAGAATGGCATCCGTTGGTTGGACATCCAACGGGCACTGCTGCTAGAACCGTGTGTTGACTATAAGTTGACAAAGCCTTGCATACGCGTCAACTCTGTTTTTTTAGGGGACGCGTCAACTTAGTAAGGCCAGAAGTGTGTGGTAGAGAACTTATAGCCCATTTGAGATTTGTAAGAATGTGTAGCCCATTTTTTAATTCTAATGGAATTTACTACAGCCCATTTACAGTTTGTTAAAAGTACAACCCATTTCAACCAACCGTACAAAATAGAATTCAATAAAATTTCCCACATTTTGATGGGATCCGAAATATTTTTATCCCGAAATTTCTAGTCAGATTAAATACAGTTGCAATATAAATTTATATTATGTAAAAATCCAACGAAATGTTGCGCTCGCAACAATTAATGAAATTAAAATTTTCAATATCCAAAAATAATATTTTATAAAGTAATCACGTGTTTGGTGCATTTTTTTATAGTTACTACCCAGTTTTTATAATTACATCCCATTTATTATTTCTTAAAGCCCATTTTCCTGTTAAGCCTAATGCATCCCTCCTAGGAAAGATTTGTAGCTCAGCGGGGCGGAGAATAACAACTTGACCTTGCCTGGGTATTCCTAAAAGAAAGTATAGCTGGGCTAGCCATTTTCAGCTTGAAAAAAATTAATATCTGGGCTGGATATCTTATCTGGGCTAGACGGGCCACAGCCCGCCCAGTTAATACCTGCAACGATCTTTTATTTGTTGTTCAGAGGAGAAAAATTAATATCTGGGCTAAACATTGAATAACTCTGCAGTGCTCACACCTCAAAAACACAAATACTGCTCGAGCTGCTTGGTCCCAGCTGTCGGCCGCTTCTTGTGCAATTCTGTCGTTTATTGACTACTCCCTCCTTTCCAGTTCATAGTGCTCAATTCAAAAATCTCACCAATCAAGGTAGATGGCGAGTGGTAGAATACTTTTTGTAGTTTTGCAAAAGCACCTAATTAATGCTCTTGTTATCCTCAAAAAATTATGTTTATCAATGCATTAATTGCAATGCATGCATGCCTAAAGTACATGCATTGGTCAATTTTCTCTTAATACTTGCATGCAATGATTTAATACACCTTGGAATCTGAACATGTGATGGAAAAAAACCAAATTGAGCCTTATAAAATGAAAAAACTAAAATTTTGAGATAAGCCCTATAAACCGGAAAGGAGGGAGTACATAGGTTGACAATGGTGTGGGACCGTGATGTTAGGAAACCAGGAGGAAGCAAAATAAATTATAGTTATACACACACACACACACACACACACATATATATATATATATATAATGAGGAGGCACTTGTGTACGTGAGGCTATGGACCTGGTGGGTCCCCATTGTCATCCTCTCCAAGTAAAGTCATCTCCTCGCCCGCGCGCGCTTTCCGCCCGAAATAGTCAGCGCCGCCCGCCCCGCTTCCTGGTGCAGGCGATTGCTTTGCCTTCAAACGACACAAGTGTCATCCGTCCGTCCATCTACCGCCAGTTTAATGATACGTGGTTGCGAAGGCGGCTACTCCGGCGCCACACGTCCGCCCCTCCTCCCGCCCACCATTGCTATATAAACTGTTGCGCCGGCCATAGCCGTTAGCTGCATCCGTTCCCTTTCTCCTATCCACCCCACTACTGCCCACCATGGCTTCCTCGCGCTCCAGCGCTCTTCAGGACGGGCGGACGACGGACCACAAGGAGATGGCAGCCATTGCTGCCGACCGGCTGGCCGACAGGCAGCCAGAGGACGACGACATCCCAATGGAGAACATGGTAGTCGACGATCCAGCGCCAACCCCCTCCTTTGTGCCATCCTCGCCGGTGCATTGCACCATGACCATCGGCGAGGCCCGTGCCCAATATATGGACACGGTGAGGCAGATGCGTGAGGAGCAGTTACGGGAGGCGCGGGCCGACGCCGCCTACAACCACCATCTCCTCCAGGAGTACCTGCAGGCAGAGGAGTAGATCACCGCGGAGCGGGCGGAGCAGGAGGCGCTGCTCGACTCGTACTGCTCTGCCCTCAAGGGCCACCTCGAGCGCTGACGGTAACACATGCGGGCGGCGGAGGCTGCGGCCGCCTACAAAGAGGCTAGCAAAGAGGGCGATGAAGCAGGCGAGGCACTGTTTGGCGAGACCAAGGATGAGGTAGAGGACAATGCCGGCTCCGACGAGTCCCCGCTCCGCTGGCGTCAATGAGGCCATGCTCCACCGAGGCCCCGTGGCCCCAACAATGAGGCAGAGGACACCGTCAGCTCTGCCGAGGCCCCGCCCCGCAAACAACGAGGTAGAGGACATCGCCGGCTCAGCCGAGGCCCCACCCTGCCAGCAACGTGGGGGAGGATTTCCACCGCTCCACTGAGGTGCCGCCCACCGGAAATGAGACAGAGGACATCGCTGGCTCAGCCGAGGCCCCACCCTGCCGGCAACGTGGGGGAGGATTTCCACCACTCCGCTGAGGCGCCGCCCGCCGGCAATGAGACGGAGGACATCGCCGGCTCCGCCGAGGCCCCGCCCCGCTGCCAACGAGGCCGCGCCACACAGAAAACAAGGAAGAGTAGAACACGATACGTCGCCGCCGCTCGGGTCCAAGTAAGGCCACCGCTTCTACCCTCCGGTTGAAGCCAAGCTAGGTGGGTTGACCATTGACGGCCGGTTAGCTTCTTGGTGGCGACGTGGAGTCGGAGAGCTGCGCTGGAGAAGAACGCTGCTTCCACTTAACTGCTGGTGCAGTTGTCTGACTGACACGTGGGCCCAACAGGCCACATGTCAGTTACGCAACTGCACCTGCAGTTAAGTCACTGAAGCTTCTGTTCGGCTTAGTGGGTCACAGGTGGGTAGCTTCGGTTAATTAATTATACCTCCAGTGCACCCCTTTTTAGTTGAAGAATGTATGAAATGTAATGAAATCCGGCATGTTTATATGAAATCCGATCGTGTATGAATGAATTTATTTCGATTAGTTCAAATTCCTGTATCACTGGCATTGGATGAACATGCAAAACAATACGTACTAGCATTATTCTCAGGGTGATCACCTCGTTTGCAGCAGTTTCACATGTACTCCCTCCGGTCCTTTCTAGTCTGCATACAAGTTTTGTCTGCAGTCAAAGTATCTCTACTTTGACCAATCTTATACAAAAAAGTATGTACTTTCATAATGTGTGAAGTAAAAAGGAACAGAAGGAGTACAAAGAGTTTGAGCAGCTTTTTAGCGTTTCTGTACATTGCAATCAAATGCCTACGATTGTGGAATGGGCAGGGTTTGCCATCAGTTTGAACATTGACATGGCACCTCGTGCTAAATAAAACAGTTATTCTTTTTGTGCAGTTCCACCAAAATCAACCAAATTCGCGCGTAGCTTGTATGATTTCGCCCTTATATGTTGCAACGCCTTGAACTTATCGGCACCTCCTTTCTTGTGGTGGAAATTAATGATTCGATGTATTCATGAACATTTTGTGCAGTTCCCATTGAAATCAAGCTGAGCACCCCTATTTGCACAAATACAAAAAAGTGATTAGTATAAAGCAAACTGTACTATGAATTGACAGTTTCAACAGGCACATATATGGTCCATGCAGAGCACACTTTTAGAAAAATGGAACTCACCAGAAAGAATCCTAGAACAGCATTGTACACGCGCATCATAGCAAAAAATGGAGATTTGTTAGTCCTTTTGAGCTGAAGTTAGTTCGGTCTTGTGGGGAGTAATGTAACCATCCTTCAACTGCTCCTTCTGATGAGAAGATAGACAAGACTTCTTCATCCTAGCATAATCGGAACTAGTCACTTCACGTACTCCATATTCTTCTTCAGAGGAAGATGATCATGTTGTGCAAAGACAAGAGGACCACTGCACAGATGAAGCACTTCTCAAGGACAATACCACTTTTTCATGACAGTATCTAAATAGTAGCACAACACCAATAGAGATGACAAAGCTCAATCATATGGATGAAATCAGTGGGAGAGTACCAACCTTTGTCAGGAGGCTTATTGTGTAGAGCATACAGATGAAGCACTTCTCCGGAACCATCTGTTGCTATCTACGGTGGTGGCCATGCTTACTATATACTCCTCGATTAGTTTAATGTTTCCAACATCTTCTTGTGCAGTTCCACTAAAATATATGGTATCTTCAAAGAAGATCCCTGTTTGCACAAGTAGAGATAATTACGTATTACATTAAGAGTGGCATCAAATTAGTGGCAAAACAATTGCTCGTTCCAGCCATAGCAATAAATTTAGATGCAAAACTATATCATTACTTGTGTCATCACAGTTCCAGCGCTTCATTACAGCACTAGGAGTTGATTTTTGTTTTTCTTCCGCTTGTTCTTCCCCTTCATCACTTGGTTCAATAACAGACAAGCTTCACCTTTAATGTAAGATTTGGCATGTCAATTAGGGAGCACAAGTATAGTACTAAACTTAATTTTCTGATCAAAATGGCAAAATGCAGGCCAACAGTTGTGAAATATCCTTATCTTACCTCAATGGGATATTATAGTGCACATACAGATTGGAAGTCTTGTATCCATTTGTGCAGTTCACAAAAATCAAGCAACATTATCGTACAAGTAGCACAACATATGAAAGTACACTGCAGAATCATGTGAAAGAAGCCTAGTGACCTCTCATGATGCGGAATTCAAACAACTCACAAGAAGAAGATATGAACCAAATTCGCCTTAACGGATAGGAAGTAAGATCTCCTCTTGTGCAGTTCCACTAAGATCAAGAAATCAAGCAACGTTGTCGGTGTGACATTTTGGCTGAACTGCACAAAACACTCTTAAAACAAAAGTGTTTTGTGCAGTGCAACAAAAGATCACAATGGCAACGAGGTGAAGTAGATAACCCTGTTTACTCAGAGGTGCAATGGGAACAATTAGTGGTCAATAACGGTGGATGACACAGAAGCCAACAAACAGAAGCATCTACCTTATCTAAATGGGAAAGAAAGCAAGACAGTAGCATTTCTCAAACGGTGGAATTGATTAATATTAACATAGAGATTATATTAACAATAAAATTCGTTAAACATGTAATTTTCTTTTAACTATGGTATTGCATCAATTTTCCATTGGCATTATTAGAGGGTGTTTGTTTACAAGGACATTTTAGTGTAGGGACTAAAAAAACTCCGTGTCAGTCCCATCTAAACCAAACAGGAGGGACTTTTAGGGACTAAAAGTGGGCATTTGGGACTAAAGAAAGAAGACCCCGAGGGAGTCTTTTTTGGACTTTTTCCAACAGTTGCCCCTGCCACGCATCGCACCTTGTCTCTATTAGTTCATTACTAGGGGTAACATGGTCTTTTAGCACGTCATTTAATAACCTCTAGTCCATGTTTAGTCCCTGGAACCAAGCAGGTAGGGACTAGGGAGTTTTTAACCAACCAGGGCCTTAGATTAGCAATAGCTAATGAGTTGCATGGGACAGTGGATGCACCAGCACCATGTGCATCTACCGATGTAATGTGGTCATGCACAGTCTGTTGCAACAAAGAACAAACAACCAAGGAGCATATTTGTGTTGGTCCCAGTTTTGTTATCTTTAGACACCTTTTCCTATGTGAGCGCAGCAAATCTAGTCCTGCTCAAACTCTACAGCCTTGTCCCTTCCTTTCCTTTTTGAACTAGTACTTTTGCCCCTTCCTTTCCTCTTTGAACCACGTCCTAGATTTATGCGATACAACTTTCCCTACTACTTTCCCCCATTCCTTTCCTCTTTGAACCATGTCCTAGATTCATGCTATACAACTTTCCCCCTTCATTTCCCCTTTGAACCCCGTCCTAGATTCATGCTATATACAACTTTTCCCACTACTTCCCCCACTCCTTTCCTCTTTGAACCACGTCCTAGATTCATGGTATACATGCAGCTAGAGCAATGCATGTGGAGTAAGTAAATTATACCTTAAGGCTCTTGGGGCGTGGTTCGGTGGGCGACAGGATGGCGGCGAAGAAGAAGGGGTCGGAGGCCCTCCCGCGCCGCTGATGGGTTGAAAGTGAACAACTGTGCCAGTAGTGGATTCCCTCCCTCGCCGACGGCGACAGCGTTAAGCCTCCTTCCCTTCCCGGCGGATAGATCCTGTCGGCTCTTTGAGCAGCAGTGAGGGGAGAGAGAGGCCAAAGTTTTGTTTAGATCTGGAGAGGGCGAGAGAGTGTGAAGAGAGCAACTACAAGCGCTGAGGCTCCAGCGTGTATATATATACTGGAGAGAGAGTGTGAAGCATGCAAACCCTAGAAAACAAGTGCCGAGGCTGCAGCTTATACATGATGAGGTGATTATATGGTCACTACGAGATCGTATAGCTCCGTATCCATCCATTTTGACCAGTCAAAGAATCCTCCTGGCACAAATTATGCTCAAGTGTAGTTATCGAACCCGAGACCTCAAGTTTGATGAGCAAACAGGCTAACCAGCTACACAACCCTCCCGTTATGTTCAACGAGAGGAAAATAACCTTTTATACATTCCTGCATTCGTGTGACAAGCACGCTGTGTTTTTTTGTGTGTGTGGGAGTCATTGGGATTTCAATCATAATCGTGTCATGTGGCTTTGGTGGTAAGACTATCCACAGTGGTGCAGAAATAATGCAGCCTTAGTCACCTTACCTCTCTCCACGTAGTATGTTGGGTCCCAACAGTAAGAGGGTGAAACAAACAAATTAATAAGAAAAAATAAAAGCGCCAACGGTGTATCTTACCTCACACATCTTGCTACTGCTCGGGAACACTGTCCAATTGATCCCTCTGTTTGCTCACGTACTATTTTAAGTGAATCCTTATTATAACATGCACACAAATTTTGGGCACTTGTATTTGACTTAAGTCAGTGTGCCACCGTATCTCGTATACTTACTACTCCCTCTATCTAGGTGTAATAAGTCATGTTAGAAGTTGCAACGGGACCAAGGTGCGTGCGTGTGCGTGTGTGTGTTTAACAGCATGTGTGTGTTAGAGAGAGCGACTGATTGACCTACTCCTACAGAGAGATGGTGTGTAGTGTATGATTTTACCCGCGAGAGCTGGTGCATCCTCTCTTTTCCGGGCGTGTCTGTTAGGGAGATGCGGACAGCTGCCACGCCCGCTCCTGACCAGCCTGGCCCACCCAAAGCCCCTCCATCGCCCGCACGCGCTTCCCACCCGAAACGGTCAGTGCCGCTCCAAAGAATCGGTGCCGCATTCATGCCCGAGCAGAGCGGACGCGACCTCTCACTAGCGCAAGAGTGATGGTTGCTTCATCCGTCCAACTTACTGCTGGGTCTATGTGATTTGACGGCTCATTGGTCTTTATTACTAAGGTGGTAGGACTGCTGGATGTCCCACGCTTTCGGTGAAAGGAGGTACTACTACTACTAGATAACAATTTTCTCCATTCTTACCGCGGAGGAGTGCAAGAGAAGTGAAAACATGAAGGCTCAGTGATTACATGGCCCACCTCACACTTTCACCGTGCGACACCTAACTCTTTACATAGTACTCCGTCCGTTCCTAAATATTACTAGATGAGTCCCCGCGCGTTGCCGTGGAACATCCGTATATCTCTCTGCGCAAAATTATTGATTTCATAGAACTAAAAAAACTCTATAATCGCATGACAAATGTGGTAGCCAAACTAAATAAACTACCATCATCATTTAGATCATCCCACGTAAGGAAAAAAGATCAGCCAACTCCTACTGCACAATGGGATTATATTTTTCTTTTTGACATGTTAATGGGACTTAAAAGCTCACTTACATGCATGCTACCGGTGCATGCTTGCATGCAAACATGTTGATGTGATTTAAAACCCACTCACATGCATGTGCCATGGTATTTCTGCATGCTTGCATGTGGCTTAGTGCGGAGCCTGTCAATGTCTAGATCAGACGTCTATTATGGATTGATTTACTTCATCTAACAGCTACATCAATTTTGATGATGTGGCTCAAGGAGAGGATAGAGAATTCCTAGTAGTGGGGGCTAGCTATTACTAGTAGATAAGTCTTTGTAGAGATTCCACTAGGTGAACTACATACGGAACAAAATGAATGAATCTACACTTAAAATGCATCTATATACATCTGCATGTGGTTCATGGTGAAATCTATACAAGGACTTATATTTAGGAACGGAGGAAGTACTAGTATAGTACGTACTTTAATTTATCAGCGAGATAAATTTGTTAAACACTAGTAGAAAAAGGGTCAAATGTGAAGCACATTAGTGCTGGTTTGATTTTGAGTCAGCACTTATGTGTCCATTAGTGCCAGTTCCAACGGCTAGCCGGCCGCTCTCATTAGTACCGGTTCGTGGTGAACCTTTAGCACCGGTTTGTGCCACGAACCGGTACTAAAGAGAGTGGTGGCAGGATGTTGTCAATCTGGGGCCCCTCCAGCACCTTTAGTACCGGTTCGTGGCACCAACCGGTACTAAATGTCGTCGTACATAAACCCTTCGTCCACCCGAGCTCGCTCTATTCTTCCACTTTCCCCTCACTTCCACTGTTCTTCCCCTCTCTTCCTTGAGCTCATCACAAATTTTGCCCAAAATTTGTCAAGATTTGAAGGCCCCCATCCATTCAAATGATCACAAAGGTTAGCAACTTTATCCTTTCATCTCTCATTGCTAGATTAGCCCTTGCAATGCTTTGTATAGTGATTAATTTGTGAGTTTAGTAATTTGGGAGGAATTATATGTGCTAGTATTTGATTTATATGCATTCTGAGGTCAAAAATAACACTTAGCTTGCATATGTAGGTGTGGTTTACTTAGTGCCTTCTAAATCTCTGTCATAACCACCGTTGATTGCCTGCACCGTCCCGTCGCCGGCACCACCTTGTGGTGAGGCTCTTGTTCATGAATGTTTTACATTACCAAATTTATGTTTGTGTGATTTGGATATATAGTTACTCGTATAATTATCTTACCCATACGTTGTTTGTTATAGATAGTGCCATGGTTTTGATATCCGTCCCCGTCGGCCCTCGTCCTTGTTATGATTCGTATGTGGTATATTCTCTTTTAAAACTAGTTGTTGCATTTCGTGTTTATGACAAATTATGCCCATGAAATTGACATAGATATTTTTATCTAGGAGGTATGTGAATCGGAAATTCCAACCGACCCTATTGTCGAGAGGTTAAATTTAGTTGAAAGAGAAAACGAGTATTTGAAAGAAAAATTGAAAAGAATTGAGGGGGAGAAGATGGAATTGGAGTTGCATGTTGCCGATGTCGTCGATGATCACAAGATCAAGATGGAGAAAATGCGGTTGAAGATTAGAAAGATTAGAAAATATGCCATTGATAGTGTGGTTTGGTATCATTATGTTGTTTGATCAATTGTTACCTTAGTTGCGATCTTGATCGCATTTGTTGTTGCATTTAAATTCTTTAGCTAGAGAATTATTTGTATGTTGCATTTAATTAAGTTCTGTATATGAACTTTATGTATGAACTTTATGTATGAACTTTATGTATGAATTTGTATTAATTTTGTCTATTCGGTGTTGTGTAATGAAGATGAGCCGAAAATGGATGTATGATGACCGATGCTCTCCCGAGTTCATTAATGGCGTGCATACTTTTCTGCTTGCCACTGAGGCAAACAAGCGGGCGGATGGTTTTATGCCTTGTCCATGTGCTGGCTATAAGAATGGTCACAATTACTCAATGTCAAGAACCATTCACATCCACCTATTTGAGTCCGGTTTCATGCCCCACTATAATGTTTGGACCAAGCACGGAGAAAGAGGGGTTATGATGGAAGATAATGAAGAAGAAGAGGACAATGACATCTACCCTGGCCATGGGTTCCCTGAATACGATGATACAACAATGGGGGAAGAAGCTGAGCCGGCAATGCGGGAAGAAGCTGAAGAAGAGGCATCAGATGAGCCCGCTGATAATCTAGGTCGGGCCATTACCGGTGCAAAGAGAAACTGCGCAAGTGATTTGGAGAAGAAGAAGTTGCAGCGCATGTTAGAGGATCACAAGAAATTGTTGTACCCGAATTGCAAAGCTAACAAAAAAAAGTTAGCCACCACATTGGAATTGCTGCAATGGAAGGTAGAGAATGGTGTATCTGACTAGGGATTTGGAGAGTTGCTGGTAATGATAAAGAATATGCTTCCAAAGGACAACGAATTCCTCGAGAGTATGTATGAAGCAAAGAAGGTTGTCTACCCTCTAGGGTTAGAGGTGTAGAAGATACATGCATGCCCTAATGACTGCATCCTCTACCGCGGTGAGTACGAGGATTTGAATGATTGCCCGATATGTGGTGCATTGCGTTATAAGATCAGTCGCGATGACCCTGGTGATGTCGAGGGTGAGCGCCCCAGGAAGAAGATTCCTGCCAAGGTGATGTGGTATGCTCCTATAATACCACGGTTGAAACGTTTGTTCCAAAACAAAGAGCATGCAAAGGCGATGCGATGGCACAGAGAAGACCGTAAGAAAGATGGAAAGTTGAGAGTACCCGCTGACGGTTCACAGTGGAGAAAAATCAAGAGAAAGTACAGGGAGGAGTTTGCAGGTGACCCAAGGAACGTATGGTTTGGTCTAAGCGCAGATGGCATTAATCCTTTTGGGGAGAAAAGCAGCAACCATAGCACGTGGCATGTGACTCTATGTTTGTATAACCTTCCTCCTTGGTTGTGCATGAAGCGGAAGTTCATTATGATGCCAGTGCTCATCCAAGGCCCTAAGCAACCCGGCAACGACATTGATGTGTACCTAAGGCCATTAGTTGAAGAACTATTACAGCTGTGGAATGGAACAGGTGTACGTGCATGGGATGAGCACGGACAGGAAGAATTTAACCTAAAGGCGTTGTTGTTCGTGACCATCAATGATTGGCCTGCTCTCAGTAACCTTTCAGGACAGACAAACAAGGGATACCGCAGATGCACGCACTGTTTGGATGATACCGACAGTATATATTTGGAGATTTGTAGGAAGAATGTGTACCTGGGACATCGTCGATTTCTTCCGAGCAGGCATCCCATAAGAAAGAAAGGCAAGCATGTCAAAGGTGAGGCGGATCACCGGACGAAGCCTCGCCACCGTATTGGTGCTGATGTACATGATATGGTCAAGGATTTGAAGGTAATCTTTGGAAAGGGTCCTGTCAGACAACCTGTTCCGAAGGACGATGACGGACGCGCACCCATGTGGAAGAACAAATCTATATTTTAGGACCTGCCATATTGGAAAGACCTAGAGGTCCGCTCCGCAATCGACGTGATGCACATGACGAAGAATCTTTGCATGACCCTACTTGGCTTCTTGGGCGTGTATGGAAGACAAAAGATACACCAGAGGCACGGGGGGACCAGCAACGTATGCACGAAAAAGACGGCATACATCAAGGTCAGGCCAGCTATGCTCTTACCAAAGAAGAGAAGCAAATCTTCTTTGAATGGCTGCTCAGCATGAAGGTACCGTCTGCTTCTTGATGAATATAAAGGGAATAATAAATATGGCAGAGAAAAAGTTCCAGAACCTAAAGTCTCATGACTGCCACGTGATTATGATGCAACTGCTTCCGGTTGCATTAATGGGGCTTCTACCGGAAAACGTTCGATTAGCCATTGTGAAGCTATGTGCATTCCTCAATGCAATCTCTCAGAAGGTAATCGATCCAGAAATCATACCAAGGTTACAGAATGATTTGGTGCAATGTCTTGTTAGTTTCGAGTTGGTGTTCCCACCATCCTTCTTCAACATCATGACGCACGTCCTAGTTCACCTTTGTGAAGAGATTAACATTTTGGGTCCTGTATTTCTACACAATATGTTCCCCTTTGATAGGTTCATGGGAGTCTTGAAGAAATATGTTCATAACCGTGCTAGGCCAGAAGGAAGCATGCGAAGGGCCATGAAAATGAGGAGGTCATTGAGTTTTGTATTGACTTTATTCCTGACCTTAAGCCGATTGGTGTTCCTGAATCGCGGCATAAGGGCGGACTGGATGGAAAAGGCACGCTAGGAGGGGATCAAATAATATGTATGGACGGGCATTCTCTCATTGAAGCACACTACATAGTTCTATAGAATTCCGCCTTCGTGGCTCCGTATATGGAGGAACACAAGAATTTTCTACACTCCAAACACCTGAAGAAGTCTGACGACTGGATTACATGTGAACAAACAAGGACTTTCGCCGGTTGGTTGCAGAAACGTGCCATGCATGATGGCAATATTGAAGATGACCTGTACTCGCTGTCCCAGTTACCATCTTAGTATATAATGACTTTCAAAGGGTACCAGAGAAATGGGAATACATTTTACACGATCGACCAAGATAAGAAGAGCACCAACCAAAACAGTGGTGTCCTCTTTGATGCAACAACCAACACGGGAAAGGAAACATATTATGGTTACATAGAGGACGTATGGGAACTTAACTATGGAGGTGGTTTGAAGGTCCCTTTGTTTCGGTGCAAATGGGTCAATACGACACTAGGCAGGGTAACGGAAGACCCGCAGTACGGAATGACAACAGTGGATCTCAACAATCTTGCGTATGCAGATGAACCATTCGTCCTAGCCAATGATGTGGCGCAGGGTTTTTTATGTGAAAGACATGTCTACCAGGCCGTGAAAAAGAAAAGATAAGGAAGCGAATGGATCATACGACGAGCCAAAGCGACACATAGTTCTTTCAAGGAAAAGAAACATCATGGGAGTGGATGACAAGACAGACATGTCAGAAGATTATGAAAAGATTGATGAAATTGCTCCATTCACAGTGAATATTGACCCGAGCATCCAGTTAAATTATGAAGATTTTCCATGGCTACGGTGCAAAGGGACACACGTGAAGAAAAAGTTTCACACCCAAAGATCTGGGATGTGATCGGCTTCACTATCATCACTTTCTTCTGTGTTTCACACCCAGGAGGGAATCTCTGTAATAGTTAGGGTAGTTATGTGTTTTGGCATTTGAAATGCGAAGAAATTTTATGTGCAAACAAATTTTTTCATGCATTTACTAATTTTTTCAGCAAAATGACCCTAAAATTGAAAAGCATTTCAAATGAACTCAGAAAAGGTTGAAAGTTCGCATGGTATCATAATTTCACCCACATAGCATGTGCAAAAAAGTAGAGAGGGTTACGGCAAAAACTGGATGCACTTCGTGTACAAAATGGACAATCTCTTTCGAAGTATCAGGGTTTCAGACGAAAACTCATCTGTTACAAAGGCATTTCATTTTTTTAAATAACCTAAGCATTACCAAATTGAATACAATGATAAAACACATTAATAATATTAAACATAAGAAAAAAGAATCACTACAAAATCTATTTTCAAAGTTAAGTTATTCACAAACTAGTGATTCACACAAATTTCAAATAATTCAAAATTTAAACTATTCAAATTTGAAAACTACCGGCAACTAACCTAAAACAAAAATATTCACAAAGAAACTCTATATACAGCAAAAAACAACTCAAAAATAAATAAAACAAAAATAAATAAAGCAAAAAAATTAAAGCAAAAAAAATTAAGAAAATAAAAAAGCCTGCCTAATGGGCCTGAGCGGCCTGCATACGACTAGAAACACAATGTTTTGTTGGGCCAGGATGCAGACCCACAACGGCCCAGTAGGCCCACACGACAACACAAAATAGGTAGGCCCAGTAGGCCTGCTTTGGAGAGAAGCTCGAGAGAGCTACCGCACTAGGGCTTATAAACCAGTGCGGACACCCCTCGGCTAGCGAGGTGGGACTAAACTTGCCGCACGAACCACGACCCGGTACTAAAGAGGGGGCACTTCCTGCCGCTTGGCCTGGCCAAAACAGACCTTTAGTACCAGTTGGTGGCTCCAACCGGTACTAAAGGGGTGTTGTATATAAGAAACTGCTTCAAAAAAATTCATTTCTCATCTCTCCCTCTACTTCTTTCTCCTCTGCCCCATCGTCGCCGCCCCTCATATCCGTTCCCGTCGTCGTCCCCATCACCGCGCCCCGCCTCGTCGCCGCGCCTCGCCCCGTCGTTGCCGCCCCATCCCGTCGCCCCGTCGTCGCCGCCCCGTCCCGTCGCCCCGTCGTCGCCTCGCCGGTGAGCTCATGCCCCGACCGCCATGTCCACACACACACACACACACACACTAGTTTTTTTGTTATAAATTTTACTTATAGAAATTTTTCTGTTTTTAGTTATAGAAATATTAGAAATGTTAGTTATATATATAGAAATGTTATAAATTTTTTATGTTTTTTAGTTATAGACATATTTATAGAAATGTTAGCAATTTTTCTGTTTTTTAGTTATAGAAATATTAAAAATGTTATAGAAATGTTAGTTATATAATCAGAAATGTTAGAAATTTTAGAAGTAGTTTTAGTTAGTCGAATTAGATTAATGTCAAATTGTTAGAATTTGCATATAGAATTTTAGTTATCACAATCCAATCATTTAAAAATGATACTTTTTGCGGGCATATAGTATTTGTTCTCGACGATATGCCCGGCCCGCATCCTCGCCGTCGACCCGTTCGCGACGATGTCATGCTTTAGAGGACCAATGTCCGGGACTGGGCTCCGCCGGGCTGACACTGGGAGGTGCTACCTGGAGGGGCGCGCCGCTTGGTGAGGAACCCGGCCTCGGGTCCCGTCGTTGACCCTGATCTCCTTTGGTGGCGTTCGCGTGGGCCACATTTGGTGCAGAGGCAGCCGGCCCCGCCGGAGGTGGTGCGTCGCCATGTCAGGGAGGAAGACGAGCATGTCCATCGCTACATGGCTGCTATGGACGGCGTCAGGTTCTCCACTACTTGGCAGGTTCTTTGGGCAGATGACCGGAGATATGATCATGTGATGGTTCCTTCTCTTTGGGTGTCCACCGCCCGCGCCACAGGAACCACGAGTGGCGCCCTAGATACTTCTGTAGTACTCGATCTTTATTAGGTACCTAGCCAGTGATGTATTCGATATGTAATATTTGAGACGATGTATTCGAGATTATATATATTATTCGAGATGATGATGTATTCGAGATTATAGATTAATCAAGACGATGCATATATTATGTACTATATGATTCAGTTTTTCCTTATTGATTGCATCCATGCATTGTAATTTGAATACTAAATTGTTTTATATTTCTTTTGTATTAATTAAGTAATAGCTATGGTGGACAATATCGGTAGAGAGAGAAGAGGAATTGTCCGACATCATACGCAGCCCTCGCAGGCTAGATGATCTGAATGAAGCAGATGACGGCTCCCAATATCTGAACAATACCGGAGAGGGTGATGAAAAGATATTCGATCTCGATGACCGAGCTGATGAAGTCATGAACTATGATTCTGATTATGATGACATAGACAATGTTTACGATGACACAGACAATGCTGGCCTTCAAATAACAAACACTACCGGCGAGGTATATTTATATAAGCACGCATCTGGTGATCATCACATGTTTTATTTTATTTGAAGATATATTAACGAATCGATATTTCTTCTTTCAGCCCTCTGGATCGAGCAAATCTGCTTCTACAGACAGCAGGACAAAGTGATGCCTGGGCAAAAAGTTGAAGGAGGGTGTAAAGTACAACATCGACTCCGTCAAACCTAGTGGCGAACCCCTCATGCCTAAGAACGTTGCGAACAAGTGGACTCGTTAGTGCAGAGTTCTTGTGAGGACCTACTCCCGATCTCCATTCAAGAATGGAAAGAGCCAAAAACTAAACGTCCAGGTGTTACTTGGGTCGACGACAGAGCAAAAAAACCTTTGGGATTCTCTGATGGAACATTTCACCCTACCAGATTATTTCACTAAAGCAGATGTGGACAAAGTCAAGGGCGCTGCTCTTAAGAAGATGGCAATTGCATTCAACACCCACAAGAAAACTGTATGGGCCAACTACCTCGCTGCAGAAAGGAACGGTCGATAAAAAACAAGGCCAATGCCGCAAAAAAGACGCAGTTCCATAGGCTGGGTCCAGGTGGCTACACGGTGGGAATGCCTAAGTGGGATAAGTTTGAGCAAGAGATGGAGGATGCAGGGGTCACTCCGGTTACTAGGAGCTGGCCCCCCAGGTGCAGAACTTGGTTCTATGCGCATGGGGGGCGTTGGACCCGAAGACAGGCCTGGTTTCGCAGAAGTCAAGTCTAAAAGGAGCCAAACAAAAGATACTTCACGCAATAGAAGAAGCTCGAACGGGGGTGTTCACGCCCAACAGAGAGCACGGCGAGCTTACATGCGCCCTGGGAAATCCTGAACACCCGGGAAGAACACGAGGCAAGGGCGTTATTCCCTGGTGTGACGCCCTCGATTCAATCGTACACTAATCATACACGCAAATGTGTACGATCAAGATCAAGGACTCACAGGAAGATATCACAACACAACTCTAGACACAAATTAAAATAATACAAGCTTTATATTACAAGCCAGGGGCCTCGAGGGCTCGAATACATCAGCGTAAATACAAATGAGTCAGCGGAAGCAACAATATCTGAGTACAGACATAAGTTAGACAAGTGCCTTAAGAAGGCTAGCACAAAAGCATCTATGATCGAAAAGGCAAGGCCTCCTGCCTGGGAGCCTACTAACTACTCCTGGTCGTCGCGGTCTTCATGAGGTAGTAGGCGCCCTCGTGGTAGTAGCAGTCGTCAAAGGTGGCATCTGGCTCCTGGACTCCACCATCTGGTTGCAACAACCAGGAAGAAGAAAGAAAGGGAAAAGGGGGTAGCAAAGCAACCGTGAGTACTCATCCAAAGTACTCGCAAGCAAGGATCTACACTACATATGCAACATTATCAAATAAAGGTTGTATATGTGGACTGGGCTGCAGAAATGGCAGAATAGAGAGAAGGCCTAGTCCGGTCGAAGACTAGCATCTTCTGGAAACCACCATCTTGCAGCAAACAGGAGGGAGTAGAGTAACATAAGGTAAAGTAGTAGTAGGGTTATCAACCTCGGCCAGAGATCCTTTCTCGACTCCCTGCGATAAAGCAATCCTAGAGCCATACTATCCAATTATCATCACAATCCAATTCTCATCACCATCCAATTCTCATCACAAGTATCCAGTTCTAGTTGTATCGATCGGGATACAACTCCGAGTGTCCGTTACCGTAGGACAGGCTATCGATAGATGTTTTCTTCCCTGCAGGGGTGCACCAACTTACCCACCACGCTTGATTAACTCCGGCCGGACACACTTTCCTGGGTCATGCCCGGCCTCGGCCAAACAATACGCCGCAACCCGACCTAGACTTAACAGAGAGGTCAGCACGCCGGACTAAACCTATGCCCCCAGGGGTCATGGGCCATCTCCTCGGAAACTCCTGCACGTTGCGTACGCGGCCGGTGAACAGACCTAGCCTCCCTTATACAAGAGAAGGTGTAACCAGTCCAACCCAGCACGTGCCGCTCAGTCGCTGACGTCTATTAAGCTTCGGCTGATGCATACGACGCAGAACGCCCATACTATGCCCACGTGATGGTTAGTGCTATCAGGCCAGAGGCCCCTCGGATCAAATATCCAAATCGTAGTGGATTGGGAACGCGTGGTAACAAGCAGAGACTCACGAAAGATGTGACCCCGTTGCCCCGTCTCGAGGACTTGCGGCAAGGGCTAAGAATGCCCGGCCACGCCTCGTAATTATCTCACGGGCACCTTCCAGGTCAACCCGACTCCTCATCACTCGCAATTATGCTCGCGCGGGCACCCCTCAGGGTCGACCCATCTTTAGTAACATGGTTCAGTGTAAAGTCATAGTAACCATAGTAACCGTGTGTCCAAACATCAAGGGGAAAACCCGAGGAATCACCCCCGGTGAATTTCACTCGATGTAATCATCAAGGTGAACGTAAGAGGAATCACCCCCGAGGTTCACACTTGAGGGGTTGCACGACAGAGTCGTATCGGAAGTGGTTAAGGCGGAATCACCCTCGATGACCACGACCGAATAGCTACACCATAGGGTTAACATCAGAAGTGCTGTAGAGGTCTTACCCTCGACACTCGATAGTAATCCAGCAGTGTCGAGCAACTAAGGGGAAAGTGATGTGCGGTGTCGGGGCCTGGTCTTCAATCCCGTTGATCGGGTCTTCAATGATGAAGCAGGGCAACAAGGACAAGGTGGGGGCCACTGATGGATCACTAACCAACCTATACTAAGCAGTTTAGGATAAGCAGGTAAGGTACAACAGCAGAT
The DNA here is from genome assembly GCF_018294505.1 of Triticum aestivum. Taxonomy (NCBI): domain Eukaryota; kingdom Viridiplantae; phylum Streptophyta; class Magnoliopsida; order Poales; family Poaceae; genus Triticum; species Triticum aestivum. The sequence goes on from NC_057810.1 coordinate 600,801,383, forward strand.
ACAAAAGCAGGCTATGCATCAGAATAGGAGCGTACAATAACAGTAGCAAAATCTAATGCAAGCATGAGAGAAAGGAAGGGGCAATATCGGGATGATCAAAGGGGGGCTTGCCTGGTTGCTCTGGCAAGGAGGGGTCATCGTCGACATAGTCGATTACAGGGGCAGCATCGGTCTCGGGGTCTACCGGAGAGAAGAGGGGGAAGAAACAGTAAATATAAAGCAAACATAACATCACAAAGCATAACATGGCAATATGTTGCCGGGTGTGACTTACCGTATGCCTACATGATATAGGTGCAGGGGGGAAATAACCGGGAATGTATTCCCGGTTCCGGACCTGTGTCACACATATGACCGGAGGGGAAAAGTTCCATGTTCAGCATGCTAGAGGCATGTGACAAATGAACGGGCCGCATATTCTGATTCGTTGGATTTTTCTGAGCAACTTTCATATAGAAAACATTTTCATCGGAGTTACGGTTTAATTTCTATGAATTTTCAAAGATTAAAGCCATTTCTGGAATTATTTAATTTAGCAGAAATGGAAATATGAGATCAGCATGACATAGGTGTGACGTCAGCAGTCAACAGTCTGGTTGACTGGTCAAAGCTGACCAGTGGGTCCCACATGTCATAGAGAGAGGGCTAACAGTGGGTTATTTTAAAAGAACAGGGGGGGTAATTAGCAGTTGGGCCCCGCATGTTAGTGGCTAATTAGATTAACTAATTAACTTTAGTTATATAAACGTTTTAATTAACAGAATAACTGTGGGGCCCGCATGTCAATGACACTGGGCTGCCCAGTCAGCATGTTGACTGGGTCAACCCAGTCAACGGGGCCCGCGGGGCCCATTGGCAGCGACACAAGGAGGGCCGCGTGGCGGACAGGTCAGCAGGCGACGCCGGAGTCGCTCTGGCAACCCTCTCGCGGCGGCTCCTCGCCGGAGTTGGCCGGAAAATGACCTCAGGGGGCCGTTTCGGCAGCGGTTTGAACCTACGGCACCGCAGGGCTCGCGCGCATCCGACTGCGGTGGTGGCTTGGCCGGAGCGCGCCTGCAGCAACGGCGGCGAGTACGAGCAGCGACGGCGCTCGGGTGCACAGCGGGGACATTGCTAGGGGCACGGCGAGGCGAGCCAGAAGGCTTACCCCGCCTCTGGGAGCGTGTTGAGCATGACGGGGTGGCCGGCTACGAGCTCCGCGAGCCGTGGCTACGGTGGCGAACCCCCCGACGGCGACAAGCTCGGGCATGACGGGGGAACCAGCTACGGGTAGTGGCAGAAGCAGGGAAGAGAAAGAAAGGGGGGAGGTCCGGCGCTCACTTCCATTGCTGGGAAGGCCCGAGGAAGAGTCGAGGTGGCCGGAGACGGCGTCGGTGTGCGGCGGCCCGAGGCGGATGGAGGTTGAAGAAGGCGGTCGTGACGGCGCTCTAGCGCCTCCGAGATCTTGCGGATGGCACCAGGGGGCGTAGCGGATGATGGCGAGGAGCTACGTCATGGCGAAGACGCGCGTGGTGGCCGGTGGCCACGAGGGCGATGGCGGCCATGGCGGCCGTGGCGTTCGGATGCGATGGGGAGGGGATCTGGGGTGCGAGGGAGAGACAAAGCGGGCGAGGGGAAAGGACTAGCGCGAGTGGGGTGGCAGAGCAAGTGGAAGGGGAGCCCGAGGCGTCGCCCTTATCCTCTCCCGGCGAGGTCGGCGAGGTGGTCGGGTGGCGCCGAGGCGCCCGGTCGGTCAAACAGTGGGAGGTGGGAGACGACAGGGGAGGGGTAGTGGGCCACATGGCCTGTTGGGCTTAGCCTGGAGGGTTAGGCCCCGGGGGGGTCAGGGGCCTTTTCTCTCTCTCTCCCCTTTTTCTTTCTTTGGCTCTTTTCTTTTTACAGAAAAAATGCTATGCAATATTTGAGCTGCCAAAAGGAGTTCTGAAAAATGTGGGACTTGGCCAAATAAATACATTACAATATTTGGCACCTACCACAAAAAGTTTGGGAGGAGTTTGAAATGATTTGGATTTGTCACAATTGGAAAAGCATTTAAAAATGCTGATTTGGAACTGCTTTAATTCCCAGGGGAAATTAGCTATCTCAAATGATGTTGAATCATTCATGACATTTAGTGAGTGGATATTTTCAACCCAGTGAACATTTTTGTTTTACTGTTTGGAGGAATATTTTATTTGACTTTATTTTAAAATTGAATTTGAATTGGTTTTGAATCAACGTGAGATTAGCAACAGTAACAATGATGACATGGCGCCATTAATAGAGATTACTGTAGCACGACACTGGGGGTGTTACAAATCTCCTCCACTACAAGAAATCTCATCCCGAGATTTAGGGGGGTAGTAAAGAGCAACTTCGAAAGAACTGACACTTATAGGGTTAATTATCTGGAGAACAATTCAGGGAATGTGGCAGAAGTATCTCTCGAGTTGAAACTTAAGAGAATATCAAGAGCAAATATGAAGGTACAATAGGAAGTTTCAAGCGAATGGACAAACGATCGATACCTGAAAAGAGTGTGAGAAGGGGGTTCAGAGCATCGGGAATAGATCATCTCTCGGAAGGTGGCTCGTGACATGGTACGAAGCCAAATGCAAGAATATTTCAGAATCAAAGATATACAGGGGAGTCAGGTTTCGATCCTGTGGAACTGTGGGTTATGGGCCCACCGTGTGGGTTAAAAGTAGAAAGGGGGCCGATAGCAAGGTATGTCAGATGGTAGTCTGTCAGTTATGTTGCCAACAACGTTGGTACCAAGGGTGAGGGATGAAGAGAACTATTTTCCTACTCGTTGAACGAGGCGGACTAATAGGCAAAGTTCTCGTCCATCGGTGGTTACCGGAATGTCATCAACATTAGTAACAGGGTTTCACTGACAAGGTTGTACATCGGGGTGCTTACTTAAGTGGGGATTTATCTCTGCTCGGACAAGTTAGATTACAAGAAAGGTGAACCGGAACAATGGAAAGAAAAATGTGTTTACACACAAGAATTGGGAGTATATCCTTCCCAAGGGAAAGCGGGGCAGGATATACATGATATGACAGCAAGTTCAAAAGCATTTAGATAAAGGGGGCGAGGGAAGAATCATGATATTACCCATACAACAGTGTTTGGATAATAGATCAAGAAACATTTGACAATGTGCTTCCAATGTTCTTGTTGATATTCAGAATACCACAGTCACGCTTTGATGCAGCAACAATATGGTGCCAAGTAAAGATTGTGTTCGAAGATATCAAGAGATACCGAGAAACAATTCCAAGATTATCCCAGAACTTAAGGAATAACCAAGCACAATCAGGTCTGTGTTGGCAGAAAGTTAAGATGTCATCGATGATATCACAAATCATCGAAGGGCAGGGATGGTATTTCTAGCCTTGAATTCAATTGACATCTCTGAAGAAGCCAAAGTGTTCACGGTGATCACGACAAATTTTGTTGAGAGACTCTATGAATATGCCATCGAGCAGCGATGACATTAAGCAAAAGGAAGGATGAAGTGAAAGGCTATGAGAACCACGCATTCGACACAAGCTCGAAATCAAACTTGTTGTTCGAGATGAAATGATAGGATGCGGAAGATCGACGCAAGCTTAGCTCGTCGTCAGGAGTTGTGTTCCGGGAAGAAGGACCGGGTAGCACAGTTAAAAATAGCTTGATAATGATATAGCCGATCAGGCTATGAATGATGTGATGGAGTATCATTCCAATGAGAATTCATAAGAGGTAGTGCAATGACACAATATCCTCGAGATAACAGGGGGCAATACTCGAGGTAGATCAAAATAGAGGTTGCAGAGATGAAATGATCTGCAGAAGACAAGTATTTTAACTTGTCCGGGAAATGGAATCAAGGAGAAAATATGACCGGAACCACGATTGTGAAGAATCAATTTAAAAATGCAAGATGAGCTTATACCAAGGGAGCATTTGATTAAAAGAGAAGCTTCCATGATAAGGTCTACATCATGTCTATGGGCATGAACCCAAAGTTCAAGGTCGACTCCCACTTCTTCAATGCATAACCTTTCATTTACTCCTCGTTTTTGATGAAGTTGTAGTGTTGAAATGTTATCTGGAAAAACACCAGAAGAGTATGACTCGTGAAAACTCTCGGGTTCACATGGATTAAGGAAGGCATAGGTTCAACCCATAGGGGAATCTTGGGAACATATACCACAAACTCCACGAGTAAAATAACACAAGCTCGAAGGCAGAGCATGGTTGAGAAGGCAGAGGATACAATTTACCAAAGGCAATGTGTATCAGGGGAAGAGCGCACAAAATTTTGAATATGAAGGAAACTGTCGGATAATAATCCAACAAAGGATTCAGCGGTCGTTAGTGGATCTGATGTGAGTATCAGTACTCAATTAGAAGAAGGAAAGAATGCAAGGCATCGGATTATAGATATATCAGGATAACTTCAAAGCTTGAATACAAAGGAATTACGATTTTCATATCAGAAGATCAGAAGCAGAGGCTCTGATCAAAAGATAATTGAGTTGAATCGATATAGATCGACAATCAATCAAGGTTTCATTTGCCAAGAACAAGCCCATGTTCGGAGTGACGTCTGAGCCGGAAGGATGAATGCTAGGATCTGATTGAGGATTTCGAGCATTCGCAACAAATTGGATGAAGGGACTCGAAATGATAGAGACATAGGATGTTAACGGAGATTATTAGAAATATGGAATTAACCATAATGCAAGCAGGCAAGAAGAATCAAGAGTAATAGGCCGCAGAGGATTTTCGGAAGATCAGATAGTATTTCCAAGTATTTTGTAAAGCAAATGAACAGCTGGGGATGAACGGGTTCAGGGAATTACCCGTAGTGCAAAAAGAAGCCGCAAAGCAGAAGGCACAAAGGATTCTTGAAACAACGGAGAGTACATCTTGTAATAATAGGAGCGACTGGATATGAAGGTACAAGCGGCAAGGATGTTATTCACGGGGATTATCTGTGGTCAGGATCTGGAAAGCAATGGGCACAGGGTCTCGGAAAACATCGAGGAATATCTGCAGAATCTTGTGGCGAAGCAAGCGACCATTTCTAGTGAAGGGGCTCTCCGAAATGAAGTGGTTACGAGAACCTAATGCCAGAGTTAGTAAAATCTTTAACCTGAATAGAAGAGAGATCAGAATCCCAGAGTATAGACGAGGAATAAAAGATACTAATACCACCCAATTGGCGACGTGGGCCCGTAAGCCACACGGCCATGTTAGTAAATAGTTTTGGATGACTAGACTCAACTTCGGCCAAGGAGTTGGAAAGGGCGCTACCTACAGGCAGTCGGCTCTGATACCAACTTCTGACACCCTCGATTCAATCGTACACTAATCATACACGCAAATGTGTACGATCAAGATCAAGGACTCACGGGAAGATATCACAACACAACTCTAGACACAAATTAAAATAATACAAGCTTTATATTACAAGCCAGGTGCCTCGAGGGCTCGAATACATCAGCTTGAATACAAATGAGTCAGCATAAGCAACAATATCTGAGGACAGACATAAGTTAGACAAGTTCCTTAAGAAGGCTAGCACAAAAGCATCTACGATCGAAAAGGCAAGGCCTCCTGCCTGGGAGCCTCCTAACTACTCCTGGTCGTCGCGGTCTTCATGAGGTAGTAGGCGCCCTCGTGGTAGTAGCAGTCGTCAAAGGTGGCATCTGGCTCCTGGACTCCCCCATCTGGTTGCAACAACCAGGAAGAAGAAAGAAAGGGAAAAGGGGGTAGCAAAGCAACCATGAGTACTCATCCAAAGTACTCGCAAGTAAGGATCTACACTACATATGCAACATTATCAAAGAAAGGTTGTATATGTGGACTGTGCTGCAGAAATGCCAGAATAGAGAGAAGGCCTAGTCCTGTCGAAGACTAGCATCTTTTGGAAACCACCATCTTGCAGCAAACAGGAGGGAGTAGAGTAACATAAGGTAAAGTAGTAGAAGGGTTATCAACCTCGGCCAGAGATCCTTTCTCGACTCCCTGCGAGAAAGCAATCCTAGAGCCATACTATCCAATTATCATCACAATCCAATTCTCATCACCATCCAATTCTCATCACAAGTATCCAGTTCTAGTTGTATCGATCGGGATACAACTCCGAGTGTCCGTTACCGTAGGACAGGCTATCGATAGATGTTTTCTTCCCTGCAGGGGTGCACCAACTTACCCACCACGCTTGATTAACTCCGGCCGGACACACTTTCCTGGGTCATGCCCGGCCTCGGCCAAACAATACGCCGCAACCCGACCTAGACTTAACAGAGAGGTCAGCACGCCGGACTAAACCTATGCCCCCAGGGGTCATGGGCCATCTCCCCGGAAACTCCTGCATGTTGCGTACGCGGCCGGTGAGCAGACCTAGCCTCCCTTATACAAGAGAAGGCGTAACCAGTCCAACCCGGCGCGCGCCGCTCAGTCGCTAACGTCTATTAAGCTTCGGCTGATGCATACGACGCAGAACGCCCATACTATGCCCACGTGATGGTTAGTGCTATCAGGCCAGAGGCCCCTCAAATCAAATATCCAAATCGTAGTGGATTGGGAATGCGTGGTAACAAGCAGAGACTCACGAAAGATGTGACCACGTTGCCCCGTCTCGAGGACTCGCGGCAAGGGCTAAGAATGCCCGGCCACGCCTCGTAATTATCTCACGGGCACCTTCCAGGTCAACCCGACTCCTCATCACTCGCAATTATGCTCGCGCGGGCACCCCTCAGGGTCGACCCGTCTTTAGTAACATGGTTCAGTGTAAAGTCATAGTAACCATAGTAACCGTGTGTCCAAACATCAATGGGAAAACCCGAGGAATCACCCCCGGTGAATTTCACTCGATGTAATCATCAAGGTGAACGTAAGAGGAATCACCCCCGAGGTTCACACTTGAGGGGTTGCATGACAGAGTCGTATCGGAAGTGGTTAAGGCGGAATCACCTTTGATGACCACAACCGAATGGCTACACCACAGGGTTAACATCAGAAGTGTTGTAGAGGTCTCACCCTCGGCACTCGATAGTAATCCAGCAGTGTCGAGCAACTAAGGGGAAAGTGATGTGCGGTGCCGGGGCCTGGTCTTCAATCCCGTTGATCGGGTCTTCAATGATGAAGCAGGGGCAACAAGGACAAGGTGGGGGCCACTGATGGATCACTAACCAACCTATACTAAGCAGTTTAGGATAAGCAGGTAAGGTACAATAGCAGATACAAAAGCAGGCTATGCATTAGAATAGGAGCATACAATAACAGTAGCAAAATCTAATGCAAGCATGAGAGAAAGGAAGGGGCGATATCGAGATGATCACAGGGGGGGCTTGCCTGGTTGCTCTGGCAAGGAGGGGTCGTCGTCGACGTAGTCGATCACAGGGGCAGCATCGGTCTCGGGGTCTACCGGAGAGAAGAGGGGGAAGAAACAGTAAATATAAAGCAAACATAACATCACAAAGCGTAACATGGCAATATGTTGCCGGGTGTGACTTAACGTATGGCTACACGATATAGGTGCAGGGGGAAAACAACTGGGAATGTATTCCCGGTTCCGGACCTGTGTCATACATATGACCGGAGGGGAAAAGTTCCATGTTCAGCATGCTAGAGGCATGTGACATATGAACGGACCGCATATTCGGATTCGTTGGATTTTTCTGAGCAACTTTCATATAGAAAACACTTTCATCGGAGTTACGGTTTAATTTCTATGAATTTTCAAAGATTAAAGCCATTTCTGGAATTATTTAATTTAGCAGAAAAGGAAATATGAGATCAGCATGACATAGGTGTGACGTCAGCAGTCAACAGTCCGGTTGACTGGTCAAAGCTGACCAGTGGGTCCCACATGTCATAGAGAGAGGGCTAACAGGGGGGTAATTAGCAGTTGGGCCCCACATGTCAGTGGCTAATTAGATTAACTAATTAACTTTAGTTATATAACCATTTTAATTAACAGAATAACTGTGGGGCCCGCATGTCAATGACATTGGGCTGCCCAGTCAGCATGTTGACTGGGTCAACCCAGTCAACGGGGCCTGCCGGGCCCATTGGCAGCAACACAAGGAGGGCCGCGTGGCGGACAGGTCAGCAGGCGACGCCGGAGTCGCTCTGGCGACCCTCTCGCGGCGGCTCCTCGCCGGAGTTGGCCGGAAAACGACCTCAGGGGCCCGTTTCGGCCGCGGTTTGAACCTACGGCACTGCAGGGCTCGCGCGCATCCGACTGCGGTGGTGGCTTGGCCGGAGCGTGCCTGCAGCGACGGCGGCGAGTACGAGCAGCGACGGCGTTCGGGTGCACGGCGGGAACATTGCTAGGGGCACGGCGAGGCGAGCCAGAAGGCTTGCCCCGCCTCTGGGAGCGTGTTGAGCATGACGGGGTTGCCGGCTACGAGCTCCGCGAGCCGTGGCTACGGCGGCGAACCCCACGACGGCGACAAGCTCGGGCATGACGGGGGAACCAGCTACGGGTAGTGCAGAAGCAGGTAAGAGAAAGAAAGGGGGGAGGTCCGGCGCTCACTTCCGTTGCTGGGAAGGCCCGAGGAAGAGTCGAGGTGGCCGGAGACGGCGGCGGTGTGCGGCGGCCCGAGGCGGACGGAGGTTGAAGAAGGCGGTCTTGACGGTGCTCTAGCGCCTCCGAGCTCTTGCGGATGTCACCAGGGGGCGTAGCGGATGATGGCGAGGAGCTACATCATGGCGAAGACGCGCGTGGTGCCGGTGGCCACAAGGGCGACAGCGGCCATGGCGGCCGTGGCGTTCGGGTGCGATGGTGAGGGGATCTGGGGTGCGAGGGAGAGATGAAGTGGGCGAGGGGAAAGGACTGGCGCGAGTGGGGTGGCAGAGCAAGTGGAAGGGGAGCCCGAGGCGTCGCCCTTATCCTCTCCCGGCGAGGTTGGCGAGGTGGTCGGGTGGCGCCGAGGCGCCCGGTCGGTCAAACAGAGGGAGATGGGAGACGACAGGGGAGGGGTAGTGGGCCACATGGCATGTTGGGCTTAGCCCGGAGGGTTAGGCCTGGGGGGGTCAGGGGCCTTTTCTCTCTCTCCCCCCTTTTTCTTTCTTTGGCTCTTTTCTTTTTACAGAAAAAATGCTATGCAATATTTGAGCTGCCAAAAGGAGTTCTGAAAAATGTGGGACTTGGCCAAATAAATACATTACAATATTTGGCACCTGCCACAAAAAGTTTGGGAGGAGTTTGAAATGATTTGGATTTGTCACAATTGGAAAAGCATTTAAAAATGCTGATTTGGAACTGCTTTAATTCCCAGGGGAAATTAGCTATCTCAAATGATGTTGAATCATTCATGACATTTAGTCATTGGATATTTTCAACCCAGCGAACATTTTTGTTTTACTGTTTCGAGGAATATTTTATTTGACTTTATTTTAAAATTGAATTTGAATTGGTTTTGAATCAACATGAGATTAGCAACAGTAACAATGATGAGATGGTGCCATTAACAGAGATTACTGTAGCACGACACTGGGGGTGTTACACCTGGTATGAGGGCTTTTTGGACTGGAACAACGACTACAGGTCCCGTGCAATAAAGAAGATGGAGGAGGAGAAGAAGAGGAAGCTGGAGGAGGAGCAAAGGAAGTAGGACGCAGAATGCCTTCAAGGCCTAGAAGCAAGGCACGCGGACTTGGCACTCAAATTCCAGCAGCAGCAGCAGTAGATCGACTCACTTAGCCAGGAAAGGGGGTCTCAGCAGCGGCAGCAGCAAGCGGATGATCATCCAGCATTGGATAGCACCATCCCATCCATGCCGAGAAGCAGCGTTGGTTCTGCCCCAGGCGACACACTGTTGGATACATAACCTGTGGATGACATCATAGAGAACACTACTATGAGCTACACTCCAAAATGAAGAACATATCCATGAAGGTGGCGGACGGCGTTGCTTTTACAATTACCCCCAAAGCAACCTTCCATTGCATCCCGATTCCAGAGGGCTATGCTCGTGTCATGGTTGATGAAGTGGTGGAGCCATATTCGAGGCTAGCACTTGACATTGCTAGAGGTGAAGACGAGCGCACATTGGGAGATCCCATACATCATATCATCCTATGGAGAAAGGATTGCATCATCTTTCCAAGTCCACCGACACCGCGTCGTCTGCCGACTCCTCCTTGAAGTCCGCCACCGAGTCAGCAGACTCTCGCTCCTCCAAGTCCACGAACGCGTGTGCCGACTCCTCCTTGAAGTCCGCCACCTCCTCCAAGTCCCCGAACGCATGAGCGGATTCCTGGGAAACAGGTGCGTAGCGGTACGAGTCGAGGTAGTTCAGGAACTACAGGTGGAGACAAGAGATATAAATATGGTCCAAGCCTCGCTCCTCTTCCTCAGAGGCCTTACGACATGACCGAGGAGCAAAACACAGCCATATTGCAGGCCCAAGTGGACGCCCATTTTGCACCGAAACTGGCAGCGCCGCCAAGGGAGAAAGTGCCTGAGGAAAAGATTGACCACTTCATTCGTATGGCTAGACCACCAGCTCCCAAGCCTGTTGACTCAGACTATGAGCGCCAAATCAGGAAGTCACATCGAGTACGACTACAGAAGGAACCGAGCTCGAGCTCGAGCCAACAAGCAGCGGGCAAAAAATGCGGGAAAACCGTTCCCCAACTGGGAGAACAGGCGGCACAATCGATCCCCCCGCTTGTTGTGTCAACAACACATGAGAGGAGTACGCGCGCCCAATATTATTGTGGGCAAACCGTTAGCATTCCCCAGCTGGGTGATGTGGTAATAACGGAGGAGCATATAATGCAGGCTGAAATGCTGAAGATCTCTGTTGCACAACTCCTCGAAATTGAGCCCATGTCTCCGCTTAGAGAATCGGAAATAAAACAAAAATATGTCGGGGCCAAACTTTGGTCGAGCCAGACAAGGTCAAGAACCTCCCAGCGAGAATGTATGAATTGCATCAATGGTACATGAACATTACCAAGATTTCCAATCGAGAGTCCCTCATGGTGAATGTCAAGGAGGAGCATTACTTCCATGAGAAAGCTCTGTCCGTTGAGTATTCAGAACTATTTCAGTTATACAATCAAGACGCACTCGACAAATCTATCGTCAGTTGCTATTGTCTGTAAGTGATTTCTTTCTGTAAATTTTGATCAATCATTACATGTAATTATCCTCACTATATATTCTTTTCTGTGGTATTATATGCAGGATGAAGATGTATGAAATGAAAAAATCTGGACGCTATGGCATTGGGTTCATTGACCCAAATACCATTAATGAGTACACATGGAATCTTTCAACTTGTCGAGATAGTTTAGAGGAAAGCATGCTGGAGTTCTTCAAGCACCTCAATACCAGTGAAGATATACTACTTCCTTACAACTTCCTGTGAGTCACACTGTCTTGTATTACAAATTCTGTTTTTGCTTACTAGCTAGCTAGATGTTAATAATTAAGTGTATAGGGTTTACGGTAGTTGATTAGTGTTATGCACATGCCCGCTTAATTAAGACATGCAAGCGTGTGCACATGCAGTTTCCATTGGATCTTGTTAGACATTAAAGTTGACAAAGGAACAGTTGAAGTAATGGACTCACTACTGAAAGAAGAAAAAGACTACACCATCGTGAAGGGGATAGTTAACAGTTAATTTCAATCATTATTAACTATATCTCGGCCTATTTAGTTCGTCATTTCCTGATATGAACTATTTAATAACCCCTTTATTATTTTCTTTGCCGGCGGGCAGGGCTTGGACAAAGTTCATCAATGTGACTCCAGGCAAATGGGCAAAAAAGTTGTTTTGGTATCGACCAAAGGTAATTAATTAAGTAGTACTAGCTAGCTAGCTAGCTACCATCTCTTTAATTCTTGTTTCAATACCATTAATTAATTATCATGCTTGATTAATCATTATCCGATTCAATTCCATTCTCGTAAAGGCCCTGAAGCAGGCGCCGGGGAATGATCTGTGTGCATTCTATGTTTGCGAGAACATTCGCATGATGGCGTCCGAAAGGAGCAGATCTCAAAGACAAGACTGGGTACATTTGTCAGAACACTATTCACACCATATATTATCGATATCTAGTCACACAACTAATACACATGCATATTTATCTCCTTCTTAACAGTTCACAGAGGTGCAGGATAAGCTCCTACCAGCGGACCGCATACTAGCACTCCAAGAGGAAATAGCGGGATTTTTTCTCGACCAGGTCATATATCCCAAAGGAGAATACTATTACCCGCTACCGCCTCCATGAACCACTTGCCATCGTGCTCCGAAGGCACCAAGGCGACATGTAGGAGAAATTGTATATGCATATACATGTGTATGTGTGAATAATTAATGGTTTTGGTTGTGAGACATTCGATGATATATTTATATATATATGCGGTTCTACGTACGAGAAAATCTATTTATATATATGCATAACATGTAGAATTTGTAGTATCATAAAATACCAGCAAACAAAAAAGAATTAAATGGAAAACACAAAATTAATGGAAAATAAAACCAAACCCCCCCCCAAAAAAAATAGTACCGGTTGGTGTTACCAACCGGTACTAATGGTCTACTAGCACCCGGGCTTGGCCCGTGCCACGTGGTGGTACTTTAGCGCCGATTCGTGAGGAACCTGTACTAAAGGGTGGGTCTTTAGTCCCCCGAACCGGCACTAAAGGCCGTTACGAGCCGGCGCTAAAGCCCAGTTCTGCACTAGTGCAATGCTATGAAGCTTCCAGCTTCTGTTACATATATCTTGCGTCCAAGGTTGCCCGTTGCAACATTTCATCAAATACAAAGGTGACTAACATGCATGCTATTGCATCTCAATGATTGACAGATCATAGCAAATATGTACTCCCTCCATTCCAAAATAAGTGTCTCAACTTTGTGCAAACTTTAGTACAAAGTTGTACTACTACTAAAGTTGACACTTATTTTGGAACAGAGGCAGCTAAAGAAAAAAAACGATCCATGCAGTCCCTAGCCCTTGAACCATGAACCCTGGCCAGGCTTCAATTTGCTGGCAACGTTCGAGCTTCCTAATAAATGAAGTTTGCAACCTTTTGACCATCGGATCATTTTGTGCAGTTTCACCAAAATCGAGATGAGTATCCCTGTGCAAAGCAATTGAAGAAGCATTATTAGAATAAGATTACCGGGACTAGTTGATGAGACATAAACTCATCACAAATACAGTATGTAGAAGCTAGTATAGGTATGTGCGGGGCAAAGAAGTAGAGAAATATCCACAGGGAGTGATGTGGGCAGCTGGAGCAGTGGTGCAAGTTGGCTGTAGAGGGAGTTGTACCTGAGGGGCATAGCTCAACCTTGAGGAGGACGGCGGGAGGCGGCAACTGCCTACGTCGCGGCAGTGAGCAAGGGACGAAGACAACCTCACCGGCTTTGTGAGAGAGAACGGCGGGGACCCCTGATTGGGACGTGCCGACAGTGGGTTTTCGCCGTCGGCGACGGCCACCGCATCTACACTAAGCATCCACCCCTTCCCCAAGTGGATGTGATCCGCCGGGATGTTAGAGATGTAGCCACAGTCGTTTTGTGCGAGAGAGTGTGAAGATAGCAACCCCAGCAAGCAACCGTGTAGGCTGGCCCGTCCTGACTATGTATATAGTGGAGCGGTTTCCTTTTCTCTCCATATGAACCTACCATATTGCGTACGTGCCACTGAAGAAAAAAAACTTTATTTATAAATGACGCGGCACCTACTACTCGTTCTCCTATAACCTTGCGCTTGGCATCTCCACAATATTAACCTTGCGATTGGCTCTTCCCCTCTTCGGGAAGTCGAGCAATAATTGTAGTGCAGTATATATCATTCTGGCTATATGAGACCGAATGAATTGTTGCACATCCACCACATGGACGAGGGTCGAGGGGCAAGGGAGAGTGCTACATAGGGAGCAAAATGAGTGAATCTACACTCTAAAATACGTCTATATACATCAGTGTTTGGAGTATGTACTAGTAGCTCATATTGAAATCTACTAAAGGACATATATATTCCAAACAATATGATATAATCTCTATAACCAAGGTAGTAGGGACGAGGAGTAAACGGAGGGAGTAGTAAATTTTTCTCCTCGTCCTGCGAGCCACTCCGCGCATGGGCGAGGGAGCGGGCGTAAGGCGGAGCAAGCTTCACCTCATCCTGCGAGCCACCGCGCCTATGGGCGGGGGAGACAGCGTACTAAACAAGCTTCTCCTCGTTCTGCGAGTTGACGGGACACATCAAAAGTACTCCAGTGTATAGAGCCTTGCCTCTAAGGTAGGCCCCACATGGTTTTCCTCTTTTTTTAACATAACACGCCAAGTCGCAATTTGTTTGTTCACCCGTGGTAGACGATCCTCCCTCCACCAAGTGGACAACCAGTACACGTGCCAAATTACCATGTGGGATGCCTTTTTCATACAGAAATGAGCTCCACCGTGTACCCGCGCGGGTGTGGTTGGGAAAGAGACGGGAGTACGTGCGCCGTGCATGCACCTCTTCTCTTCGTGCACGTCCCCCACCTACGTGGGTGTGTGTGAGAGATACAAACCACGTTCGTGAGTGTTTTTTGTTTTGGGGTGGGGGTGGGGGTGGGGTGGGGGTTGATTTCGTGAATTATTTGTGGGAATATGTGTCGATGACATCTCAAACATAATTTTGCATGCAATGTGTGTGAAATGGAGGCCTATCCATATCATACATAGAGGGTCGGGCAATCCACGAGAAGAGAGGGAGGGGTCATAGCTATCGATAGAGTCGAAGAGAGGATCAAGCGGGTGGGTGCGAGATCAATGAAGAGAGCCATCGAAATTGTGTGTGTGTGTGTGTGTGTGTGTGTGTGCAAGTCAAAGATATAGGGAGACTGGCCTACTGGAACGTTAGAGGGCACATGTCAAGTTTGTGTGTGGCAGGGAGACATGACTAGAGCGCTCGATGTACCGGTGTGTGGGAGGGAGGGGTGGGGGGAGGGGTAGGAAGAGGCCTAACTATAGAGGTAGAATGACTCGTATATGTGTAGAGAAGGAGAGACTGAGCTATGTCTTGAGGGAGATCGGTTGACATCCATACATAACTGAAGGACGGGAAATATGATGGGACAGAGAGAGAGAGAGGAGAGAGAGGGGGAAGGAGAGGGAGGGAGAGGGGTAGAGTGCTGGATGGGTGATGGAGTTGCTTCTCGGAGATGGTGGGAGAGGCCTACTAGACAAACTGAGGGTGGAACTGCAATGTTATTAATAAGAGTGGGGATGTGTTTATGTGTGTGCCTGTGCGTGATAGATCTGTCAGGACGCATCCATGGATGATGAAGGGGAACCATGTGTTTGGTAAGCAAACTAACTAGATCGGTAGATCAATTGTTGTTTGTCAGAGGAAGGGAGAGACACAACTAATGAGGTAGATCGATCGACGTGTGGGTAAAAATGAGTTATAAGGACCTACCTAGCTATATGTATAGCGAGAGATCGATCGGTGCACGTCCATTTGTTAGCGGCAAATAAGGCCCAGTGAGACGGATAGACAGAGAGAATGGAGCTAGGAGGTGGTGCGAGAGGCCCAACTACTAGCTAGATAGGGGGAGGAGTGTGCGGTTGTGAGATCGATGAAAAGAGGGGCGAGAGTTTACACGAGTGTCTGACCGTATGAGAGACGCGAGGCAAGGACACATGAAGGAGGAGATTGAAGGTGTGTGTGTATGTTGTAGGCAGGCATCGCTGGAGAGGTTTATCGATCGGTGTGTGTCGGAAAGGAGTTGTGGAGACTCTGGGAGAACGACCTAAAGAAAAAAATGAATGTGCCCGGTGGATAGAATGTCGAGGGAGGGGGAGGGCGAGGAGGCCGTATGCATGCACGAGAGAAAGTTAGTGGTAGCTACAAAGGTTAGAGGATTGTGTGGGTGTAAGAGACTAACAAAGATCATAATTTGGTTTGAAAGCGGATTCATATATTTGAATATGAGATCATAGTGTTTTAAACATTACATGCATGAATATAGCGGTGATACACGTGTTGTGCACATGTTATACCATAATGTGATAATGCATGGCGTTTGCAGCTCACAGCTAAATGCCGAACAATCTAAACCATACTATACATCAAACAATCTCACATTTTATTTGAATTTGTGATAATGTGTGGCGTTTGCAGCTTACAACTAAATACCAAACAATCTAAACAATACTATATATCGAACATTCTCACATTTTATTTGAATTTGTGGTAATGTGTGGTGTTTGCAACTCACATCTAAATACGTGTAGGCGTAGGGGGCGGGGCACCATACATAATGTGATAAACACATTATACATATGAGACATGGTTTAGATTATGAAGATCTAGCTAGAGCTAGAAATGTAATGTGATTTGAAATCAAAATAAAGTGGATTCAAAAAATCTAGTTCGAGTTCATATAGTACACATAGTTCATATGTAACTCGAGACTAATCATGTGGTGTGCTGTGAAGATAATACACAAATGATGGTTTAACTTGACAATAGTGATGATTGTAGATCTTATTAAAACAGAGAAACGAATTCAAATGCTTTGACTTCACAACAATCATTACTGTAGATCTTATTCAAATAGAGAAACGAATTCAAATTTAGTTCATATTGAAGCGGTAGTATAAACGTTTGGAATGCACTAAAACGTTCATTTGAGTAGTAGGTTGCATGCATTATACACGTAGTGAAATATTTTAATTGAACATAGCATGAATTAAAAGTTTTGAATGACATTTGTAGTGCGCATTGATTTGGTACAGTACACGTTAGGCTTGCCCAGAAATTTCAACGCACGCCTTGTTAGCCCAAAATATTTTAGATATATCTTTGTCTCGTTGTGCTCCGACAACTCCCTCCATCTCAACCTGCGCCTTGTTCCGAAATTACAACGCGCCCGAAAACTCCCACCTCCTGTGAAATCCCGACACGTGAAATGCCCGTGGTACCCCTGAACCGAAAGAACCGCCTCAAATCGATGGGGGTACTTTCGTAACTTACCCCACATTTCGGACAAGCGCGTCTCTAAGCCATGGTTCCCCACTGCCATCCCATCCGCCCACCCATTCGTACATCGAGGCCGCGAAAACCCACGACGAAACCCCACACCCTGCTCCGTCCGCCACCCAGCCTGAGCCTCTTCCCCGATGACGTCGTCCACAGCAACACCTCAACGTCCCTCATCCACCGTACCGGATGAGGATCCGTCGTCGATCTCATCGTCCCGCCGGTTCAGCCACCCCGTCCTCCACTTCCAAGGAGCTGCCCCGACGTTCCCCTCGTGTTTCATGCCACCTCCATTCCCACACCGCCGTCTTCACCTGCTCCACCGAAAGAGCATCATCATCACCATTTCCTCGGATGAAGTTGCGGCCTAATCGGCGCCACCAAAGAGGTTGTACACTAATCGCCGCATTTTCTTCTTGATTCGATCTCACGGTGTTGCCGGCGCTCGGTCCCGAGCCGACACAGCGCGGCTCCATCCACGGTGGCATCACCGGCCACTTCCTCCACGGCATCGCTCCCTCGGCGGTGACATCCACATGAGTAGGAGTTGTTGCTGCTTTAGCTCTCACTTGCACTGCTACTCTGCTCTTGCTCTCGGTCCCCTGCCTGGTCTGCTCTTGCTATTGCTCTTGCTCGTGCTGCTGCTCTTGCTCTCGCTCTTGCTTGCGATGCTGCTCTAATTTAGCCACACTTCAGTCGACTAAATCGACAGTTGGGTCATACAATTTTTAGGGGGGCTCGCCGGGGTGAAGGAAGAACCAGCCGCAGCAGGGAGGGGGGCTCGCCGGAGAGGTACCCCACTATCTATCTTTGGGTTCATGGTGGGGGCGGTGGTGGGGCATTGGCGGGGTGGTGGCATGGGGATCGCCGGAGAAAAAGATCGGCACGAGGGGGCCTAGAGGGATGGCCGTGGTGGTGGGGGACTGGCGGTGGGGAGTGTTTTCGGGGCAGGCAGGGCGGCGCACCGCCGGCCGCGGGCAGCGGGGGGTTGTTGTTTGGCCGGTGGTGGCTGGCGGCTCAGGGGGGTGGAGGTTGAAGATGAACCGCAGGCCCTTGATTTCGTATCGAACGGCTGCAAAATCGACTGACCAGAGATGAAAAAGTTAGTCGACCGACGTGTAGCCTCACCTTGCTAGTGCGTTCAGTTTCGACAGCAAAATTCAGTTTCAACATCAAAATTCAGTTTCGACAGTTAAGTTCAGTTTCGACAGTTAAGTTAAGTTTCGACGGTTAAATTCAATTTTGACAGTTAAGTTCAGAGATAAGCGGCTGATGTATTTTATATCTAGCACTTTGTGGTTATGTATTTTACGTCGTGTATTGGAGATGCTATTAGAATTCCACTCAGGTTAACGTTGTTTGTTGTCTCTCTTGTCCTGCTTCAGCCTCAGCATCGTACAACTCACCGGAGCTGCTCCAATGACAAAACCCTCCATCACAGCGGAGCAGTACCTCGGGCTCCATCTCCAGATGCCTAAGATCTTCTTCCCCTCCTCCGACAACAAAGTCAGCCGGAGCATCCTCACCGGCCAACCCAATCACGCTAAGATCGACATGGCTTCGCCAAAGAGGTTGTACACTTGTTGCATCTCTTTTTTACTCTACATGTTATATATATTGTCCACTGAGCACACGGATTTGTTCCTTTAGTGTCTCTTTGAAATAAAAAACGTAGGAATTTTAATTTTCACTTGTCCTCCTTTTCAAATTCCTATTCATGAAGCACAAGACTAAGAGATAGTAGCATAATAGCATTATAACCATACATTTTCTTGTGGTTTGACTTAATCTCACCATGCTTCTTTGCATCCTGTGATCTTACAATTGTTGTGAATCAAACACCCAGATTGGCAGAAATCCTGTGTTTTTAAATCCTCTGTTTTCCACATGCATTCCTATCATATTCCTGTCTATTTCCTATCCCTGCAATGTTGGAATCCTCCAATTCAGATGAGCCCTTACAGAATTACTTCTCTTATAAATAGTTGTCAAAGAAAACCTTGCATGGTTTGTCCCGCTCCTGCTGCACCGTCGTCCACCCCAGCTCAGCTGCTCCAACGATAGAAGGGTCCAGCACAGTATGGATCCGGCCTCCAGACTGTCTTTCGCCGCCTCAGATCTTCTTCCCCGCCGCTGGCAGCCATGAAAACTGCATTACCATCTCAACCAAGCAGATGACCTCGAGGACTACACGGGTCTGCAAGAGAGGTCGCACTCTTACGTGTTTGCTTACGTTATGCATCGCTTAACATTACATGCTACTTTATCATCCTATTCACCGATTAGACTCTGAGTCGGCTCCAAACTAATGGTCAAACTTGAGTTTTTAAATGGTTGTGGGGTACATATCGGGGCCGCTATCAATAGTATCTATCTACTATCTGGTTAATCTCCGGTGTCTAGTATGAGTTTCATGTTGGGTGGGAAACAAATATTAAAGAAGCCATTCTCTGTATTTTTGAACTGAAGCCATTATCCGCCTGCAATTATTGGTTTTGGGTCTATCCACAGGTTGCTACCATCACTCTGGATTTCTGCATGCACTCCTTACAGAATCTCACTATGTTTTATTCCTACGCATGACAGTTATTGTAAACAATGGAACTGAACATGTAGAGCAAAAGAGACGAGCCTTGCGTGGCAATAAAATTTCATGCAGACGTCACTCCATGGTAGGCGCAAAGGCAGCCCCCCTCCACGCATTTCGGATTGTAATCGAGAGGAAGATATCTGTTCTGAGGGGGATTCAGAAGGAGAAGACAACTCCTATCTACCCCCTGAGGTCTTCGCTCTAACTTGGCATGCTGATGTTGGTTATATCATGCATATGGTGTCTTGCATTGCTTACTTTATACATCAAATATGTCATCTGCTTAGTTTAGACATCCTTTGTGCGAATGCCATCTGTTTAGTTTATTCATCGTTTATGTGAATTATGCAACGCCATCTTGTTTAGCCAGGCATCATATATGTGAATTTTGCAATGCCATCCTGCTTAGCCAGTCATCTTATATGTAAATTATATCAGGCCATCCTTTTTTTTCGTTACATATTACATTTGTCAACAATGTTAGTACATTCAACTGCTCTTCGTGTGCATCAGCCATTTGACACGGTGATGGCAAATTCTGGAGTGAAAACAAGGTCTTCAGAGCAGACTATGCTATCTGATGAAGCGCATATTTCGCTGGTTACGGATAGCTCCTCAGAGGAGGATTCAGAGACAGATGACCAGTCCTATCCCCCCCCGAGGTGTATGCTCTAACTTGGCAGGGTTATGTTGCTCATATCGTGCGTATGGTGTCTCGCATTGCTATGTCATTTGATTAGTTTAGACATGCTTTGTGTGAATGCCACCTGTTTAGTGTCTAATTACCATATATGTGAATTATGCATTGCCATCTTGTTGCAAGACATTATATATGTGAATTATACAATGCTATCTTGTTGCAAAGGCATTATATATGTGAATTATGCAATGCCATGCTGTTTAGCCAATCGTCATGTATGTGAATTATATCATGCTATCATTTTTTTGTATTACGTGTTCCATTTGTTGACAATGTTTGTATATTCAACTACTATTCCTGTGCATCAGCCATTTGAAGCGGTGATGGAAGTATCTGGAGTGAAAACAAGGTATTCAGAGCAGACAATGCTACCTGCTGAAGCAGACATCCTGCTGGTTAAAGAGAGCTCCTCAGAGGAGGATTCAGAGACTGATGACCAGTCCTATTTCCCCCCTGAGGTCTATGCTCAAACTTGGCAGGGTTATATTACCCATGTCATGCATGTTGTCTTGCATTGCTTAGTTTTTACATCATATATGGATTGCCATCTGCTTACTTGCTTACTATATAAATCATATATTTGAATTATATCATGCCATCATGTTTACATAGTACATAACTACATACACATCATCTATCTAAATTATGGCATGGCAACCCATTTAATAACGACATCATATAGTTATATCATCTCATCCTGTTTAGTGTTTACAATCATCATATTTTGAATTATGGCATTCTATTCGTGAATGTATGTGAATTATGGCATGCCAACCTATTTAATAAACACATTATATAGTTATGTCATGTCATCCTGTTTACATAATCTCATATTTTGAACTATGTCTTTCCATCTTTTTTAGTTAGCCATCATAATGTGAAATTGTGTCATGCTATCATGTTTAGTTAGCCATCATATATGTGAAATTGTGTCATGCTATCCTGTTTGGTTAGACAACATAAATATGAATTATTTCATGCCCTCTTTTATTCCCCACTATCCATTGCACCTGTCTATCATACAATGTCTATACTTTCAATTACTTTTCTTGTTTATCAGCCATTTGAATTGGAGAGCGTGATGGTAGTATCTAAGGGAGTAACAACACGGTCTTCAGAAAAGATAGTGCTCCCAGTTGATGCAGATAGAACCATGGTTGTACTTGCCCAAGGACCCGATCCACCACACATAAGCCAGACTCTCGCAGATTGTACCCCTACCCAGTTGGACAGAGAACCAGCTACACACCTTCTAACCCCAACCCTGGCAGATAGTAACCCAGTTCCAGTTGACACAACACCGTCTCCACCACAGAGCACCCAAACACGAGCAGTTAGTAAGGGAACTGCAGTGCCCAAAGCACGAGGACCACCACTCCGAATCCCAACTCAATGCTTAAAGGAGAAGAAGATTTGTTCTCAGGTCAGGTTCTGTAGCTATGGTTCATACTCCTTTGCTCTTGTGTTACTGTATTTACTCATACCAACTATTTTCAAATTTGAAGGATGGAGTTGAAACTCCAATGGCGCAACAGGTATGTTTTAAACATGTTTCTTTAACTGGTTTGCTGTTGTAACCTGATGTATGTTGATTTCAGTTTCAATTGAATAAATAGTTATGTTCTCATGTCATGCACATTACAAGTGTTGTTATTGCTCTATAGTTACCCACACTTATATTTTGTCTATTCTGCTTTGTCTTGAACAAATATTACTTGAACTGTGTCTCTATCTTGATTTGGCAACAAAAACTAGAATGATATAGACCATAAAGTGACCATGGTACATAGATATATGTTTGTTTCATGTTGTTATCCTGTCCACTTTACTATTGAACTGTTTCATATACAACATAGTAAACATGTGATGTGTCTGCTTGTTTCTCTTTTAGAATGCGGACAAAATATTGGAGAACAGTACCGTGTTATCCAATGGTAAAGGAAGTAATGCAGATAAGGATCAAGATAGTGAGACATCCCTGTTGGTCTCCAACAAAGCTGATAAAAACTATCTTGACGACAGTGAGGGAACCCAAAAGTTCTGTCTTGATGTAGTGTTCGAGTTACTGGCCACTACTGCTGGCACAAGCTCTTCGAACTCGCTGCCTGAATCAATTCGTCTTCTTGAGTCTCAACTTCAAGTTGAAAGACATCGATCAGATGTGCTGCGACAGGAAGCTGAAGGACTGAGGAAGTCCCTGCAGAATTTAGATGCATATTTTCTGGTGCAACAGCAAGCGCTGGAGGATTTAAGCACCAAACAAGAGAAAGTTAATAAACTTGATAAGCATCTTGCCAGCATTATGGGTACCCAGGATATTGTTTCTTGAGATCTTCTAAAGTGGTTTCAGTTCTGGATTTGTTTTGTTGCGGCGTTTATTTGCGCTGGTCGCCAACTTTGACAACCAGTGTATATGATATGTTGCTTTGTTGCCTATATTTGCACTGGTGGCGAACTTTGATGCCCAGTGGAGTAATATGTGTAATAGCCGTGATAGCCTAGCGTTAGTTGCTTGCTTATTTATTTCCTTGTTGTCTTGTTTATTTGTTTGCTTGTAGTCATTGCAGTTCTTTTTCCGCGGTTTGCTAGTGGCTGCAATAACCTATTTTTTAAAACTAGGCCACAATAACCATGGGCTAATATTTACAATAGTGACACTGGGCCTCCTAGTGGTCGTAGAAACAGTGGGCCTTCTATGGGCCGTAGAAATAGTGGGCCTTCTATGGGCTGTAGAAACAATGGGCCTTCTACGGGCCGTAGAAACAATGGGCCTTCTGCGGGTCGTATCATCAATGGGCCTTATACGGGTCGTATGATCGATTGGCCAAACATGCGCCAAACAGACCGCATTATGGCCGTTACGGGGCTAGAGTTGGAATCGTCCGTTCATGGGCCGACCATAATGGGCCATCGTTCATAGGCTGTATTAGATGACGCTATGAGAACGGCCCAACGTATTAACGGACCACAAACGGGCCGACTGTAACCACGGGCTGAATTTGGCCCACAAGCAGAAAATGACAGTAACGGGCCGTAAGTAAACGAATGCTGGAAATGATCCCAAGAATAAATGGGCTCTGAGAAGGCCGAAAGATAACATGGGCTGGAAACGGCCCAACGGAATAACGGGTCGTTAATGGGTATAAAGTGATACACTGTTCATTACGGGCCAGTTTCACCACGGGCCGTTAATGGGTGTAAAGTGATACACTGTTCATTACAGGCCAGTTTCACCACGGGTCATTAATAGGCCAAGAGTTACATAGGGCCTCATATGGGCCGAAAGACGTCATGGGCCATACATGCGCCAGAAGTGAAAACGGGCTGGAATCATATTGTATGGCCCAGATGACGCTGCTAGGCCTAATTCGGATAGGGCGTAACGGGCCTTGAGTTAGCGGGCTGTAAATGGGCTATATGCGAACAGGCTGTTAACAGGCTTTCCATGGGCCGGCCCGCCACCTTTTGACCAAGTCAAACGGGACGGCCTTTTCACAGGAATGGGCCTCTGTTGGGCCGTGCCACGTGTCGACGTATCATAGGCGCCTTCCGTCCAATGAGTGGTTGACATCTGTCCCAACGATGAGCCGACACATGTTTCCTCCAGCCAATGATGATTTTACACGTGGAAAATCCCCATTGGTTGGGGCTGTTAACGGGTTATCGGATCCAAAACCCGACCTGATAGCTTAACAGAGTTCCATTACGGTGGATGCCACGTGTCGGTCACCCTTGACGAAAGCACTTCTACGATGCACAATTTATCGTCATGGAAGTGGACACTTCCGTGATGATAATTTTGGTAATGTCATGGAACACTTCTACGACAGCACAGGTATGACTATCTTGATTCTGTCATAAAATCGTCATGGATGTACATTCATGACAAAAAATGCGACCTATTGTGACAAACACATATCATCACGGAAGTGTATTTTTTTGTAGTGCCCCGGGTCTGGGCCACACATAAGCGCAACACGTTGTTGGGCCAGGCCCAGAATGGTGCGCGGGCAGGCGGGGTCGCTTTTACCGTGGTAACTTTTTGGCCTACTATGCTTCCCCACGACCTGCGTTGAACGCGTGACATGGGGATCGTGCGTGGGGGTGACCGAAGCATGCTTGTGTCATCTTGCGATGGATAGTAACGAGGCTGCTTGCGTGTCTCTTCAAGACTGTAGGGCTGCTGCTCATTCACTCTCTCTGCTTGGAAACCGTTGTTCCATGCGTCCCACTACGCCCGCCCCTTGCGCCATGTTCGTCGCATGCACAACGCGGGGCGGCTGACAGGCGCGCAGAATATGGGAAGACGCGCGCACGTGGGTCGATACCCACGCGCCTTCAATTGGGCGAGGAGGTTGCAGGGCTCGTCGCGCAGCGGACCCAGGAGCTGGAGCGGAAACACCAAGAAGCACTTGATGCTCAAGCTATGGCCCACGGCGACAAGATGAAAGAGCTGGAGGCGGAGCGGGACAGCCTGAAGACCAGGACAGAGCAGCTGACGAAGGAGAAATACTCATACAACTGCGCCTTGAGGCAGGCGCAGGGTGCAGTCTTTGAGAAGGCCGAGCTGCTCAATTGTGCCAACGACTCCATCTAGGACCTGAGGCTGAAGCTAGAGGGTCTTGATAAGATGCTTTCGGAGGGTAAGACCCGGGAGGAGGCCCTGAATGTCGGTGTCAAAACCGGCGGATCTCGGGTAGGGGGTCCCGAACTGTGCGTCTAAGGCTAATGGTAACAGGAGGCAGGGGACACAATGTTTTACCCAGGTTCGGGCCCTCTCGATGGAGGTAATACCGTACTTACTGCTTGATTGATCTTGATGATATGAGTATTAAAATGGTTGATCTACTACGAGATCGTAGAGGCTAAACCCTAGGAGCTAGCCTATGATTATGATTGTTTTGGTCCTATGGACCAAACCCTCTGGTTTATATAGACACCGGAGAAGGCTAGGGTTACACAGAGTCGGTTATAGAGAAGGAGATCTAACATCTGAATCACCAAGCTTGCCTTCCACTCAAAGGAGAGTCCCATCCGGACACGGGATGAAGTGTCGAATCTTGCATCTTCATAGTCCAACAGTCCGGCCAAAGTAAATAGTCCGGCTGTCCGGATACCCCCTTATCCAGGACTCCCTCACTAACCAAGAGCCTGGAGACGGAGAGGCAGCTGCGGAAGAACGATGCCGCCAATCACAAGGATTTCGTGAAGGGCGAGAATCTTTGGGTCAGTCGCCTCGTCGACGTCCCTAATAGCACCATCGAGAAGCTGGCTAACATGGGGATGCCGGACTTTAGGTACACCCCGGAGCCGAACGTCAGACCCAACACCAGGTTGACCCTGTTCTTCGACGGTGTTCTTGGAGCCTTGGAGCAGTTTCGCTCTAACAGAGCGAGCTCGCTGGCCAATGAGACCCGGCAGCTTTGCCGGGATGCCTTGACCAAGCTCCTCACCAAGCTGGCATACTGGTACCCCGAGCTCGACTTTGACGCCACGTTGAAGAGCTTGCCGGTGGACGCGGACCTCGCACCACTCAAGGAGCGTATCAAGCCCGTCATCAGCCGCATCGATGGAATCGAGAGGATCGAAGGCCAGCGTCGGGACTAGGCACCCCGTTTCTTGTTGCCGCTGCAGGTTCACGACCAAGACAATTCATATCTTTAGTTAGAACCGCAACAACAATTTGATGTCATATAACCCTACAGTACTTTTGAAGCGATGCTTGTTATTTTCCAATTTGATCTTTCTCTGTACGTCCACCCTACGTTAATTGAGTAGACTTGCCGGCGCATAAACCCCTGTCGCAGCACATCGAGGACGGATCCCAATTGGCCTGCCTAAGGTGATAGTTCGGCTATCCGGACACCCCCTAATCTAGGACTCCCTCAGTAGCCCCCGAACCAGGCTTCAATGACGACGAGTCCGGCGCGCAGATTGTCTTCGGCATTGCAAGGCGGGTTCTTCTCCAAATCCTGTGTACCTGTTGAATAGCGTTCGGCTTTTTATAAATATTGCACTCCTCGGCTTCCACGCCCAATAATGGCCATCTTCCACATGTTGAACGAATGCGAAAAGCCAGGGTATTTTTACATTTACCTCCCTAGCTGCGCAAATGAGCTGCCTATAAAAGAGACAAGGATCTAGATCCGAATCACACCATCCTCCCTTCGCGAGCATTCATCAGAGCGCATCTGACGGAAATCCATTCCATCATGGACAGTCGACGCGGCTCCTCCTCTCGCCCTCCCAACCCTCAGCCTGGAGATTGGGAGAGATGCTCCATCCCGCACGGCAAGTTAGTGACGCTCCAAACCAAGGGATTTCTTCCCCCAGCCTTCATGGTTCCGGTTCGAGCCGGACTCGCCACCTATAAGAGCGGAAAGCAAGCGGAGAGCATCCCCAGCCCCTCCAAAGGAGAGCGGGTATGCCTTGTCTCCTATTTGATAAGAGGGCTCGCATTTGCAATTCATCCGTTTCTCCGGGGGCTCCTGGAGTTCTACGGCCTCCAGTTGCACAAACTTACGCCTGCCTCTATTTTGCATATTGCGGGCTTCATGGCCCTTTGCGAGCTGTTCTTGGGCATCGAGGCTCATTTTGTGTTGTGTAAGAAGCTGTTCTGCCTTGTGCCCCATTCTCAAGAGGGGTCAATATATCAAGTGGGCGGAGCCGAACTATGGCGCATCGCCGGGACCGGATATCTATCTGGAACCCCGAAGAAGGCGTCCGAAGACTGGCCTTCGGAATGGTTTTATATAGAAGATGTCCCCCTGCCGGACCCTGTTCGGATTGGCCTCCCTGAGTTCAATAACGCACCTTTTAAGAAACGCCTAAGCTGGCGTCCATGGAGCCCTGAGAAGGAAAATGACAGGGACGACCTTTACCTGATGAGCCGAATAAGGTTGTTAGCTCATTCTGGACGGACCATGATCGGGGTCATGGCCACATGCATTATGCGGGGGGTGCAGCCGCTCCAGTATAGAGGCCACCCGGTGTGGGATTTCAACGGGGAGGATGATGCCACCCGCTGCGGCCGTAAGGGGCCGGGATCGATGGCCGATCTGATGAAGATCTTGTCCGCATTGTACAAGGGAGAAGAGGAGGAATTTCTCCGCGTCAATCCACAGGATGGATTTTCTATGTATAATCCTCCAAGCTGGGTAAGCGGACATTTATTTTTGCCTATCCGATCCATACTCCCATAGTCAAGTATCTCATTTTGTGATTTCGGTGCAGGAACTGCACCGGGCCGTAAAGGATATAAACAGCCCGCCTCCACAACCCGAGGATCGGGAACGGTTCCTCGATCCGACCTCCCAAGAGGATCCGGACATATCGGTGGAGCTGATCGATGGGGTATTTCACCAACTGAGCATCGATAATGCCCTGGTCGCCATTACGGCCGATTACCCCGGAATACTTCCAGCCTCGCAAGTAACTGAGAGTGAAATCCCAATACTTCGAAAATGACCCATCCGTGCTTGTTTTTGATCACCGTATACCAATGGTGTTTCGCAGGGGAAGTCCTTGAGGCGGAAGGCCGAGCCTGCGACGGCTAGTCAACAAGGGACAGCAAGGCCCAACATGCTGAAAAGAAGTGCAGTCCAGATTGAAACACCGGTGAAACGGTATGGCGTGTCATCTTAATCCCAGGTTTCATTCCTGGGAGGCATACTAACGCTCGTGCTTTTTAAGGAAGAAGAGCGCTCGCCGGACTATATCCAGAGAGATTGCCAATCAATCCTCCGCTCGTCAGGCTCCAAAGCCCGGTCCAGAAGCGGAGGCGAACACGAGGCGTGCGTCAGATGCTCCTCCGACAGAGGATGCCGACAGGTTATCTGCCACCAATTCCGAGGTGGAGAGTGCCATGAATCACAGGCGTCGACGGACAGTTCTTCGTGACGCATGTTTCTCCCCCGAGGCATTGGATGCCTTTAATTCGGGAGATGCGCGCCTCTGTGCCGCTCAAAATGGTCTAGCCAGAGCCACGGAGCAGTATATAAAAGACATACGGGTGAGAAAATTTGACAGTTATATATGCCAGTAGCCCCCGAGACTTGAAATAGTTAGAATAACTGATTTAAGGATCATTTATTGTGTAGGATCTTACGGAAAAGAATACACAACTGTCCCAGGAGCTCGAAGAGTGCAAAGCCCAACTTGAGGCCGCACTAGCCGCAGCGGGGGAAGCCAAAGAGACCCCCTCTGGTAATATATGCTTCAAAAGATAAGTAATTTGTGAAGTGCGGCGTGTGTATAAGTCTGACAATAATACTGCAGATGGCGCCGGGATAGATCCGGACAAGCAACAGCTCATGCGCCGGTTAAAGGCCGGCAAGAATGTGCTTACAAGGGTGAGGCAAGAGAAAAATAATCTCCAAGATGCCAACACCCAGCTGGGTGAGGAACTAAAGGATGTTCGTGCCCAGCTATGTGACTCCGTTTAGGAGAATCGACGGCTTCGACGCGGCATTTGTAGTAAGTGCTTGAACGAACTTTGAAAAAGAGTTCCGCGAGGGAGTCGACTAATAGAGGTATGTCTGTAGGTATGCTCACAGGCCGTCCTGAAGAGGAAATGCCCGGTTCTATGGGTGACCTTCTTCCCGAGCTCTTGCAACTGCACGAACGAGTTCGGCAGGTGATGAAAGGCGTCGCCCAGGCCTTGTGGCCGTCTGTCTCCCTGCCCGAAGTCCTTAGAGAGCTTGCAGAGAAGCTTCAAGGAGCGCGGCGGCGCTTCCGATTATGGAAGATATCGGCCTACCATCAAGGCGCCAGGGAGGCCTGGGCCATGGTGAAGACGCGGTACACGAAGGCTGACCCCAACCACATGGCCGAGGTCGGACCTGCGGGGCCCGATGGGAAGGAGATCCCTGTGAGCTTAGTTTACGGCCAAGTAGAGTTGGGCGCAAAGTATTCCCAATAGGACTGTAAACTAGACAGCCTATTAGATGGCATTGAAGAGGAATACGATCAGTCGAATTGACTATGTAATTTAAGATGACATGTAAAATGCCTTCTAGCCGGATTGTAGATCGTTTGTCATAGCGGACCTTTTTGCTTCAACCTCGGGACCCAGTAGTCCGGAGTGTGTCCGAATACCCTCGCGGTTATATAAGAACCGGGGCATGCGTGGAGACCAGGCGTAGGGGTCATTAGTGCTTTATCAGACAAGTGCCCAACTAGTTATGTTATATTACATGGTTAGTAAGAAACATCTTCCAGGGAGAATAGTTCCGTTAGGGGTTCCTTTCCCTGGGAGGCATGCCCTAAAGTGCATGTCTGGACTGCGAAAATAGCAGAAAAAACATCTGGGTGCAGATAAATAAAATAGGTAAGAAATCGTCTTTTAGTCCACCGACCGAATATTCCCTTAAGAACGCTAGCTTTCGGCTTCACCCAGTCTGAGGCACACATCCGGCTGACCTGGCAGTAACAATCGCAGAGGTGCTCCCTTTACCGCCTAGCCGAACAATCGGGAATGTAGGGGTAAGCACAGGAGCCAGGCAACCCAGCTTGGCCAAAACTTAAGTCATATTGATGCATATAATGGTGAATAAAAGGTACATGCGGAAGTGTGACACATGTGTTGGGCATGAAGCCCGTATAAATAAGCTTCTGTTAAAGAAGCCCCCAGGTATAATGAGCGCGGATAGCGCGTCAAGTGTGTGCGAACAATCCGCAAACAAGCTTTCAAAGGCTGCAATAAGAAAGGAGGGAGAAGGAGAGAAACAGAAGACGGCTAATATGCAAAATATAGATGGAGAAAGGAGACGAACTCAGAATCCGGTGCTAGGCGTAGAATCTTCGGAGACGGGCTGCGTTCCATGGGTTCGGCTCGAGTCTGTTATCCGATGCATCTCGCAGATAGTACGCTCCACTGGTCAGGACTTGGTCGATGATAAAGGGACCTTCCCATTTGGGCTTGAGTTTGTCCTTTTTCTTGTCCGGCAAGTGTAGAACTAACTCGCCAACGTTGTAAGTTTTGGCCCGTACTCCTCTTCTTTGATATCTTCGAGCTTGCTGTTGATAGAATGCGGAATGGGCTTTTGCCACGTCACGCTCCTCCTCCAATGCGTCCTAACTATCCTGCCGATCGAGCTCGGCTTCTCTTTCTTCGTACATGCGCACGCGAGGTGAGTCATGAATTATGTCGCAGGGCAGAACTGCCTCTGCGCCGTATACCATAAAGAATGGTGTAAATCCGGTGGTGCGATTCGGAGTGGTCCGCAGCCCCCAGAGTACGGAGTCGAGCTCCTCTACCCAGTGCGTGTTAGATTCCTTGAGGGACCGCACTAATCTGGGTTTGATGCCGCTCATGATTAGGCCATTTGCTCGCTCGACTTGACCATTAGTTTGAGGGTGATAGACTGAAGCATAGTCGAGCTTGATGCCCATGTTTTTGCACCAGAGTTTGACCTCGTCGGCCGTAAAGTTTGTGCCGTTATCAGTGATGATGCTATGGGGGACGCCATAACGGTGTATGACCCCTGATATGAAGTATATCACCGGTCCGGATTCAGCTATCTTAATAGGTTTGGCCTCTATCCATTTGGTGAATTTATCCACCATGACCAGTAGGTATTTTTGCTTGTGGGTTCCTCCTTTAAGGGGTCCAACCATGTCAAGCCCCCAGACCGCGAAGGGCCAGGTTATGGGTATAGTTTTGAGGGCAGTGGGTGGCATGTGGCTTTGATTAGCAAAGAGCTGGCAACCGACGCATCGTTGGACTAAGTCCTGAGCATCTGCCCGGGCTGTCGGCCAATAAAATCCTGTACGGAAGGCCTTGCCTCCAAGGGCCCGAGCTGCGGCGTGGTGCCCGCCGAGTCCGGCATGAATTTCAGCCAGAAGATTCCACCCTTCCTCTTCGGGGATACACCTTTGAAGGACTCCGGTTGTGCTTTTCTTGTAAAGCTCTCCCTCATGGACCTTATAGGCTTTAGATCGCCGCACTATGCAGCGGGCCTCGTTTTGGTCCTCGAGAAGTTCCTGCCTGGTTAGGTAGGCTAGGAATGGTTCTGTCCACGGGGCAATGACTGCCATTATTACGTGGGCTGAGGATGTTACTTCGTTGGCAGAACCACCGATTGTGTCAGAATGTTCGGTGTCGGGCAGTGCGGTTCGGTCTGGGTTGTTATTTCTGGATTCCCCCTCCCATAGTACGGATGGCTTGAACAGTCTCTCTAGGAAGATGTTGGGAGGGATGGCATCGTGCTTTGCGCCAATGCGTGCCAATACGTCTGCTGCATGGTTGTTATCCCGGGCTATATGGTGAAATTCGAGCCCCTCAAACCGAGCTGACATTTTTAGGACGGCGTTGCGATAAGCTGCCATTTTCGGATCCTTGGCATCAAAGTCTCCATTTATTTGGGATATCGCGAGGTTTGAATCCCCGCGCACCTCTAGGCATTGAATGCCCATGGAGACTGCCATCCGGAGGCCATGCAGAAGGGCCTCGTATTCGGCTGCGTTGTTGGAGTCCGTATACATTATGTGGAGTATGTATTGAACCGTATCTCCGGTTGGGGACGTCAGAACAACACCAGCCCCCAGACCAGCCAACATTTTGGAGCCGTCGAAGTGCATGATCCAGTTGGAATATGCGTCGTACTCTTTAGGGAGTTCGGCTTCCGTCCATTCGGCGACAAAGTCGGCCAGAACTTGCGACTTAATAGCTCGCCGTGGCTTATAGGTTATGTCGGACGGGAGGAGCTCAATGGCCCATTTGGCAATCTGGCCCGTCGCGTCATGGTTTTTTATAATGTCATTAAGAGGTACTTCGGAGGCTACTGTTATCGAACACTCTTGAAAGTAGTGTCGCAGCTTCCGGGATGCCATGAACACCGCGTACGCTATCTTTTGATAATGCGGGTACCGTGACTTGCATCGAGTTAGGACAGTGGACACGTAGTAAACTGGTTTTTGAAGGGGGAACTTGTGTCCGTCCGTTTCTCGTTCGACAACGAGCACCGCGCTCACAACTTGATGAGTTGCCGCGATATATAATAGCATTGGTTCGCCCATGTTGGGCACGACCAGGACCGGGTTTGTTGCCAATATGGCTTTTATTTCTTCGAGTCCGGCCGTGGTGGCATCCGTCCACTTGAAGTGTTCGGTGCGTCAGAGGAGGCGATAAAGGGGTAATGCCTTTTCTCCTAAACGGGAGATAAAGCGGCTTAAAGCCACCACACATCCCGTCAATTTTTGTATTTGTTTGAGGTCCTTTGGGATATCCAATTGTGACAGAGCTCGGATCTTGGCTGGGTTTGCTTCAATTCCTCTACCGGATACAATAAAGCCCAAGAGCTTTCCGGCTGGTACGCCGAAAACACATTTTTCCGGATTAAGCTTAATGTCATATGTTCGGAGATTATTGAACGTGAGCCTCAAATCGTCTACTAGAGTTTCGACGTGATTGGTTTTGACGACCACATCGTCTACATATGCCTCCACTGTTTTGCCGATCTGGTTTGCCAGACATGTCTGAATCATGCGTTGATATGTTACGCTGGCGTTTTTGAGCCCAAAGGGCATTGTGTTGAAGCAGAATGGGCCGTATGGAGTGATGAATGCCGTTGCGGCTTGGTCAGGCTCTGCCATCTTAATTTGGTGGTAGCTGGAGTATGCGTCGAGGAAGCACAATGAATCGTGTCCTGCGGTAGCATCGATAATTTGATCGATGCGGGGGAGGGGGAAGGGATCCTTTGGGCAAGCCTTGTTAAGGTCCTTGAAATCGACGCATAGGCGCCAGGATTTGTCCTTCTTTGGTACCATCACGAGGTTTGCTAGCCAGTCCGTATGTTTTATATCTCTGATGAATCCGGCCTCCAATAGTTTGGCTAGCTCCTCTCCCATGGCCTATCTCTTGGGTTCGGAGAAACGCCGAAGAGCCTGTTTGACTGGCTTGAATCCTTTTAGGATGTTTAGGCTGTGCTCGGCCAGCCGGCGTGGGATTCCTGGCATGTCTGAAGGGTGCCAGGCAAAAATGTCCCAATTTTTGCGTAGGAATTCTCGTAGTGCGGCGTCTACATCAGGGTTTAATTGTGCCCCGATGGAGGCCGTTTTTGTAGAGTCTGTTGGATGGACTTGGAATTTCACTATTTCGTCCGCTGGTTTAAAGGAGGTGGACTTGCATCTCTTATCGAGTATCACATCGTCCCTATTCACCATGGAGCGCAGTGCAGTGAGTTCCTCCGACCCTAGGGCTTCGGATAGTGCCTCAAGGGCCAGTGCAGCTGTCTTATTTTCAGCACGAAGTGCTATGTCTGGGTCACTAGCAAGAGTGATGATTCCGTTGGGCCCGGGCATTTTGAGCTTCATGTACCCGTAATGGGGTATAGCTTGAAAAATTGTAAATGCCTCTAGAGCCTGATATCCGCTGCTGAACGGGGCCACTTGGAACATGACCTCCTCGGACCAGTAGTTATTCGGCGTGCCGAACACCACATCCAGTGTTATTTTTCCTGTACAACATGCTTCCCGACTGGGGATTATTCCTCTAAAGGTTATGTTGCTTCGCTCAATGCGGCTCCAGTCTATTTCCATTTTTCGGAGGGTTTCCTCGTAAATGAGGTTCAATCCGCTGCCACCGTCCATGAGTACCTTGGTAAGGCAAAAGTCGTCCACTATTGGACTTGGGACCAATGCGGCTGGTGCTCGGGTTGTTTGGAGTTTAGGTTCGCCACTGGCGTTAAAGGTAATAGCCGTGTCACTCCATGGGTTTATTGTTGCTACTTGGTAGACTTCCGCAAGGCTACGGAGTGTTTGTTTCCGCATATTATTTGATGCAAAAGTCTCGAAGACTGTTAATACCGTACTGGTATCCTTGGGCTGGTGCTTTGGAGTTAGAAGCTCTTCGCCACTTTTGGACACCTGCCGTAGTATCCAACATGCTCTAAGGCTATGAGTTGGAGTGGCGCCCTATGTACTATGAATTTTGCAGGGTCCATTGAGCCATCCTTCCAGTATGGTTCCATGCCCTATAAAGGGTTTTTGCTTTTTGGTATTTGACCCAGGTGCCTGGCGATGATGCACCCTTTTATTTCGGACTGGGGTTGTATTCAGGGCCGGATTGTCCCAAAAATTAATTTCGGTTTTCCAGGCGCTTTCCATCGCACAGTACTTTTGTACTATGGACGCCAAGTCAGCGAAGCGTGTAATTTCACGATGACTTACGGCGTTGAGGATTCCCTTGTCCGTGCAATTATTGCAGAACAATGAAATTGCATCCTCCTCGCAGCAATCCTTTATCCTGTTGATGACTAGGAGGAATCTGGCCCAGTAATGGTGTACTATTTCTGTGGGTTCTTGCCGGATTTGGGATAGATCACTTATGTTTGGGTGGGCGGGTGGAATTAAATTCGGAACCCCGTTCAATCTAAGACTCAGGGGCCAAGAAGTTTCCGAACTTGGAAGCTTGGGTTCTTTGATGTTGTCCAATGAATCTAGCCCGCTGCCTGACTTTATGTTCAGGGCTTGAGTAACGTCCTCCCCTCCGCGGGAATCCGGCATGGAGGGATCGGGAATCCGGACATAGCTAGTCCTTAAAATAGAGGAAGGGTCGCCATATTGTTCCTCAACCACAGCAACGTGGTGGGTAACCTGGGGAGAGTTGATCTCTCTTAGATCGGGTTTAGGCCCAATCCAATCGTAGTCTGTAGCGACTCCCAGGGCGGCAATGCGATCCAAGAGCTCATTTAAGGAAGAGAGCTCCATCGGATCTAACTGCTCAGCGAGTTCCGAGTTAACATGAAGATTGCTTTCGATGACCCGAGGAGTCATCGTCGGCGTGGAGGCCGAACAGGCGGTCATAAGAAAACCGCCTAGCCGGAGAGTTTGGCCGATGGACAAAGCTTCTTTAGCAACGGTGCCGTCTTTAAATACGGGATGAGGCATCCTTCCTGATGGCGACGACACAGAGGAACTCTCAATGAAAGCACCAATGTCGGTGTCAAAACCGGCGGATCTCGGGTAGGAGGTCCCGAACTGTGCGTCTAGGCGGATGGTAACAGGAGACAAGGGACACAATGTTTTTACCCAGGTTCGGGCCCTCTCAATGGAGGTAAAACCCTACTCCTGCTTGATTGATATTGATGATATGTGTAGTACAAGAGTAGATCTACCACGAGATCAGAGAGGCTAAACCCTGGAAGCTAGCCTATGGTATGATTGTTGTTCGTCCTACGGACTAAAACCCTCCGGTTTATATAGGCACCGTAGAGGGTTAGGGTTACACAGAGTCGGTTACAATGGTAGGAGATCTACATATCCGTATCGCCAAGCTTGCCTTCCACGCCAAGGAAAGTCCCATCCGGACATGGGACAAAGTCTTCAATCTTGCATCTTCATAGTCCAGGAGTCCGGCCAAAGGTTATAGTTTGGCTATCCGGACACCCCCTAATCCGGGACTCCCTCAGTGGGAACGACACCTATGTGATCACAAGAATCCCTACTGTGGTCGACGGGCGCGGGGTCATGAGGAGAGCAGGTCCAAGAGCTAGCACAAAGGTCATTTTACCCAGGTTCGGGCCGCAGAGACGCGTAATACCCTAGTCCTGCTTTGGCGTGTATATCAGTGTTCTTGAACTAGCTATCGAGCGTTACTTGCCCGAAGAGCCGAATCCCCCTCCAGTACGCCTCGGGCCTCCTTTTATAGTCAAAGGAGGCGCTACAGTGGCATACAGGAGGTGGAAAGGGGTACAGTGTACAAGCTTATCGCTTGTTATTATGGGACAAAACGCATTAAATGCGCCCCTCATTTGTCCCTCTTGCTTTAGCGCCGCCTCGCCCTGCTTCGGCACGCGCCCGGGCCAGTGAGGCGGTCAGCGCCATGTAGGCTGGCAGGCTGCTGAGGTGGCATGGTGGCAGCGTCTTCACGAAGATCTGGATGTCACCACGCAGGTGCTTTGCTGAGTTGGCCTCGGGACCGTGCGTCGCCACACAGGTGCCCGCCTGGCTGGCTGGGCTGGCAGCTGCATGGGGACGGCGGTGCGGTCTAGGCGCGCACGGGCCTGGCTGCGGCCTCGCTGTTGTCTTCGGCAAGGATCTTGCCGGGGGCCCTGGCAAGGGTCTTGCCGTGGTGCCACGGTCGTCCCCGGCAAGGATGCTGTTGGTGGTCTCGTCTTCTGGTCTTCATTTGATCTTGTGTGTTAATGATCTTCACAAAGATCTGCATGACACCACGGAGGTGCCTCCCAAGCCTTGGTTTCAGTGATGTTGATGACATTGGAAACCTTGGGCTCAAGGGTCGTGTGCTCCGCTGGTGTTGGGCAAGTCGCCCCGGCAAGGCTCTTGCCGGGGCCGCGGAGACCGCCCCGGCAAGGGTCTTGTCAGGGGAGTCCACCTCGCCCTCTTGCTATTTGTGTTTCTGTCTTGGCGTTGCTTGATCATCTTGTGAGTTCAGCTCCCTGCCTCTGCCCTGCTTAAGTGTCGCCGCAGGTGTGGCTCTGACTGCCCATGCATAGGTAAAGGGGTACAAAGTAGTGCCCCTACTTCTGTACACCGACAGGTATTGGTGAGTTTGCTCACTGCAGCACCACCACACTCCGCTTGTTTCCCTCGACTACCTTTGGCTTCACATTAAAGGTCTTGAGCCACAAGCCAAAGTGGGGGGGGATACAGAGGAGGGCCTCGCACACGATAATGAATGACGAGACGTGAAGAAAGGAGTCCGGAGCTAGATCGGGAAAATCTAGCCCATAATAGAAGATGAGCCCTCGAACAAATGGATGAAGAGCGAACCCTAGCCCTCGGAGGAAGTGGGAGATGAATATGACCCTCTCGCCGGATCTGGGAGTAGGAATAACCTGCCCCTGAGCAGGAAGCCTGTGGGGGATTTCCGCGGTCAGGTATATTGCCTCCCGGAGCTTCGCGATATCCTCCTCTTTGACAGAGGAAGCCACCAACCGGCCTTGAAGGCTGGGTCCAGACATGACTGGGAAGCGCGAAGCAATTAAATTGAATCTTGGGTGCTGGAACTCGAGGTGGGAGAGGTTGAGGAAAGGGTTGGCGTAAAGGAGAAAAGACAGGTCTTATCCCCTTTATAAAGGCGATGAATATCAACCGCCCCCTCCTAGGCCTTAAAACTTGCCTATTCCCAAGGAATCATGCCCATAGAACGGTTGGGTTACCCACGCCCGTATTAATGAGAATCGTGCAATAAGGGGACACGATCTCTGCTTTGACAAGACGTGCCAATGAAACCGCATCTCGAAATATGGAGCGGCAGGCTAAAAACGGTTTGAAATAATGGCCGAGCAGCGACGTGATGTCACGTTACAAAAAATTGTCAGCGGATTGGACTCGTGAAATATTATACTGTCTGTAGTTGTGTGTGGAATTTTTTTTGCAGGGCCGGACACGATTCTTGTGTTCAAAGACTATTTTGGAGTATTCAGAGAAGGAACCCGCCTCGCAATGCCGAAGACAATTTTGCGTGTCGGACACCTCGTCGTTGAAGCCTAGTTCAGGGGCTACTGAAGGAGACCTGGATTAAGGGGTCCTCGCACGGCCGGACTATGTAGCATGGGTCGGACTGTTGGGGTATGAAGATACAAGATAGAAGACTCTCTCATGTGTCCGGATGGGACTCTCCTTGGCGTGGAAGGCAAGCTTGGCGCTTGGATATGAAGATTCCTTTCTCTATAATCGACTTTGTACAACCCTAGTCCCCTTCGGTGTCTGTATAAACCGGAGGGCTTAGTCCGTAGAGGCAATCATAATCATACATTCTAGACTTTTAGGGTTTTAGCCGTTACAATCTCGTGGTAGATCAACTCTTGTAATACTCATATTCATCAAGATCAATCAAGCAGGAAGTAGGGTATTACCTCCATATAGAGGGCCCGAACCTGGGTAAACATCGTGTCCCCTGGCTCCTGTTACCATCAACCTTAGACGCACAATTCGGGACCCCGTACCCGAGATCCGCCGGTTTTGACACCGACAGGAGCCTCTTTTAATCTATGAAGACAATGTTCATAAACCTGAACTTTCACATACTTTTATCCCCGTTGAAAACTTCAACCAGTTTGTCATCAATCACCAAAAAGGGGGAGATTGTAAGTGCATCTAGTGCCGCCCCTAGTTGGTTTTGGAGTATTGACGACAAACGTGGTTGAGGGACTAATGTGTTTGTGAGAATTGCAGGACAACACATGTAGTAGTCCCTCATTGATTCGGTTTTCCTACCAGAGATGACCCCTGAAAATGTGTGAAGACAGTGGTGGTTTCTGAAGACATTCACGATTAAGATTATGACGTATGAAGATATTCACTTGAAGACTATGGAGTGCAAAGACATAGCTGCTTCGTAGTTTCCTTTGTTCTTTATTGAGTCATAGGAACCACCGTATTGTTAAGTGGGGTCCAAGTGAACAAAGTCAGAGTGACTGAAGTGATGCTCAACCAAATCCTATGTCTTCGAGCAAAGACAATGAGAGCAAATCTTATCCAGAGCTGGATGAGTCAGCTTTGCTTGTAGCCCAAGCCAAGCTGCCACGTGTGTTTGAAATCCGATTGTTGGACACGTGTCGGTTCCTTAGTGACCCATGATCATTTCGGACATATCAGGTCGGGTTGCCACTTGGCTATAAACAGCCCACCCCCTACACCATAAATTGGTGGTTGCTCAGAGTTAGTGCACGGCTTTTGTCGTTTGAGAGCAACCCACCTCCGAAGCATTTGAGAGAGAGATCCTTGCGAGGACAAAGCCCAAAACACCCAGAGCCAAAGAGTGTTAGGCATCACTGAAGTGTTTCTGTCCGCGTGATCTGAAGACTTGTTACACTTGAGGACTGTGAATCCTCCAGCCAGTTAGGCGTTGCGTTCTGAGCATCGAACAGTCATGGTGGATAGGGGCGGAGGCAGTGTACAGCCTTTGGGTTCAAATGAACCCAACGACTTTTTCCTGCCACGCTGCAATACATAGGTACGAAAGTAGTATGAACCCATTAAATTGTTATGTGTGAACCCATCGGAGGAAGTAAACGCACCACCAGCCTTTTATAATCCAAAAATATTCTTATAGAAGGAAATAGTCTAGGAAGCCCAAGTAAAAGCCCAAAAGTATCTTGGATTGATTTGTCTATTACATATCTCTGGTACACGAGACTCCTATCTCCTAAATTCACTTGATCGCTCCCACCGCAATTTTCTTACACAATCTCTCGCCTCTCTCATTCCTCCAGTTTAGTTTGTTGGCACACCCTCGATCGCCAGATGCGCCGCCCGCAAGGGCCGGTCCAGTCCATATTCAAGGTACAGGAAGATCATGTCACCACATCTTCTATCTCTTATGCAATTGTGCATGTCCAATCTAGTCTATAAGCTTAGTGCGATGATGGGCTTTGCCCTAATTTTCTAATTGTTTTCTCCCTGAACATTGATTAATCTAGGCTATGGAAGGGATACTTTCCGAAGAGAAATTGATCACTTGGTTCAGATATCATATCATGATTCAAAAAATTGGATGGTATTGGTCTCACAAAGAAGATATATTTTCTAGGGACAATTGCATTTTTACCCGTAGTTGGTTCCTATCCACGGGTTTTGCCCTTACTTTTCGAGCTTGCTCAATTTTGCCCTTACTTTTTCCATTGAGGTCCCTCGAATGCCCTTTGACCGTTTGACCAAAACTTTGAAAATTCATAACTAATTCATACAAACTCAGAAAAATGCAAATATGATATCAAAATGTTCGGATAAACATTACCTTTATGGGCATATGATTTGCATTCAAGACAAAAGCATCGTTTAAACTACCCAAGGTAATTAATTTTATTAACATTATTAAAAATAAATAGGTATAAACAATATTTTTTCGTGAATAAAAATTATATGCAAATGTAGGTGATGTTTTCTGAACATCCTCATACCTTGTTTGCATTTTCCTGAATTCATATCAAATTGTTATGAAGTTTTCAAATAATGGTCAGAGTCATTAGAACATTCATAACAAGTTGATATAAACTCAGAAAAATGCAACTAAGTTATCAAGATGTTCAGAAAACATCACCTACATTTTCATATAATTTTTATTCATGAAAAAATATTGTTTATACCTATTTATTTTAAATAATGTTAATAACATTAATTACCTCGGGTAGTTTAAATGATGCTTTTTTCCTGAATGCAAATGATATGCCCATAAAGGTTATGTTTATCTGAACATTTTGATAGCATATTTGCATTTTTCTGAGTTTGTATGAATTAGTTATGAATTTTCCAAGTTTTGGTCAAACGGTCAAAGGGCATTCGAGGGACCTTGATGGAAAAAGTAAGGGCAAAACTGAGCAAGCTTGAAAAGTAAGGGCAAAACCCATGGGTACGAACCAACTAGGGGTAAAAATGCAATTGTCCCTATTTTCTACCCTTACTAAAGATCTAGCGTTTGATCTTTTTAGGATGGTGAAAAATCAAAAGGGGACACTCTAAATGCGAGTAGACTTACAAGGTTCTTTCTCAAGGGTACTTATTTTCAACTTGCCAAATTAACTTGTCCATTTTTCAATGTTTCGGGAAGATAAGAAGGTACATCAGGAGGTATGAAGTTATTATGGTACTACTCTATTTATAGTATGTAAACAAGTAATTTTATAATTTCACACAATTTTTTAAGTCATGCATCTTTCTATTTTTTAATGTAACACATGTTGGTGATATCATATTTCTATTCATTTTTTTAGTGTTATACTTTTGTTGTAATATATATAGTGTAAAATAAGACTTCACATTTAATTAAGTCGTACAGAATCGTTACAATGAGTCAATGAGTGAACCCAATGGCTAAATTTTCTGGCTCCGCCCCTGATTGGGATCGCTAGTGAATGAAGTCTGTGAAGGTTTGGAAGTCTACCTTGAAGACTTACCTGAGTGATAGGCTGAGGACTAAGTGTTCTTAGCTCTAGGGGAATAAGGTGAAGACACTATCTTCTGAGTTTAATCTCAGCCTCCCTAACCAGACGTACAGTTGTCACAGCAACTGGAACAGGTCTACCAAATCCTTGTCTTCACCAAGCAACTGGTTCTATCCCCTGATGTCCTTACTTTTCAGTTTGTCTTCGTGAAGTTATTGCTTGCCTGCTTGATTCATTTGACTTCACTGTGTGAAGACTTATATCTGTTTGGCTTCATACTGTCTTCCATTCTGATCCTGTCTACCAAGCTGCAGATAGTCTTCATGCTTTCTCTGTACTGCTTGCTTGACTATTGCTTGCCTAGTGTAGTTTACATTCTGCTGCATATCATATAGGTTTGATTTACTTGTTTCTCTTCAAAGCCATCGTGTTTTCAAGACTTTCACAAAAACGCCTATTCACCCCCTCTAATCGATAACTAGCACTTTCAAGTGCTATATGTAAAACCGACCCCATTAGTTGATGGTTTGTGTCATTTTGTCAGTAAATAATACTCATCGAGAGTGTACGTTCTTTGTTTCGGTGAACAAGACATGCTCCAAGTTGAAGATTTAACTTCTATCATCCATTACGGCATCTCCAAGGGAGACCTGTAAAACACCGATATATGTTCGATCAGACAGATTTGTTCACTTTTGTAATTCAATGGAGACTTGTATCAGTCCTCGAAGTTGTCCGGATGTCAAAATTCCTGTATTTAAGAGACGAACGTGGGGGAGTTTTGCTGAAGTCCAGACATGCAATTGACCAATCATATGCATGGTACCCCTTTTCCCACTCTCTCCTCCTAACTGCACATGCACGGTCCACTCTTCTCTCTCCTCCCAACTGGATACTAAATCATAAATATCCCACGACATGCATTGTCCTCACCTAGTTTTTCTCCTCCCAGCCGGATACTTTGTAATTAGCGTTGGATGGCTCCGTCTCGTATCATGTCTGTGGACCAAGTCCGGATATTAAGACGGACATATACCAAAGAAATTTGCGGGTCAGCGTTGGAGATGCCCTTAGACTATCAAATAAATCATGTGATGTTAAAATTATAATATTGATTTTTTAATATGAATTCAGTGTTAGAACTTCTATCACATATGCATACAATTGTCGAGTAGTAGGCACAGTTCAAAATAGATATGAGGTCTTGTTTCCTATCACTATACTTTACATTAGTTTTTTTGAAGGGTCAAAGATCACATGTTGAGTGGCATAGACCATTATGAAAGCACCTCGCCTAAAGATTTTCATGCATAGCAAAGCTCGTTGTTGTCTCTGGGGCTTCGTCTCAATGGAGCAAACTTGTAAAACTCACGAGCTTGTATAACCAAGTGCATGAAAGTCATCGCTCATTGATGTAGACGAGAAGACGTTGATGTGCATGGTTTGTAAAGCAAACCATCGCCTTGGAGAATAAAACATCGGGGAAGGCATGCAGAACACCCAGGCACAGCC
This sequence comes from Triticum aestivum, assembly GCF_018294505.1. Lineage (NCBI taxonomy): Eukaryota > Viridiplantae > Streptophyta > Magnoliopsida > Poales > Poaceae > Triticum > Triticum aestivum. The sequence goes on from NC_057810.1 coordinate 600,844,032, forward strand.
AGGCGAAACCGGAGAACACAAATCTTACATGTCAAACATGGACGAATTTGGTCCGTGCACATCCATGTTGTCTGCTCTGTAAGACAACATGATAGACTAACCCGCAGACATATCGTCTTCCACATTAATCCCGGTGATACGAAGAGGCACCACTAGAATGAGGACAAGATGGGGAGCAGATCTGTGTGAATTGGTGGCGTTCCATCCGGCTGCGAGTTGGGGAGTTGTGGCCGCGGGTGAAAACCGAGCTCCGACTTCGGTCATGGCAGGCGATAGCAGTGTCTATGTGTCGTTACCCTATTGCACACGAGTTATTCTATGCATACAACCGAATTTTCATGATCCGGACATGACGATGTAATCCAACCGTACATGCGTATGAGTGAAAAGGCCACCGGCCGCTGGATGTACACGTTGTGTAGAAATCGGGCAGAAGTTCCGTGCATGGAGCAGTTTCGGATGCAGGCATCGGTTTTGCGGACATTTTCTCCCCACTCAGACTGTTTCAAGGGGAAACCCTTGATCTGGGTATTCCAGATCGGATGATGATGATGTTATCCGTGTCGTATTCCTTCATGTGGGCATCGTTTTGGAGCAAATGCTTGTTGGAGTCGTCAAGAGGTGGAGCGGCATGGCATCTACTGTGTCAACGTCGGTGGGTCTTGGCTGCATGGTGCCGTACAGTCTTGGTGGTGGATGCGTTTGGATGGGAGAGCACAGGGCGACGGTGTTGTGTGGAGTTGACAGCAGGCATGGCAAGGTCGATGTGTCACTACCTTCTCTGAAGATGGATCGGTGGAAGACAGCGGCGGTGAGCTCTGTAGCGTGCACATGTCACTACTGGAATCAAGAACTTTGCCGTCAGCCGTTTCTTTGCCGTCAGCTAACTGATGGCAAAGATGGTCTTTGCCATCAGCTTTATGAAAACGGACGGCAAAGCAGTAGCTGACGGCAAAGAAATTGTTTGTCGTCTGCATTATCTTTAGCGTCAGCTAGCTGATGGCATAGAACCTTTGCCGTCTACTAGCTGACAACAAAGAGGCAAGGTGGACCGCTGGCGAGAGCCACCTAACCGCCACTTTCTTTGTCGTCAGCCAGCAGACGGCAAAGAAAGTGGCCTAACTGACGTACGTTAGCTAGGCTCTTTGTTGTCTGCTAGCGGAAGGCAAAGAGCCATGCCATATCTAATAAAACGCCCAGCCGGCCCTGCCCCTCTCTCCCCCATGTCTCTCTCCCTTCCCGTCCCAACCCCGCGCCACCGCCCCTCCTTGTCCCAATCCACGCTGCCCCGCCCCGCCTCGCCGCTCCGGCCGGCCTTGCTGTCCCGCGGCGCCGCCCCGTCCGCGCCGGCCTGGGCCACCTCGCCTCCCCGGCCCCGCCCCAGCAGCCCTACCCCTCCACTCCGGGCCGCCCCGCCCCGGACGCCCCGCCGGTCCGCCCCGCCGACCCGCCTCATCGCCCCGCCTTGTCCCAAGTAGGTGAGATTTTTTTTCTATTTTTTTAGATTAAGTTTAATTAGGTTTATTCTAATTTAGTTTAGGTTTTGTTTAGCTTGGTTAGTTTAGTTTTGGTTTAGTTTAGTATAATTTAGGTTAAGTTTTTGGTTTAGTTTTAGTTTAGTTAGTTTAGTTTAGTTTAGTTTAGTTAGTTTAGTTTAGGTTTAGTTTAATTAGGTTTAGGTTAAGTTTCTGGTTGATTTTGAACATGTGAAATTTGTTGTTATTGTTTTAGTTAAAGCATGTATTCCCGCATCGACGTCGATGATGCCTATCCCGCATCCTTGTCGTCGACTCGGCAGAGGAGGCCTCTATCCGAGGGGCCATGTCCGAGATTGGGCTCCGCCGGGCTGGTATTGGAAGGTTCAACCTTCCAGGGGCGCAGCTTGGTGAGGAGCCAGACTGTCATTGACCCGAACCTTGTTTGGTGGCGGTCACGTGGGCCAGTGACGGTGTTGAGGCTTTCAGACACCGCGGAGGTGGTACATCACCGTGTCATCGAGGAGGAGGAGCACGTCCGTCGCTACATGGTTGCGTTGGAGGGCAGGTTCGACAATACCTGGCAGGTTCTTCAGGGACCTCACTGGAGCTATGATCATGTGATGGTTCCTTCTCTTTGGGTGTCCACCGCCCGCGTCGATACCCGTCATTCGCTATGGTTCGAGTTGTATAAGTGATGCTATATGTATGATATTATTCGAGATGTATTAGTGATAATATTCGACGATGTACGGACGCAATAGATGATGTCGCTTTGCTTATTGAATGCATGCTAATTGAATTTACCCGGGGACGAGCGGGTTAGGGGGTTCCTCGGTGTCGATGGAACCCTAAATAGCAAGTATCGTCAGTGCGAGATACATGTGGTTGTCGGTGTCGAATACTACGTCCACGTCCCACAAGTGGCCAAACATGTCATGCGTTCGCAGCAACAGTTCTCGGCGTCGATGGCGGTCGAACACCATCGCGAATTTGTCTGGCAGCCTATGACATGACGATTGAAAGCTAAGTGTTGAACGTTGAAACACCCAAACTGACTCAACTCAGTTTGGTTGTTTGAACTTTCAAAACTTGGCTTTAATCCTCATTGCAAAGGTTGCCAGACAAATTTGCTAAGGTGTTCGACCATCATTGGCCACCAGGACTATTGTTGTGGGATGCCGGGCGCCGGGGTCACTTGAGGGAGGTGGATCTAGTGTTCAGCGCCGAGTGCCTCATGTATCTTGCACCCATGATACTTGCTATTTAGGGTTCTATCGACACCGAGGAACCCCTAACCCGCTCGTCTATTGTAAATATTTAGTTAGGTTGACGGAAAAAAGAATATTGCTATGAAACTCATCTTTCGATTTAAATGTGCAGTTTTTTCGTCGCTGCGAGGGTCTAGTGTTCGACGAGCTCCGCCCCTGCTTTCGTGGGTTAGCACAAATGACATCTCCTTTCCCCCCTTAATTTGCTCTGTTCCGGCCTTCGTGCTGATGAAACTTGGTAGCTATAAATGTCTTCAATCATCAGTATGTGTGACCACTATGCGTCTCCCATTTGAAAGGGTTACATCTATAAATTGCATGCATTTGCATATTTATAACCGTGATTCTTTCGAATTGTCCAACGTTATCCATGGACAGCCCGAGTATGTGTAGATTGGGTTTGTTTTCCCATATGCTCTGCTCCGGATCCGATGCAGAATTTCATCAGTGCCTCCCTGTTATTCTCCGGGTACACATCCTCTCTGCTTATTGCTGAGACGTGTATTAGGAGAACAACGGGGAGGTGCTACCGAAATTTTGCGTCGAATCCGGAGTAGATCATGGGAAATCGAACCCAATCTACACATACTCAGGTGGGATTAGGACCTATCTTTACCTATTAGCGTCTAGGTTGCATGGACGTAGTAAAAGTGACAAACTCCATTAAGTGATGAATATATACATGCTGATTAGTTTATACATATATTTCTTATGTGTCCAGTAGCTAGGCAAGATGAGTGATCGTGCGTGGATGTACACCAGTCACACTAGTCCAAAACACATGACAGCTGAATGGTTAACAAAAACAAGGGGTTTCTGAGAACCGCATTTGCAAATGGCCAGAGGAAAACCTGTGCCCCTGTGCAGGGTGCAACAATTGGCACAAGAGGACAGAGGATGAAATGGGCAAACACTTGCAGAAGAAGGGTTTTACGCCAGATTATACGGTGTGGACATTTCATGGCGAGTCTGACCAACGCGCCAGAGTTGAGGTGCTTCATCGTCACACTGACGGGCATGGTACCGGGATGGAAGACATGGTGCAAGACTTTGATGATGCTCGGGACTCGGACGATGAGATGGAGGAATCTGCAAAGGCCTTCAATGAAATGTTGGAGTCTTCAAAACATCCTCTCCACGAGCACACTGAGCTTTGTCAGCAGGATGCCATCTCACAAATAATGGCTCTGAAGGCTCAATTCAACTTGGGTAGAGAATGCTACGACGCGATGATGATAGTATTTGGACGTTTTCTACCCAAAGGCCACGTACTACCTGCAAACATGTACCATTCAGACAAAATCCTCCATGCTCTTAAGATGCCCTATGAGAAGATATATGCCTGTGAGAATGGATGCGCCTTATTTAGGCTTCAGTATGCGGACTTGAACTATTGTCCCATTTGCAAGTCATCTAGGTATGTTGTGGTAGACAACGATATGGGTGACAAGACGGAGACCAAAATCCCCATTAATGTTCTTCGGTATATGCCAATCGTACCAAGACGTCAACGTATTTTCATGGTCGAAGAGATGGCAAGACAAATGACATGGCACAAAACGAGCAAAAGAACCCAACTAGATGCAGATAGGAAGCTGATGATGGTGCACACATCAGACGGTGAAGCATGGAAGTGCTTCGATGCATTACATGATGACAAAGCGGCAGATTCGAGATATCCTCGAGTCGCCATCAGCACAGATGGGTTCAGTGTGTTTGGTATGACGGCAACCCAATACAGTTGTTGGCCCGTATTTGTCATTCCACTCAATCTTCTCCCCGGACAGATTATGCAAAGAAAGAACATTTTCCTGACGTTGATAATTCCAGGGCCGAACTATCCGGGGAAGAATATGAATGTCTACATGCAGCCGCTGAAGGACGACTTGCAAGAAGCCTGGGATAATGGGTTCAAGACATACGACACCTTTAGCAAAAAGAACTTCATAATGCGTGTGTGGTACATGTACTCAACGAATGACTTGCCGGCGTATGCGCTATTCGGTGGCTGGTGTGTGCATGGAAGGTTCCCGTGCCCCACATACAAGGGGGGTCTTCAATTTCGTTGGCTTGAGGCTGGTCGCAAGTTTTCTTGCTTCGACATGCATAGACCGTTCTTGCATCCTCGCCATAAGTTCAGGAAAGACAAGCAGAACTTCATCAAAGGTAGAGTTGTGAAAGACTCTATAGCGACTAGACCTCAAACAGTCTGATCTCTGTGCATCAGTGTCATCCCTGGATCGGTAATGCTGACATGCATAGTACTTGAGGATTTATAACAGAGTAGCAATGACACACTTATTACATCGAATGTCTCAAAAGAGAACTTATTACAATAAGTATGGCTTATGGCCATCTAAAAACGATAACAGCGGAAGGCTTGGAAGATAAAGTGAGTCCATCAACTCCAACGGCATCACTGAGTGAAAGACAACGACCTATGGCACCTTAATCGTCGTCTGAAAAGTCTGCAACATGAATGTTACAGCCCGAAACGGGTCAGGACATGGAATATGCTGGCAATGTAACACAAGAGAGTAATGAACAGAATAAATGCTGTCACTACATGCATATATTGCTGGTGGAAAGCTCTATGGTTACAGTTTTGCATAAAGCCAATTTTTCCCTACAACAAATGAATAAATTTTATTTAACTATGATGGTGATTCTTAAACATTGAAAAGGTTCCTCCAACTCAATCCCAATTAAGCATCATCATTACACGCAATCAAATTATATTAAGGGTGATGAGATCAACATGATAATCCAAGAACCAGATACTCAAGACATCCATAACCAGGGACACGGCTAACCATGATTAGTTTGTACACTCTGTAGAGGTTTGCGAACTTTTCCCCACAAGACTTGAATACACCCATGGTCAGAGAATCAAGACACAGTCTTTCTGAAAACAATAACTCTTTACTCTGGGTGGACAGTTACACCTACTTTCCCCTACATCTGCTATCCCACCACTGAAAGAGGTCTTGCAACTTACTCAACAATGCTAGAGCCCATATTAGCTTTTGCCTGCACACGAAAGTTTCTAGCATGAATAATCTTATGATCCCTTTGAGCCTGGGTGGCGGACCGTAGGATGATCACACGGGTACTCCGGGATATCCTAGGACAACACTGGATTCTCTAGGTGCCCTGACAACCTTTGGGTACTCCAGGGTGCCTTCAAGCAATCCACTGAGATGTGTATTAAAGTAGCCACCTTAAGTTAACCATTAAACAACACTCACATCATTCATGAATCACTCGAACCAAACCACATCTACAAAAATAGCATAGCAATATAAGCAACGTAGAAGTAACTCCCAAAGGTTTGATAATAAATAGGTAATAGGTACTACCTCATCCACTTCCCAAAACCCACATGTTAATCAGATCCTAACCATGCAATTGTTTGAGTATTGATCTAATGCAATAAAACTGGGTAGTAAAGAGGTATGATCAAAGTGTTACTTGCCTTGTTGATGATCCGTGAACCCTAGAGACTCGTAGTAGCACGCTTCGCACTCCGGGTACTCGATCGCAAGCAAACAAGCATACAATAAGCACTCAACTAGAAGCACGGGTAAAACTCAAATAAGAGATCTAACCAGAAAGTTCAACTAAAGAACTCCGGTTTGCACAAAGAATCAAATCAAATGAAGCAACGAAACTCAAACTTCGAAAGATACAAGATCCGTTTACTAATCTGGACTTAAGTCAAATTTTACAGTAGCAAAATCTTGTTCAAGTTGGTTAAACAGAAAGGGCTTCGAGACGAAGATCAGGGCGCTTTAATCGCCTGATTCCGATAAACGAGCGAAAAGATAAACTAAAACGAAAATCAGGGCAGAAATCACGATCAAAAATAATCGCGGAAAAACCCTGGAAACAGAAAACTGACAAACAGGCTAACAAACGAACGTTCGTTGTCTGCGGCTAATGAGTGAAAACCGTTCATTAAAATGAACATAAGAATGGGCGTTACCTAAATAACTAAACCAGGAAAAAAATAAACCGATCTAAAAAATAACCACGGGTTCTTAAAAAAAACATATGGTTTTTCCGGCAAAAATCGACGGCGATGGCGGCTACCTCGGGATGCGATGGTGGCGGCAGCGGCTACCTTGGGATGGGACGGTGGCGGCTCCGGCGGAGGTTCCAGCGGCGGCGGCGAAGTCCGGCGGGCAGCAGGGTCGATGGTGAGGCGGTGGGTGGTGGCGGCGGCGACTAGCGCTGGCGGGGTCCCGGGCGGGCCTTTTTCAGAGGGCCAGCCGGACGAGTCTGGGTCGGGTACGGCTCGGCTAAGTCAGCAGACTTTTTTTTAGAAAAATAATTCCACGCGCAGAAAAACAACAAAAAGAAATACTAAACAGACTCCAAAAATCCTGAAATAAATTTTTCCGCCCTCTAAAAATATAGCGGACAAAGTGAACATTTATTTGGGCCTCTAATGCAATTTTGAAAAATGCATATTTTTCCTAATTCAAATAAAATAGCGATAAAACTCCGAATAAAATTCTTATTTGATTTTAATATTAAATCCCCAATATTTCTTTATTTTGGGGAAGTCATTTTATCCCCTCTCTTTTATTTTCATAAAAGAAATATTCGAAGAGAAAATAATTAAAATCAAATGATCCTCTTTTCAAAATTTGAGAAAAACTCAAATATGAAAATAACGTAATCCCCAACTCTCTCCGTGGGTCCTTGAGTTGCGTAGAATTTCTAGGATCAAGCCAAAATGCAATAAAATATGATATGCAATGACGATCTAATGTATAAATTCCAAATTGAAAATTTGGGATGTTACAAACCTACCCCCTTAAGATGAATCTCGCCCTCGAGATTCGGGTTGGCTAGAAAATAGGTGCGGGTGATCCTTCCGTAAGTCTTCCTCTCGTTCCCAGGTGGCTTCATCCTCGGTATGGTGGCCCCACTAAACTTTGCAGAACTTGATAACCTTGTTGCGTGTGACTCGGCTGGCAAATTGGAGAATCTTGACTGGTTTCTCCTCGTAGATCAAATCGCTATTCAACTGAATCGCTTCCAGTGGCACCGTATCTCTCAGAGGGATGCCGGCCATCTCTGCGTGGCACTTCTTCATCTGGGAAACGTGGAACACAGCGTGAACTCCTGACAATCCTTCGGGCAATTCCAATTTGTAAGCAACTTCTCCCATACGTTCCAAAACTTTGTATGGTCCCACAAAACGTGGTGCTAACATTCCTTTAACTCCAAATCGCTTAAATCCTCGAAGTGGGGACACACGAAGATACACTCTGTCTCCTACTTCGTAAACTGTCTCCTTGCGTTTAGAATCCGCATAGCTCTTCTGCCTGGATTGGGCTACCTTGAGTCTATCGCGAATCAACTTAACCTTCTCTTCAGACTCTTTAATCAAATCTGGTCCAAACAACTGACGGTCTCCAACTTCATCCCATAACAACGGTGTCATGCACCTCCTTCCGTATAAAGCATCGAAAGGGGCCATCTTCAAACTGGCTTGATAGCTATTGTTATATGAGAACTCTGCATATGGCAAACTGTCGTCCCAACTAGATCCATAGTCTAGCGCACAAGCTCTCAACATGTCCTCCAGAATCTAATTGAATCTCTCGGTTTGTCCATCTGTCTATGGATGAAAGGCTATACTGAACTCTAGCCTAGTACCGGAAGTTTCGTGCAACTGATTCCAGAACTTTGACGTAAATTGGGTTCCTCTATCTGATACAATGGTCCTTGGAACTCCATGCAGACATACGATCCTGGTCATGTATATGTTTGCCAACTTAGCACTGGTGTAAGTGGTCTTCACTGGGATGAAATGAGCTACCTTCGTCAAACGATCGACTACAACCCATATCGAGTCATAGCCTGAACGAGTCCTGGGCAATCCCGTGATAAAATCCATGCCTAGCTTATCCTACTTCCATTCGGGTATCGGCAATGGTTGTAGCAATCCTGCTGGCTTCTGATGCTCTGCCTTCACTCTCTGACATACATCGCAAACTGCTACATACTCCGCAATATCCTTCTTCATTCCAGTCCACCAGAAACTGTCCTTCAAATCCAGATACATCTTGGTATTTCCTGGGTGAATCGAATACGGCGAATCATGGGCCTCCTGCAGAATCAACTTCCTGATCTCCGAATCATTTGGCACATATATGCAGTCCTCAAACCATAAGGTATCATGCTCATCTTCACGAAATCCCTTAGCCTTTCCTTTGCTCATCCTTTCCTTTCTCTCGGCAATCTCTTTGCCAGTCTTCTAAGCTTCTCTGATCTTATCCATCAAAGTAGACTGAATCTCCAATGCTACTACATAGCCTCTCGGAACTATCTCCAAGCATAGCTCATGAAGATCCTCTGCTAACTCCTTGGGTAACTCTTCGGTCATGAGTGTATTGACATGACTCTTGCGGCTCAACGCATCGGCTACTACATTAGCCTTTCCGGGATGATAATGCAATCTCATATCGTAATCCTTGATGAGCTCCAACCATCTCCTCTGTCTGAGATTCAATTCCTTCTGCGTGAAGATATACTTCAAACTCTTGTGATCCGTGTACACCTCATAATGGTTCCCGATGAGAAAATGTCTCCATGTCTTCAATGCATGCACTACGGCTGCTAACTCCATATCGTGTCTAGCATAATTCAACTCATGGGGTTGAAGCTGACGTGAGGCATATGAAACAACTCTTCCCTCCTGCATAAGCACTGCTCCAAGTCCTCGACGAGAAGCGTCGCAATACACCTGGTAATCCTTACGTTGATCCGGCAGAATCAGCACTGGAGCTGTAACCAAATGTTTCTTCAACTCCTGAAAACTGGCCTCACATTCCTCAGTACATTTGAACTTGGTGTCCTTCTTCAACAACTCTATCATGGGCTTTGCAACCTTCGAGAAATTCTCAATGAACCTCCGGTAGTATCCTGCGAGTCCAAGAAAACTCCGGATCTCTCCAACTGACATGGGTGCTTCCCAATTTGTCATAGTGACAACCTTGGTGGGGTCTACTGCTATTCCTTCTCCGGATATAACATGTCCGAGGAATCCAACTTCCTTCAACCAAAACTCACACTTGCTGAACTTGGCATATAACTAATGTTCTCTGAGCTTCCCAAGTACCAAATGCAAATGCTCCTTATGCTCCTCTTCATTCTTCGAGTAGACCAATATATCATCAATGAGCACCACGATGAACTTATCCAAAAACTCCATAAACACCTTGTTCATCATGTTCATGAAATAGGCAGGTGCGTTAGTCAGACCAAATGACATAATTGTATACTCATATAGCCCGTACCTTGTGGTAAAAGCTGTCTTAGGTATATCCTGCTCTCGAATCTTCAGCTGGTGGTATCCTGACCGCAGATCGATCTTGGAAAATACTTTAGCTCCTTGCAACTAGTCGAATAGATCATTGATCATTGGCAGTGGGTACTTGTTCTTGATTGTCACTTCATTCAATCCACGATAATCAACAACCATCCTCAATGATCCATCCTTCTTCTCCACTAGAAGCACTTGTGATCCCCAAGGTGACGAACTTGGGCGAATATAGCCTTTATCCAGTAACTCCTTAATCTGCTTCTTAATTTCCTCCAAATCCTTTGCGGGCATCCGATACGGTCTCTTAGATATTGGCCATGTGCATGGCAAAAGTTCAATGAAAAACTCAATGTCTTTATCTGGTGGCATGCCTGGCAACTCTTCTGGAAATACATCGGGGAAATTCTTCACCACTGGTACTTCCTCCTGTACAACTCCTGATAAGGAATTCACTTGAGTCCTCTTTGGCACATGCCGGGATACATACTTGATCCTCCTTCCTTCTGGTATGGTGAGCATAATCGATTTACTGGCGCAATCGATGTTTCCTCCATACATCGATAGCCAATCCATACCCAAAATCACATCCAAACCTTGCGAATCCAAAGTTATCAGGTCTGAGGGGAAAACATGCCTACCTATGGTCAATGGCATCTGAAAACATCCTTGGCTTGCCATATGTTCCGCTCCTGGCGAGCTTACTAACATAGGTGTTCTAAGAACCTTGGTGGGCAACTTATACTCATCCACAAATCCCCTTGATATGTATGAATGCGATGCACTAGTATCAAAAAGAATGATTGCAGTAATTGACTTAACCAAAAACTTACCTATTACTGCATCTGGCTGGGCTTCAACCTCCTCCATGTTAACGTGGTTCACTTGTCCCCTGTTGATAGGGTTGGGCTTCTTCCCAGAGCTTCCATTGCCATTTCTATTCTTTGCTTCAGAACACTCCGTGGCGTAATGTCCATTCTTCCTGCACTTGAAACAAGTAATGTGGCTTAGATCCTTCTTGGCGGGCGTTGCTGGGTTGTAACCGTTCTGACCGTTGCTTCCTCCATTACCATTCCCGTTCTTGGGGCCACTATGGTTGTGCGAACTCCCTCCATTGTGATTGTGACCTCCATGGTTATGTTGAAGGGGTCCTCCCGAATTCGGGGTAAAACGGGGTCTCTACTGAGCTCCAGAATTGTACTTCCCTTGTCCATACTTCCTCTTATGGTTGTCAATCTGCTGCTGCTTCCCTTCAATCATGAGAGCTCTATCTACCAACTCCTGGTAGTTGTTGAAAGTTGCCACCATCAACTGTATGCTCAGCTCATCATTCAGTCCTTCCAGAAACTTCTCCTGCATAGCTGCATCCGTAGCAATGTCATTTGGGGCATAATGTCCTAACTTACTAAAGTCATCCACATACTGGCCCACCGTGTGTCCTTCCTGGTGCAAGTTGCGAAACTCTCGCTTCTTCATGGCCATAGCTCCTGTTGAAACATGGGCAGTACGAAAAGCCTGCTAAAACTGGTCCCATGTGACAGTGTCGATGGGGTAAGTGGCTGTGAAAATTTCCCACCGAGATGTTGTGGGTCCATCAAGCTGATGTGCGGCAAAATGCACTCTCTCCGCATATGTGCATCCTGTAGTGGTCAACTCCCTTCCAATCTTGCGGAGCCAATCATCTGCAACTATCGGCTCGGTGCTACTGGAGAACACCGGCAGATTCAGCCTTAGAAAACGGGCTAAGTGATCAACAGGTAGTGGTGGTGGTGGGTTATTGTTGTGGTTGTTCCCCTGATTTTGATTCTGGACTAGTATCTGCATCAAAGCATTCTGCTGCTGGATCAACTGAGTGAGCTCCTGCGAGAAAGCAAATCCATTGTCGCGTCTCGGAGGCATCTGATGGGTTTAGAAAAGATGAGAAAACAGAATAGAAATAGATCTAGAGGGAAAACACTACCCATATGCACATGAGACAAACACAAACATATCACTTCAATCAATTCAAACAAGGGCATACATCGGTCTAACTATCGTTACAAAGTGCTCGGACTATACTATATACATGGGGGAATACTACTACTGATATGGTGGTCGACTAGAAAAATTGATCGGTGGAAGACTCCATGATATCTGCTCCAGCTTCATCAACATAGTCATCATCGCTATCATCAGGGTCCGAGTTGGTGTCGTCGATGATGATGTAATTCTCCAGACAAGTGGAATCGTCATCTTCTCCTCCTGGCGCGGGGTCTCCCATGAATACTCATAGCTTCTTTATCAGATCATCATTATTATCCACGAGTATCGTCATTTCCTCCTCATATCCATCGCGTGTAGACTTGAGTTCCTCCTCCAGCTCCGTGATCTTGGTCATTGCCTTCTTCATATCTATCATGCCTGCGCACATCTGGTTCTCCTGGCGACGAATGTGCTAGTTTAACTCCTGGATGAAAGCTACGATGGATCTATCCTTCCTGGTGTTGATCATCTCCCATTGCTCATCTCGGCGCCCACAAATCTGGTAGATAGTATCTTGAGATCCTTGTGGTAAACTTCTCCAATGCGTCCCATGGTGATGTGGGCTGCCATGCCCTTTCCTAGACTCCAGGTTGGTGCATCAAAGGAAAACTCTATGGTCTCAGTGACTGGCATGAACGACCTTCCTGGAACTTGAACTCGAATCATCCAACGCACCTCTTCTGGTAAAGTGGTGATGTAGGTCCCGGTGAAGCTTCGTATTCCGATATTCAGGTACCTAGTAACTTCCTACAAGTGTTGTCCAAAAGGTGTATCTTCATCCGGTTGTGTGAACTTGTTCTTTGCATCCGCCATCCTAAAGAGTAGAAAAGGGAGAGGAGTCAGAAATGAGAAGAGAGTAGTGATCTAGGGCTTTAGCTTAGTGGTCGTGTCCTACAGTCAGCGTGTGCTCTGATACCATCTTGTAGCGACCAGACCTCAAACAGTCTAATCTCTGTGCATCAGTGTCATTCCTGGATCGGTAATGCTGACACGCACAGTACTTGAGGATTTATAATAAAGTAGCAATCACACACTTATTACATCGAATGTCTCAAAAGAGAACTTATTACAATAAGTATGGCTTAAGTCCATCTAAAAACGATAACAACAGAAGGCTTGGAAGATAAAGTGAGTCCATCAACTCCAACGGCATGACTGAGTGAAAGACAACGACCTATGGCACCTTACTCGTCGTCTAAAAGGTCTGCAACATGAATGTTGCAGCCCGAAACGGGTCAGCACATGGAATATGTTGGCAATGTAACACAAGATAGTAATGAACAGAATAAATGCTATCACTACATGCATATATGGCCGGTGGAAAGCTCTATGGTTACAGTTTTGCATAAAGCCAATTTTTCCCTACAACAAAGGAATAAATTTTATTTGACTATCATGGTGGTTGTTAAACATTGAGAAGGTTCCTCCAACTCAATCCCAATTAAGCATTATCATTACACCCAATCAAATTATATTAAGAGTGATGAGATCAACATGATAATCCAAGAACCAGATACTCAAGACGTCCATAACCGGGGACACGGCTAACCATGATTAGTTTGTACACTCTGCAGAGGTTTGCGCACTTTTCCCCACAAGACTCGAATACATCCATGGTCGGAGAATTGAGACACGGTCTTTCTGAAACAATAACTCTTTACTCTGGGTGGACAGTTACACCTACTTTCCCCTACATCTGCTAGCCCACCACTGAAAGAGGTCTTGCAACTCACTCAACTATGCTAGAGCCCATATTAGCTTGTGGCTGCACACGGAAGTTTCTAGCATGAATAATCTTATGATCCCTTTGAGCCTGGGTGGCGGACCGTAGGATGATCAGACGGGTACTCCGGGATATCCTAGGACAACACTATATTCTCCAGGTGCCCTGACAACCACTGGGTACTCCAGGGTGCCTTCAAGCAATCCACCCAGATGTGTATTAAAGTAGCCACCTTAAGTTAACCATTAAAAAACACTCACATCTGTCATGAATCACTCGAACCAAACCACGCCTGCAAGCATAGCATAGCAATATAAGCAACGTAGAAGTAACTCCCAAAGGTTTGATAGTAAAGAGGTAATAGGTACTACCTCATCTACTTCCCAAAACCCACATGTTAATCAGATCCTAACCATGCAATTGTTTGAGGATTGATCTAATGCAATAAAACTGGATAGTAAAGAGGTATGATCAAAGTTTTACTTGCCTTGCTGATGATCCGTGAAACCTAGAGACTCGTAGTAGCACGTTTCGCACTCCGGGTACTCTATCGCAAACAAACAAGCATACAATAAGCACTCAACTAGAAGCATGGGTAAAACTCAAATAAGAGATCTAACCAGAAAGTTCAACTTAAGAACTCCGTTTTGCAAAAAGAATCAAATCAAACGAAGCAACGAAACTCAAACTGCGAAAGAAACAAGATCCATTTACTAATCTGAACTTAAATCAAATTTTACAGTAGCAAAATCTTGTTCAAGTTGGTTAAACAGAAAGAGGGCTTCGAGACGAAGATCTGGGCGCTTGAATCACCTGATTCCGATAAATGAGCAAAAAGATAAACTAAAACGAAAATAAGGACAGAAATCACGATCGAAAATAATCGCGGAAAATCCCTAGAAAAAGAAAACTGACAAACAGGCTAACGAATGAACGTTCGCTGTCTGCGGCTAACGAGTGAAAACCGTTCGTTAAAACGAACGTACGAACGGGCGTTCGCTAAATAAATAAACTGAGAAAAAAATGATCTAAAAAAATAACCGCGGGTTCTTGAAAAACGAACGGTTTTTCCAGCGAAAACCGACAGCGGCGGCGGCTACCTCGGGATGGGACGGCGGCGGCTCCGGCGGCGGCGAAGTTTGGCGGGCGGCGGGGTCGGCGGCGGGGGCTAGGGCTGGCGGGGTCCCGGGCGGGCCTTTTTAAGAGGGCCGGCCGGACGAGTCCAGTTCGGGTACGGCCCGGCTAAGTCGGTTGATTTTTTAAAAAATAATTCCGTGCACAGAAAAACAACAAAAATAAATACTAAACGGACTCCAAAAATCCTGAAATAAATTTTCCCCGCCCTCTAAAAATATAGCGGACAAAGTGAACATTTATTCGGGCCTCTAATGCAATTTTGAAAAACGCATATTTTCCTAATTCAAATAAAATAGCGATAAAACTCCGAACAAAATTCTTATTTGATTTTAATACTAAATCCCCAATATTTCTTTATTTTGGGGAAGTCATTTTATCCCCTCTCTTTTATTTTCATAAAAGAAATATTCGAAGAGAAAATAATTAAAATCAAATGATCCTCTTTTCAAAATTTGAGAAAAACTCAAATATGAAAATAACAAAACCCCCAACTCTCTCCGTGGGTTCTTGAGTTGCGTAGAATTTCTAGGATCAAGCCAGAATGCAATAAAATATGATATGCAATGATCTAATGTATAACATTTCAAAATGAAAATTTGGGATGTTACAGACTCTGCACCACCTCCGTTGACAGGCCAAGAGATCCTGGATCAATTAAATGCTCTCGAGCCAGATCTAGAGCGCCTAGGGTATTTTAAGGGGTATAATTTGCAACACGCTTGGACTCACAAGACATGCTTGTGGGATCTTCCTTACTTCAAAGGCCTCCTTTGCCCATACAACATCGACGTGATGCACACTGAGAAGAATATCGCCAAGGCACTTTTTGGTACATTGTTTGGCATAGATGGGAAGTCAAAGGATAATCCTAAGGCGAGAGTCGATCAGGAGGCGCTATGTCATAGACCGTTACAAAACATTCAACCACCAAAAGGAAAGAAGAACTGGACAAAGCCAAAGGCATGGCTCAATCTTGGAAGGCCAACTATGAGGGAAATTATCTTGTGGGTGAAAATACAGTTAATGTTCCCCGATGGGTATGCAGCGAATCTAAAGAGGGGAGCAAGTCTTGATAAATTGAAGATATTTGGTCTCAAGAGTCATGATTGGCTATGGATTGAATGGGTAATGTCGGTGATGTTGCATGGATTCATCGCTAAGGATGAATGGCTAGTACTGGCAGAGCTGAGCTATTTCTTTCGTGTTCTTTGTGCGAAAGAACTATCGCCTGACCTGGTACAAGAAACGGAAGAGTTGGCGCCGGAGTTGATCTGCAAGTTAGGGAAGATATTTCCGTCGGGCTTCTTTAATCCAATGCAGCACTTGATTTTGCATCTCCCAACAGAGGCAAGATTGGGGGGGGGGGGCTGTGTAGAATCGTTGGTGCTATGCAACTGCGAGGATGCAGAAGACGCTTCAAGCAAAATGTAAAAATAAACGTAGAATTGAAGCATCGGTGGCCGAGGCATTCATTACTGAGGAGGTGGAAAACTTCGTGACAGCACACTACGAAGCCAAAAATCGTCATTTGCATAATCCGAAGCCTCAGTACAATGTCAGCGACCCTAAAAACGGTCGATCCAACCTCAGCCTATTCAAAGGGGATCTGGCACCAGCCGGGGCTTCTAATTCCTTAACGTTGGATTTTGAAGAATGGCAGACCATTTCGTTGTATATCTTCAACAACCTAACAGAAGTGCGGCCGTACATCGAGTAAGTTCTCGGTACATTGTTTCGCAACTTCTAATTCCTTTGAACTACTCTTCTTCCCGGATAAATTTGATACAGTCGATACATCGCCAAATTCTCGTATGGAGCGGTGATCCAAAAGGATTCTGTCGAAGAGTATGAGCTTGTGGCAAAGCATGGAGGCGGCTATCCCGGTTTCATCTCTTGGTTCAAACAAATGGTAATTTCCATTAGACCATTTCATTTCTTCGTCTAATTGTGGATAATGCAACAATCCCTTTCGTATTAAACTTGTAGGCTAATTCAGAGCTTATAGACGCCGAATTGAGACAAGTCGCTAATGGTTTTGACTATAAGGTCCGTTCATTTGACAAATACGACATCAACGGGTATCGCTTTCATACCTATGGCAAAGAGCTATCTATGGCCGACCGAAAGTCTACAAATTGGTGTGTCTCTGCTATCGGCGAAGGAGATACCATTATGGAAGAGTTGAAGCAATTTATGAACTTCAATTCTATGGTGCAAACCCACCAAACGTCGTAGTCTTCAAATGTTATTGGTTCCAGCCGAAGGAGACTAGAAGGACTCATGAACATATAGGGCTAGTGGAAATCAATCAAAGCACCCATTTGGATGTTCCCGATGTCTATATTATGGCTCAACAGGCAACCCAAGTTTTCTATCTTCTGTGGGCCTGTCAAAGCGATCCTAATCTCAAAGGTTGGGATGTCATTTATGAAGTGTCGCCACGTGTTAGACCACCTCCCCCCAATGAAGATGATTATGAACCTCACATTAACCCGGACATATATGAAGGAGAAATCTTCCAAGAAACACGTCTTTCTAAAAAAATGTTTCAAGAACCGCTCTACTTCACCCCCAGAACATTGAAGTAGACAGCGACTGTGAACCTGACTTCACCCCTCAGCCGGAACAACAAGAGCCTGAACTAGAAGAGGTTACTATTGCGGATGACCTGTCAATGCTTGACAGATTACGTAGAGGTGGCCTTCCACATGATGATGCATTTATTAATGATGATGATGAGCACGTCATTACTGATAGTGATGATGATGATGCATTTATTGATGTCGAAACATTTATTGAACCAGATTATTACTAGGTATTAAATTTTTTATGTTGTACTTGATTTGTATAGTTACTTGTATGATTTATATAGTTACTTGTATAATTTTCTTACTTTCTATGATTGTTTATTATACATAGTGCCATGATCTTGCTATCCATCCCCGTCGGTCCTCGCCCGCTTTATGATTCTGATGTGGTAAATCCTCTTTTGTAACCATTTGTTGCATTTCATATTTATGACAATTATGGCCATCAAGTTGACATAGAGAGATTTTAATCTAGGAGGTATGTGAACTAGAATTTGCAACCGACTCTCTTGTCGAGAAGTTAAATTTAGTTGAAAAAGAAAATTACTATTTGAAAGAAAAATTAAAAGAATTGAAGAAGAAAAGATGACATTGGAGTTGTATGTTGTCGATGTGGTCGATGATCACAAGATGAAGATGAATGCAATGCGCTTGAAGATGGATGCAATGCACTTGAAGATTAAGAAGATTAGAAAATATGCCATTGATAATGAGGCTTGGTATCATTATGTCGTTGGATCAATTGATACCTTAGTTGCGATCTTCATCGCATTTGTTGTGATGAGGGTAAGTTTTTTCTAGTGTTTTGCTTAACAAATGCATACTTAGCTACTTTCCTCCTAAATGGCATAAGTACCTAAGTTAGACAAAAAATGAGCTATACTTGGCTTTTTTCCTCAAAAATGTCATGATAATCTTTGTTACCTTCAAAATGATATAGACTTACCTTATTTTCCTCGAAAATGACATAATAACCTTACTAAGCTCCAAAATGACATATTTACCTAGCTTATCTCTAAAATGACCTATACTTAGCATTTTTACCTACCTTAGTTAGAAGAAGAAGAAGAAGAAGAAGAAGAAGAAGAAGATAAAAAAAGAGGAGAAAAAGAAAGAGAAGGAAAAAAACTTCTTCTTCTTCTTCTTCTTCTTCTTCTTCTTCTTCTTCTTCTTCTTCTTCTTCTTCTTCTTCTAGCTAGTCTTCTTCTTCTTCGAACTTGCTTCTTTCCCAATTTGCAGATTTGCTTTAGATGAGGAAGCTTGCGTTCATGGAGTCTACTCTTCTCTTTATGCTTCCATCTTGTTTTGATTTGCTTTATATGAGGAAGGTTGCTATACCTATATTTGTATGGATGGATGAAACCATTGTATGCTTATTGTTGGATATGTTGGCTATGTATATGTGTTGGATGAAACCTTTTGCTATGTATATGTGTTCGCATGCTTGTCGAAAGTATTTTCATATGTGTGTGTATATATATATATATGTCAAATTCTGTCAAATTGAATGAAATCAAGAAAAAACAGAAAAAACAGGGGTTGTATAGACTCTTTGCCGTCAGCTGACGAATGGCAAAGAGCTTTGCCAACAGCTATCGGACGACAAACATGCCACATGTCAGCCACCTGTGCAACCTGGGGCAGTAGGCTGGCTATTTAGTAGCTTTGCCGTCAGCTTCTTTGTCGTCTGCCAGCTGACGGCAAAGCTACCAAATAGGCCAACCCCCCAGGTGCTGCCACGTGGCGTGCTATGCCATCAGCTGGCAGACGACAAATAATCAATGTTCTTTGTCGTCTGCTGGTTGACGGCAAACCATGTCGTTAACCACTTAACGGACCTAAGCTAGCACGTGTGCCGTCCAGGCTCTTTGCCGTCCGTCAGCAGACGGCAACGAAGCCTTTATCGTAGCTTGTTCAGCCGGATGTGTTGTCGTCTACTGGCTGACGGCAAAGGTCTTTGTCGTCCGCCATGTGTGCCTTCGCCGTCAGCCGTGGCGAACGGCAAAGTTCCTAATTCCTGTAGTGTGTTGTGACCACTGAGAGTGAGCTGGACCGGTATGTGCCCAGGCATTGCGGTTTGCAAGGGGTTTCCGGCTTTAGTTGTTGGGCTTTGATGTCAGGTCTGGGTATGCGGCTCAGACAATCTACACCTTTTCATCAACTTGTTAGGAGTAACGGCAGATATTATCGAGATAGTGGCTTTAGATGTATTGATGTACTCCCTCCGATTCTATTTAGTCTGCGCCTAAAATTTTCTTGTTTTTCCCTTTTTACTCTCCGCACTGCCATCTTACCCCTAAGCTTTCCAAAACTGCCCCTGATTCTCTGCTACGCATGCGCAGCCATTCAATGCATCCGATGCATGGGTCTGTGAATCCCGTGTCTTTTTAGCACCCCCGATGCACGCTGCCAGTGCACAGCCACTGCATGGCGCACAAACTTGTCAGTAGGAACAACACATGCGAGGGCAAAGTAGTCCATAAAAATGTGACAGAAGTCCTCCTTGGTATGCGAGTTTGCTCTTATACGCATACTAAAGGTTTGATGAATAATTAATAAAATGGTTGTATGCATCGCCCTCATGTAAATGTCGAGGGTCATCCTCCTTTTTGAAATGAAAATAAAAGGTAAAAAATGTCTAAATCTAAACCGTACTCAACTTGTCCATGTGCATAGTGCATCTAACGGAAGGGTGCATAGGAGTCATTAGTCTATGGATTTTCCAAAAATATACAGGTGAACATGGTTCCACACACACCCACATGAATAATATATACGAAAACATGCTAGAAAAAGTAAAAAAAGTCTGATTTTTTGTGACATCAAACTTGGTCAACTATTCTATTTGCATATGAAATTTCGTGAAGGAATGACATCGGGGTATTATGTAGTGAATAAAATACAATCCAAGCATACTATTCCTTCAAATAGTGTTTTAGAATATAGCACATATTTTGTCTTTTTGCCCAGAATGCCATGGTTGTCATTTCGCCGTGAAACTCCTTACTTGAGTGGAATGGTCGACCGTATATACTACAGAAAAGATCCAGATTTATTTATTATTATTTTAGTATTTTTTCCAATTTATTATTTATAACGGCTGCATGTGGAACCATGCCTCAAAAATTCCTTTCCTGCATTTTCGGTTTATTATCCCTCCATCCAATCATCACGTATATAGGTTGAGGCTGTGATGCAGTTTTTTAGATGCCTATGCATATAGACGGATGGAGTACAAGGTGTCTCTAACAAGTTGACTGTGGTCCCAATTCTCTCACGGCTTCTGAAATTTCAAATCCAAATTCGAAAAGAAGTTGTTACTTAGGGCATGGCTCATTTCCCGCCCAAAACCTGTACGTGCTAGCATTCAAAGCGCAGGCGGTCCTTGGAGACAATCCTAACCACGAAAGGTGGTCATTAAAGTCAGGATCAGTGTGCACTTGGCCATACTTTACCTCAAGTCTACGTTTGTTCCGTGTATTTTATTCAGATATACCATTGCAAAACACGTAGTACAGTAGGAAGAAAAGGTCACTTCGTTGCCATCCGACGAAGTGAAAACATGCATTAAATCCATGAAAAAGAATCCGTACCCAGGCGAAGCGAAACGCACACAATCATGAGCTGAAATTAGATTTCCAACCAGCCGCCAACCAACTTCAGAAACAGAAAGCCACCGACCGGAAAACGAACAAAGGTGGTAGTAGTAGTAAAAGCGAAAGGCAGGAGGCGCAAAAGAAAAGAGGAGCCAGACCGACCGTCCATTCCATTCCCAGACGACCACAAGTCCACAGCGCAGCTGCACCCAGAGGAGGCGGAGGACACCACAGCACAGCACAGAGATTCAAAGCACAGTGTGAGCTTCATGGGCTCCCCGCCTCTCTCCGTCACGCGTATCTGCCTGCATGCGGCACTGTGGCCGCTGACACGCGCACGTTGCATGCCACCCGCACCCACCGCAGCTTCCGTGTGGGCGGAGCAACCGGGGCGTACGTACGTAGTACGTGTTCGTGTATCTCGCTGCCTTTGTGACGCCCCTGCGCGTCTGCGTCTGTGTGCCCTAGCGCCGGTGGAGAAAGCCGGAATCAATGGCCGGCGAGGCCTGCTGATGGCTGTCCGTCCCCTCGCGTGCTAGCTAAACAACCGCGGCGCGCTGGCGATGGCCCCCGTCCCTCCCCGTGCTAAGCTAAACAAACAGCCGCGGCGTGCCATGAGCCCATGACTCCATGAGTATAATGGTGTCGGTGGTGGTGCTCATAACTATTCGAGTGAAACCTCGCCTGCCGCACATGCCGATCGTTAGCCTGTCGCCGTGTCGATTAGCATGCCATGGCATGAGCGAGCTCCCGTTCCACGGCGCTCATTTGGTTCACACGCCCTGTCTGTGGCTTGACATGTAGAGATTTTTGGCTGCTGGGTGAATTTGGCAAGAAAATGACACGGCTTCAACCGAACATGAGGCCAACTCCACCGCGCGACCCTATCCTGTCCGGCTCCGTCCGTTTGGGGTAAAAGGGACAAAAGAGGCGGCCCAGCGCACGGCCTCAAACGGACAAATGTCCGGATTCCGTCCGTTTTCGACCCATCCCAGGCCTAAACTTGCGCTCGGTTTGGGGTGAAACGGACGCGCGCGGACGACTGCGACGCACGCCCTTGCCCCCCTGTGGCCCGCCTGTCGGGGACACTAGCAGTCCCTCTGCTCCCCAACGCTTCACCCTCTCTCCCCGCCCCGCCCTGCCGCCGGCGCCGCCGTATTCTCCGGCCGCCTCCTCACCTCGCAGCCCCCCCACCGTCCATAACAAACCACGTCTGGACATGGCCGCCACCACGCCCGCGCTTTCGCCGTAGTTTTGGCCGTCGTCGTCCTTGCCGGTGCCGGAGGGGACACGACTGCCGGCGACGGACCACGGCGGCCGAGGCAGATTCCGACGAGAGCTCCAGAGCGGCCAGTAACCGGCCGGCAACCACCCCTGCTACGTCGAGGTGATCATCACGGCCGCTTCGCCACCGCGACCGCAAGGTGTTCGACCTTTTGCCAACAAAGGTATGGACAGTGGAGACGAGTTTTTCTTCCAACACTTCCTCTGTTCATCGGACGATTCGTCGTCGGATGATGAAGAACTTGTGGTGGCTGCACTGGTCGTGAACGACCATATTCAGCGGCATTCTTTCTTCGGTATGGCAGGTTCTCACAATGATATCAACGTGCTGCAACGTTCTCCAGTCTTCGCGAGGCTTGCAGAAGGAAACTCCCCACCTGTCAACTTTGAGATCAACGGCCATCAGTACAACAAAGGATACTATCTAGCAGATGGTATATATCCTCAGTGGTCAACTTTTGTGAAGACAATCTCGAAACCCCAAGGTGAGAAGAGAAAAAGATTTGCCCAAATGCAAGAGAGTGTTAGAAAGGATGTGGAACGTGCTTTTGGTGTGCTTCAATCTCGGTGGGGTATCGTTCGAAACCCTGCACTGTCATGGGATGAAAGAAAGCTTTGGGAGGTGATGACTGCTTGTGTGATCATGCACAACATGATCGTCGAGGATGAGCGTGATGAGAGTATCTTCGACCAAGGATTTGATTATCAAGGTAAAAATATTGAGCCCCTGCACCAAGACCCGGCCACATTTGAACAGTTTGTCCAATTCCATCGTGAGATGCGTGATTGGCACACTCATTTGAATCTTCAAAATGACTTGGTTGAGCACGTCTGGGATCACATTGGCAACCAATAGATGTATTGGTCCAATTTATGTTCAGTCAAGACAATTTCGATTTGGTTGTAAAATTATTTTATTTAAGACAATTTCAATTGGGTTGTAAAACTATTTTAATTTTCTGACAAACATTTGGGTTGGAAGTAGTTTGATGCAAATTTAGGCATTTTTTGCCATCACGGACAGGATGTGGCAAATGGATGCGGCCGCGCGCTGGGCGCACGGCCACCGCATCCCGGGACATGCCCGGACACGACCCCAAACCCCTACCCAAACGGATCGAAACCGGACAAAATGGACGTCCGTTTGAGGTCGCGCGGTGGAGTTGGCCTGAAGATTTCTTGGACATGTACGGTCACGCACCTCTTTCCGAGCTCATGTATAGGACGTTTGGCCGTGAGATTTTTCTGAATTTCACACACTCGCTTTCATTCCCAGACAGCGCTAAGCATGCGCTGCCATCATTTGTCCGAGAAACAAAACGTTGCCATCACGATCTGGAACGTAGGGCGTGACCATAATGTAGGGCACGAGCCATGTGAGAATGCATGGCGACCACAAAACTCAATGAGAAGCCTACACCATCATCCATCCTCGCCATACAGCGTGAACCTGCTCTGCTACGATGTTGTTTACGTGCTCCATTTCGTTATTTTTGGTGGGAACAGCATCGAGAACTCCACCGTTTCTGTTAGCCACAGCGCTCGAGTACCCGACGGACAGCAATCAGAAGAATCCAATGGTTAGAAGGTGGCTTCGCTTTTGTTGACTGTTCCCGGTCAAGAATTGACGGCCAGAAATCGTGGCCTGGGAACCTGCAGCCTAGTAGCAGAACCAGATTCCTGACCGTAGCTGCGTAGCATAGCATAGGCGTGCACTTTGTAGAGCCCAAGGCCTCGAGCGGCGTGGCAGCGCCGGTCAGGACCCGCAGCGGGCACGGGTCCTCCGGAGCGCATGCTTGACGCCTGTATCGTCGCACAAGGAAAAGGAATCCTAGGTTTATGCTTTGCATTTCAGAAAAGAGTTAAATACACCGGAGGTGTCTAAACTTGTCCTGCACGATTAGTTTGGTGCCTAAAATTATAAAATACATAAAACTAGTGTCCGAACTTGTCTAGTCGTGCAAATACGGTACCTCATTCCGTATTCAAACATACGCCCTGCCCACGTGAAGTGCCAGCATGGCAGTGACCCACATGTAAGTGGATACGTGCAGGAAGAAATTATTTTGCAGAAACATCCCTTGTATTTTATTTAAAAAAATATGTAGAAAAGCCCTTAAATACAGTGTATGCTAAGAGAAATAACATGAAAAGAAATATCCATGACGGTGTTTAGAACCTACACCTCCAGGTTACCAGCCGTCACCATCTGCCCACGTGGGCAAACTATCCGGTATGTACAAGTAATAGCTAGAAAATTATGTAGACCAATTCCACGTGTTCCTTTGCAATTTTTCTGATGCGTAATCCATCAGTTTTTTTTTCTTCTGAATTCCACTTTTATGGCACGCAAATTTCCCATTATTGCGTATTTTTATTATTTTTTTATCTTTTCATTGTGTACTTTGAAGAGGTAAAAGTAACTTTAAAAATATGTGGATTTAAATTTCTCAACAAATATTTAAGATTATTGTGCAAATTTATATATCTTCACTCCGGACCAGAAGGATACATGATGATGGTGTATCTTCATTGTATTTCTGAAGTACAGAATTATCAAAAAAAATTGACAGCATTGTATTTTTTGAAACTATTCAACATATATGAAAATTACTGTGTAATAATATTAAATCCTAGAAATGTATCAAAACATGTCAACCGTGTTTGTAGAATTGTAAGGATAATTTTGCACAACAATTTTCTAATACTCGATGAACATATTCTAGAACATGTTGAACCTGACGAATTTAGAAAACACATTATAAATTTTGAATACATGTGAAACATTTTCCCAAAACATGAAATGCACTAGCGCTTTCTTTTAAGTTTATGGCAGTTGTAACTTTTTCTTGCATTTCTTCATTCAAAAGGTAAAAACAATATCAAAGACAAAAAAATAAACACAAACTGGAAAAATACACATAAAACTTGTGTGGGCCCAAACGAGTACCATATATAAAAGAATAGCTTGAAGAGGTACATAGCAGCCAAAGCGGATTTTCGGAGCATGATGGCCACTGGGCATGTTTTTTTTAAGGTTAAAAACTGTCACTTAAAAGTTCAACTTATTTTCACGCCAGAAACGTATGCATGTGCTCTGACCGTCAAATTTTGTACGAAATTATGTTACATTGTGCCCTGCAATAAAGACAAAATTCCAGCCAAATAACAAGCAAAATTTTGCATGTATGTATCTTTTGGTATCTCTCACATACAAATGCGAATTTTGATGAAAATTCACACAATATATTACACTTCTATGAGTGCACGTATAAAAGATTTTGGATTTTTTTTGAGTTGCAAAAATCAAATTCTCCGAACTTAAAAGAAACAAGCACAATATGCCCGTGCTCCAAAGTTACCTTTTGCACAGCAACAACATATATATAGTTCGACCGCGTGAAAGTTCACCATGCATATTTTGGCGTGGTGGATGCGTATAATGCAATCTGCGACCGTGAGATCTCAGCATGGATTCTAAATCATGCAATCTATTTTTATTGTTAGCTTTCATACGTGATTAAATAAAATATGAGGCGATTCCTCACGCGCAGGCTACCCAGCTCCTCCCCTGCTCTCACCCACTTACATGCGGGCCACCGCCACACTGTCACGCCATGCCGGCATAGCATACGCCCGGATACGGAAGGAGGCACCGTATTTGCATATCCAGACAAGTTCAAGCACTAGTTTTATGTATTTTACAACTTTAGGCACCAAACTGACCGCGCCGAACAAGTTGAGGCACCCCTAATGTATTTAACTCTTCCGAAAAATACACGCGAGCTGGAACTGGTACAAATTTTCTAACGGGAGAAGTCGTATCACAGTTCACTTATGACATTTCGGAAACTGACATTCGCCGTGGCCCATGGATGCAACATTTGTTGGCAATAGCCAATAGTCTGGTTGCTGGTAGGTAACTGTATCCACATTCAGATTGTATAATAGGAAAAAGTCCTAGGTATGCTTTGCATTCCAGAAGAAAACCTGTGCGGCTCGCATGTCATCGAGTGGCATCATGGTCCTAACGACGCTGCCGTGTAATGAGAAACAGTACAGATCTAACGGCAATAGTGTCCCTGCTCACCTAAGAACATCTTGCACCCGGCCTCCCAAAACCGTCCT